>NC_066583.1:344594264-344923952 GCF_024323335.1 Lathyrus oleraceus
ATAGGACTTACGACTGCTGGTTTGTAGGCAGAGGGCCAAAAGGGTGGAGGTGACCACAAAATTAGGGTTTACATCTACCGAATACGGGGTAGAAGACCAACAACTCCGCGTGGGGATAGAACAAATCACAAATCCGCACGGGAAACCAAAACAGGGTTTATAACAAACCACAAACTGCTGAAGAGCAGGAAAAATAGGATTTACAACTACCGACTGTTAGGTAGAAAACCGAAACTCTGGCTGGGGGAATAAAAGGTGTATAACCACAAGTTCTGCCAAGAAAGCCAGGAAAAATAGGACTTATAACTACCGGTATGAGGGTAGAGGCCCGAAAAATTCCGCTGGGGAACAACCCACTGGGAAGCACAAGACTTGTGACAAATAGCCAATTCGGGAATAATCCGAAAAGACGGACTGAATCAAGACATGTCCTAATGAGGATGTAACTCAAATAGGAACATCCATCCCAATATATGTGTTGGGAGGAAACGGAAGAAACCGTCATCCACGAGGATATATCTCAGTGGGGAACTGCAGAAGGAAAGGCAAACATTTCTGCTTATGGGGTTGACTCTATATGGAGAGATTTTAAACACCCGACATCTACTTGGGGGAGATCTGTAAAGAGATCTGTATCACCCGAAAGCAGGGAATAACCAACAAAGGATACATGGCAAGAAATGCAACATGAATATCTGAATGTTTATGAGTATGCATGAATATGCGTGATTTATGTTTGATGAATGCTGACAAAACAGACAGTTCTAACACAAACAGGTCCAGGAACCAAACGCCCGATATTATACTTCCAGGGGAAAAACCAGCTGGAGAGCCAATCTGCGGAGATCTACATGCTGTAAAGCAAAGATCTGCGGGTACTGCTGAAGAAGCAGAGGGTCGGAGATATCAGGAAACAACCCAACCAGGGTACAGAAAGTCACAACAGGCAAAACAGCCACCAAGACAAACCTGTAGGGGAACAAGAGAAAATCCAAGATATCTGCAGGGGATCCCAGTGTCAACTGAGAAACAAAAGGTGCCTTGCACAAGCACGAACTGCTGTAGAAGCAACTCCAAATAACTCCGCTGGGGAACAACCCACTGAGGGAGAATGATATCATCCAAATAGAATCTAACTGCATAAGCAACTCTACTGGGGAAAACTGTCGGCTACTCTCTTGGGGAACAACCCACTGAGGGAGGACAGATCACACAAGCAGGTTCTGCAACAAACCACTCCACTCGGGGAGAATACACATAGCAAACTGATCACAACAAGTAGATTCTGCAATATAAGCCACTATACTGGGGATCACAAACAGTCAGGAAATCCATCCGTTCACTGGAGGCCAAAGCCATCATCCGACCATATTGGGGATTGAAGGAGTATTCAACAGGCAAAACTGCCACAACAAACATTCTGCAGACTAAGCTGAGGAAAAGATGGATGCAAATACGGGGATGTCAACCCAAATCAACCACTAAGTAGGAAAATAAATCCTGCTCTGCTGAAGAGAACAACTCTGATGGAGAGATAGCAACAATTCCGCAGACGACTTTGCCAGGGAAAGGGTAAAGTACCGGGTATCAAACCACTGACTTACCAAGTCTTCAAAAGGAAAGCGATCGTGCTGAGGAGACAGACAACTCCGCTGGTAACTGCACTGGGAAGAGTGACAACAACTCTGCTCGCGACCCCGATGGGGATATCAATAACAGCTCTACTCGTGACTGTGCTGAGGAGACAAATAAAGTCTGGGGCAGGCGACCCACTGGAGAAAGCGACGGGGTACCAAGATGACAAACCAATCAACCGCCGAAACTCACAAGGAAAGCACCCATGCTGGGGAAAACTGCTGCTGGAGAAAACGAAGTCTTCAACAACACTCTGCTTTGGGGAACAACCCCAACAACAACTCTGTTTAAGGAACAACCCCAACAAAGATCTGAAGAAAGAAGATACAACCAAACTAGGAATATGAACAAATGTCTTACCTGTTGGAAATCATGCCACCCTCGGGAGGGCACTGAGATATTCTTGAGTATCCTTTCAATCTTGTGAATGTTCACTTTGTTTAAAACAATAATTTTTGAAAAAATTTGATTTGTTTAAAACAATGACATTTTATCAATTTAAAACATGCAAAACATTTGTTGAATTGAAACAAATAAGAGTGCAAATAATTGGATAAAAAACTCAAATTGATTTGATGGAATGGTAGCCTGCAAATGGCAAGACTCCATAGATCTGTACAAATTTGAAATCAGTGATATATATTGGAAGAGGGCTACATTGAACATAATGATCCTTTCTCTACCAATTTGAATCTCGATGTATTCGAAGCTTCAGTTTGACGACGAATCGAGAATCTTCTGACGAAGTGACGACTGATGAACAGAAAGTCTTGTCAGGATGCAGTTACTTGCCAAATCCCTAATTTTTGCCTAGATTGCCCCAGGGTGAGGTACTCAATCTAGCGGGATGCAAATATATTCTTTTTTTTTTAAGTCTCTAATTTTTGCCTGGATTACCCTTGCGGGTTCTCCACCGAGACGCTCATTTTTGCCTAAGCCGCCCTTTCGGGTTTTCAAATTAGCGAGCTATTCTGTTTTTTTCATTTTTTCATTTGCATATACTTTTTTTTCCTAGGCAAAGTATCTCTTGACTGCATCTGAATTCACAGGACGAGTGAAATCCTCCCCATCCATTGTTGTAAGCATCAAAGCACCGCCTGAAAAGGCTCTCTTAACAACATATGGACCCTCGTAGTTTGGAGTCCACTTGCCCCTGGAATCGGGCGCGAAAGTCAAAACTTTCTTGAGCACGAGGTCACCTTCTCGGAACACGCGAGGCTTGACCTTCTTGTCGAATGCTTTCTTCATTCTTTGCTGATATAACTGACCATGACACATGGCAGTTAACCGCTTCTCTTCAATCAAATTCAACTGGTCATAACGACTCTGCATCCATTCAGCATCAGTTAACTTGGCTTCCATCAAGACTCGCATTGATGGGATCTCCACCTCTACTGGGAGAACGGCTTCCATGCCATAAACAAGAGAGAAAGGGGTTGCCCCTGTCGAAGTGCGTACAGACGTACGATATCCATGCAAAGCAAATGGCAGCATCTCATGCCAATCTTTGTACGTGACAGTCATCTTCTGGATAATCCTCTTGATATTCTTATTAGCAGCTTCAACAGCCCCATTCATCTTAGGTCTGTAGGGAGAGGAATTATGGTGTGCAATTTTGAATTCAGCGCACAACTCATCCATCATCTTGTTATTCAAATTGGATCCATTATCAGTAATGATCCTCTCTGGCACACCATAACGGCAAATCAGCTGGTTCTTGATAAACTTCACAACCACCTGTCTGGTTACATTCGCGTATGAAGCGGCTTCAACCCATTTGGTGAAGTAATTAATTGCTACGAGAATAAACCGATGTCCGTTGGACGCTTTCGGCTCAATCATGCCGATCATGTCGATTCCCCACATAGAGAAAGGCCATGGTGATGAAATCACATTCAGGAGTGTCGGAGGAATATGAATCTTATCCGCATAAATTTGACACTTGTGACATTTCTTCACATACTTGCAACAGTCAGACTCCATTGTCAGCCAATAGTAGCCTGCTCTCAACATCTTCTTAGCCATGGCATGTCCATTGGAATGAGTACCAAATGAACCCTCATGGACCTCAGTCATCAATAGGCTTGCTTCGTGTTTATCCACGCATCTGAGCAAAACCATATCAAAATTTCTCTTATACAGCACTTCACCACTGAGGTAGAAACTGCCTGACAACCTTCTCAAAGTTTTCCTATCTTTCACAGATGCCCCAGGCGGGTAGACCTGGTTCTGGAGGAAATTCTTGATATCAAAATACCAAGGCTTGTCATCTTTCACTTCTTCGATTGCAAATATGTGAGCTGGTCTGTCCAAGCGCATCACAGTAATATTGGGGACATCATTCCACCATCTGACTACTATCATGGAAGCAAGCGTAGCAAGGGCATCTGCCATCCGGTTATCCTCTCGAGGAATATGATAAAATTCAACTTCTGTGAAGAATGTTGAAATTCTCCTTGCATAATCTCTATACGGAATGAGACCTGGCTGATTCGTCTCCCATTCTCCCTTGATCTGATTGACAACCAAGGCCGAATCACCATAGACATCAAGATATTTGATTCTCAAGTCAATGCATTCTTCAAGTCCCATAATACAGGCTTCATACTCCGCCATATTATTCGTGCATTTGAAAGTTAGCCTTGCTGTAAACGGAATGTGTGAACCTTGAGGAGTAATGATCACTGCCCCAATTCCATTCCCATATTGATTAACAGCGCCATCAAACACCATCGTCCATCTGGAACCAGGTTCTGGACCTTCATCAAGTGTAGGCTCGTCGCAATCCTTCATCTTCAAATACAGAATTTCCTCGTCAGGGAAGTCATACTGAACAGACTGATGATCTTTAATCGGCCGGTGCGCTAAAAGGTCAGCCAAGATACTACCTTTGATAGCTTTTTGAGCTCGATACTCAATATCATACTCAGACAACAGCATCTGCCAACGGGCAATCCTCCCAGTTAAAGCAGGCTTCTCGAAGATATACTTAATTGGATCCATTCTGGATATCAACCAAGTTGTATGATTTATCATGTACTGGCGCAAACGCTTAGCAGCCCAAGCCAAAGCACAGCACGTCTTCTCAAGCATAGAGTACCGAGACTCACAATCAGTAAACTTCTTACTGAGGTAGTAGATAGCAAACTCCTTCTTCCCTGATTCATCTTGTTGACCGAGTACACAACCCATCGAGTCTTCAAGAACTGTCAAATACATAATCAGAGGTCTTCCTTCCACAGGCGGAGACAAAATTGGAGGTTCAGACAGATAATCTTTGATACTGTCGAAAGCTTTCTGGCAATCCTCGGTCCAATCATGAGACTGATCTTTCCGGAGGAGCTTGAATATCGGCGCACATGTGGCAGTCATGTGGGATATAAATCTGGAAATGTAGTTCAAGCGGCCAAGAAAACCTCGGACTTGCTTCTCAGTTTTGGGTGCAGGCATCTCTTGTATTGCTTTGACCTTTGCAGGATCAACTTCAATACCTCTTTCACTTACCACAAAACCTAACAACTTGCCGGAACGGACTCCAAATGTACATTTGTTCGGATTCAGGCGGAGTTTGAACTTCCTCAGGCGCTGAAAAAGCTTCAACAAATGCTCAACATGTTCAACTTCCGTTCGGGACTTAGCAATCATATCATCAACATAGACTTCTATCTCCTTGTGCATCATATCATGAAACAAGGTAGTCATAGCTCGTTGATACGTGGCTCCGACGTTCTTCAAACCGAAGGGCATCACTCGATAACAGAATGTTCCCCAAGGTGTGATGAATGTTGTCTTCTCCATATCCTCTGGTGCCATCTTGATTTGATTATATCCGGAAAATCCGTCCATAAAGGAAAAGACTTTGAATTTAGCTGTATTGTCTACCAACATGTCAATGTGTGGTAGAGGAAAATCATCTTTTGGACTAGCTTTGTTCAAATCTCTATAGTCAACGCACATACGGACTTTTCCGTCCTTCTTAGGAACAGGCACAATATTGGCCACCCATTGAGGATATGTAGAAGTCACCAGAAACCCCGCATCAATTTGCTTCTGAACTTCCTCTTTGATCTTCACTGCCATATCTGGATGAGTTCTTCTGAGCTTCTGCTTCACAGGCACGCACTCAGGCTTCAAAGGCAGGAAATGTTGCACAATATCTGTATCTAAACCCAGCATATCTTCATAGGACCAAGCAAAGATATCTGAATATTCTCGTAGCAAACTGATCAAATCTTCCTTGACAGACCCTTCAAGAAGTGCCCCAATCTTCACCAGGCGAACACAATCCTCAGACCCCAAGTTGACTGTTTCCAAGTCTTCGAGATGCGGCTGAATGATCTTCTCTTCGTGCTCAAGGAGACGGGTAATCTCATCAGGAATCCTTTCAACATCATCTTCTTCTGCCTCAAATACAGGGAATTCAAAATTGGGAGATGGCGTTGGATCATTATGTTCAATGGGTTTTAGGATCAACCTGCATAATGATTTTGGTTAGGGAAAAACTTCAGAATTTAATCAAGCAAATCATTATGCAGATGAAAAAAAAATGTTTGATTTTATTTTGTTTTTATGGGTTCTTTGTGATCACTGATTTCATAATGAAAAGCAAAAAGTGAAAGCAAAGGAAAAACAAATGTTTAACAATGCAAAAATTGAATGAAAACATCATTGCATATATGCTTTGCCAACAATGTCATCACTTCTCCTTTTGGCATGGGAGAAGGGTTTTAAACAAAGTGAACAATTACTCTGATCTATGGATAACTGTAGGAACATCCACAGCGACCCAATTGTGGCAGACACCACCAGAAATAACAAAATTGTTCACGTCCTCTGCATCTTCTTCAATGATAGCAGCAGCTTCCTCCTCTTCAGGTTGATCAGCATGGATGAATCCTCCACTCGTGAACAAACCTTGCTCATTGCATGCCCCAGAACAGTAGCCAATGCCAGCCCGGGATCGGTTATCTTCAAGTTCAAGCACTTTCCCTAATCCAGCAACTGCACCACATTCAATGGCCAGCTTCGCATCACGGTAGGAAGCGAATGAAGGAGACTTCTTCTCGATTGGTTCATCAATAGATAAAGCTTGGAATGGAGTTCCAACTTCATCCTCTGCGTCAATGTACGAGAAAGAAGACAGATGGCTAACCAGGAGAGCTTTTTCTCCCCCTACTACAACCAATTTCTTGTTTTTGACAAACTTCAGCTTCTGGTGTAGGGTGGATGTCACGGCGCCAGCCTCGTGAATCCATGGTCTGCCCAAGAGACAGCTATACGATGGGTGGATATCCATTACTTGGAAAGTAACTTGGAAATCACTTGGTCCTATCTTGATCGGGAGATCAACTTCTCCAATCACGGTCTTGCGCGACCCATCAAATGCTTTCACAACAACCCCACTCTGCCTCATAGGAGGACCTTGATATGACAAACGAGAGAGTGTGGATTTTGGCAATACATTTAAAGAAGATCCAGTGTCCACCAGCACATTGGACATTGCATCTGATTTGCAATTCATGGAGATATGTAAAGCCATGTTGTGGTCTCTTCCCTCCTCGGGGAGATCAGCGTCACAAAAGCTCAAAGTGTTGCAAGCAGTAATGTTTGCAACGATACTATCAAACTGTTCAAGGGTGACGTCGTGATCAACATACGCCAGATCCAAGACTTTCTGCAGAGACTCCCTATGGGGTTCTGAATTCAGCAGCAAAGAAAGGATAGAAATCTTGGAGGGCGTGTGTAGAAGCTGGTCTACAATGTTGTACTCACTCTTTCTGATGAGCCTCAGCATCTCATCAGATTCTTCATCAACAATGCCACTTGGGCCACCTGAAGAAACAAGAGTTTTTTGTACGGATGAGGAGGGTGGTTCGGCAACATCAAGTGCCGGATTCTGAATTTTGGCAGCTGTCCCCACAGGACGTTCAACAGATTCAGAAACAACCGCAGGAGCCTTGGCAGGCGCAGAAAACACACGACCACTTCGGGTCAACCCACTGACATCAACTATAGTGGTCACAGAAGTTGAAGGCAAAGGTACTTCGACCCCATCTTGCACAGCAACAGGATTATATCTGAATGGCACAGCTTTATCAGATGAATAGGGCACAGGGCCGGCTGGTTTAATAATCAAAGAAGGGGAAGCCTTCGACTTGTTGCTATTGTAACGAATAACAACGGGCTCAGGCAACTTGAACACTGGTGATATGACATTCACTTCAGGTTCGACTTCATCAACATTGCGATTCTGGAGAATCTCAATGATACATTCATTCAACATCTTCTGAAGTTCTCTGCGGACCTGATTGCAACCCAAACGGTTAACCGAGCAGACGCGGCACTTGTCGTGGTCATGCTCCAAGTAGCTGTACTGACACAGCATACGGTGTAATTCAACCAACGACTGCCTGATATGGCTGACATATCTGACCTTGTACTTCCCAAGGCATTCCTGAATCATATTGACAGATTTCTCATGCGCAGGCAATGGGTTCTTGGTAACGTTCGGGCTTGAGTCCTCAAAACTCAGAATTCCACTTCTCATAAGGTCTTGCACCTTAGTCTTCAGCTGGAAGCAATTTTCTATGTCATGGCCCGGAGCGCCAGAATGATAGACACAGTGTAGGTCAGGCTTATACCACCACTGAGGGTTGACCGGTATAGCTGGAGGATCTCTTGGAGA
Source organism: Lathyrus oleraceus (assembly GCF_024323335.1). NCBI lineage: Eukaryota > Viridiplantae > Streptophyta > Magnoliopsida > Fabales > Fabaceae > Lathyrus > Lathyrus oleraceus. Next base: position 344,602,585 of record NC_066583.1, read on the forward strand.
AACCAACTTCCGCTCTATTAGAGAGGGATATAACTCTGCATAAGACATGGGAATCGGATCAAAACTGATCTTCTTCCTTTCATAACCCATGTTTGCTTGATTACTCGTACTCCCACGAGGCTGGTAAGCCTGTTGCTGTGGACGAGATTGTTGCTGATGGTACTGCGATTGTTGATATTGCTGCTGATGCTGATACTGTTGATGTTGATACTGCTGATGTTGAGGAGTATTGTCCTTGAAAACAGGTGCTACGTGAGCCACCTGATGCTGATGACTGGCATGTCGTGCAGGTTTCCTCTGAACAGAGGGTCTTCTATGTTTAGGCTGAGACTGTACAGCGTGTGCTTCCCCTTCTTTCCTCTTAAACGCCCCATATCGTTTAGAGGAAGAACCATCATCCTTAGCCAACCGTCCTTCACGGACACCTTCTTCAAGACGCATCCCCATGTTCACCATCTCAGTGAAATCAGAGGGAGCGCTTGCTACCATCCGCTCATAATAAAATGAGCCAAGAGTCTTCAGAAAGATCTTGGTCATTTCTTTCTCTTCCAGCGGTGGAGTGATTTGAGCTGCCAACTCTCGCCATCTCTGGGCGTACTCCTTGAACGACTCTTTGTCCTTCTGCGACATGGACCTGAGTTGATCTCGGTCAGGCGCCATATCGACGTTGTACTTATACTGCTTGACGAAAGCTTCGCCAAGGTCGTTGAAAGATCGGATGTTGGCACTGTCCAGGCTCATGTACCATCTGAGCGCGGCACCGGATAGACTGTCCTGAAAATAATGAATCAAAACTTGATCATTATCAGTCTGTGTTGACATCTTCCTGGCGTACATGACCAGGTGAGCTAGTGGACAGGTGTTCCCCTTGTATTTTTCAAAGTCCGGGACCTTGAATTTGATCGGTATTTTCACACCGGGAACTAAGCAAAGTTCGGCTGCAGACTTGCCGAAGAGATCTTTGCCTCGAAGAGTCCTCAATTCCTTTCTCAGCTCAAGGAATTGATCGTTCATAGCATCCATCTTCTCATGAACGTCTGAGCCCTCAGATGGCTCAGAGTGATAGATGGTGTCGTCTACCCTGGGCATGGTATGCACGACAGGAGGAGCGGGAACAGGGACCGGGCTAGATGCCGGCATATGAGCAAATGTTGGCGCAGGAATATCTGGCATAAAGCCTGGAGGCATCCCCCAAGGGAACCCGGCTGGCATGGCATTGGGCGCATGGGCGCTGACTGGCACTGTAGAAGTGGCTATCTCTGAGATGACTGTTCTCTGAACAGGCGTTGCTGGCTGTTGAGCAGGCTGATTCTGAGCAGCAAGGAGTTGCTCCATCAAAGCGCCAAGTCTGGCGACCTCTTCCTTTAGTTCTCTGTTCTCTTGCTCTAATTGCTCCATGACCCTTGCTGAATTGACTCGCGTATAATACCGGTGAGTCAGCTTGTCTTCAAAATAAATGAAGAACAGAGGTTAGGACAAGAAGACCAGAAAAGGAGTACCTGTTTATGCAAGAATGATGCATGAAATTCTTGTGCAAATGCTTTGTTTTTTCAAGGAACTCTTAGGGTATTATTCGCAATATTTTGAATAGTTAAAGCATTTTAATTACTCATGGAAAATATTTCATTCAAAATATTGAGACAAAGAAGTACAACATTCTTAATTATTACAAAGAGAAAAGGTAAATGACATCCTATGGATCCCTAACAGCTCGGGATGCTGGAAGACGAGAAGTGCACAACTTCTTGATCTCTCTCTCATAGGCCGCCTCCATGTCAGCTTTCTCCTTTGCAAGCTGATCATACTTCCTTTTCCAGAATTTGGAAGACTGAGGAAGCAGAGATGTCCAAGTGTCGTTCGGATCATCGATCACTCGGTGCTCGAGGAACTCAATCATGGCGTCCTTCTCCTTGAGCTGCTGCAGCAATTCCTCCCTTTCACGGATCCAAGCACGCGAAAGGTCTTCTTCTCTCAACTCCTCTACACGTTGGGTAGGGAGGGTTGAAGGCCCAGCCACATCCAACGGTGTAGGTCTTGGATAATCGTATGGCATCAGGTAGGTGGAAGCCCTCTGTCTGACCCAAGAGGTATAAGGCTCCAAAGCAATGCAGTTCTTTGGACCCAACTCGTTCCTACTCTTCTTGCGAATACTGCGCCAAGCACGGACAAATCTGGCTTTCAGGCCTTGGGGATCTTTACCCTCCAGAAAGAATACACCTTCTAACAGAATGTTATGGGGTTTATCCTTTAGGGGGAACCCAAGCTGACGACGTGCGAGAATAGGATTGTAGTTGATCCCACCACATGTACCAAGAAGAGGCACATTAGGGAATTCACCACAATAATCGATGATCTGAACGGTATCATACACGCGATCATACCAGGTGATATCATCATTGGTGAGAGACATGAGTCTCTGAGACCACCGTAGACATCCCTTGTTCTCCTTGAAAGCAACTGTCTGCGGAAAGTGCGAAATAAACCACTTGTACAGCAGGGGTAGACAGCAGACAATAACTCCTCCTCCTTTCACAACCCTGGAGTGCAAGGAAACATAGGCATCGCCCAACAAAGTCGGAACTGGATTAAGAACTGAGAAGATCCTAATAGCATTCATGTCCACGAACTTGTCGAAGTTGGGAAATAGCACTAATCCATAGATGAGCAGCATAAACAGAGCCTCAAAGGCATCCTCACTCATGGCCTTCCCATAGAAGGTAGCTTGGGCAATGAGGAACTCGGAAGGAAAACCCTGAATTCCGCCTTTGGTAGTCAGATTAGCTCTAATCAACTCTTCATCTATGTGCAACAAGCTGGAAATCTCTCGAGCAGATGGAATATCCTCTAAGCCACTGAACGGAACTTGATCCAGAATCGGAATCCCAATAAGATGAGAATACTCCTCCAAGGTTGGCAACAACTGGAAGTCCGGGAATAAGAAGCAGTGATGCAACAGATCGTAGAACTGAGCTAGAGTACTCATCAGGCCTTCATCAACCTGGGTAGTCAGCAGTGGTAGGAGCTTCCCATAGCGAGCTTTGAAACCCAAGGGATCTAATACATATGATGTCAGATTCCTTAACTCTTTTACATCGGGCTGTCTAAAGCTGTACTTCTTTGTATGCCTTTTTGGTCTTTCCATGTCTGAAAATTTTGCAAATAACCCTTTAAGTTCCTTGAAAATTTTCTTTTTTGATGACATGAAGTGCAGATGAATGCATGAATGCATGAATGCAACAAACACACTCAAGGATCAAGCAAAGCACACCAAACAAAGGTCATGGGAAAGCTCTATGTATCCCTAATATCAATCATCCATTTTGGTGGATTTAGGTTTTCACCTTATCAACACCCAAGTTCCATTGATATTAACGGTACATGAACCGGCTCGAACACCCTTAATATCAACCAGCCGCTTTGGTGGATTTTAGGTTTTACACCTGATCCGGGATCCATTGATATTAACGGTGTCTGAACGACTCAACCATGAATCACGGGTTTGTTGAGAGTCACGAGCATGGAGTCTCGGTTAAGGACCACCCAAAGGGAGTGTACTAGGGTTTAAACCTGCCAGACATGTTCTATCAGAGGTTCCCATAATCATCGTTCCATCTTTCGAATATTATCGGAGGAACGAATACTCGTATTCCAAGAATATTCTCAAGAGAAACTCTTATGAGTGTAGTATCGCGTGACAATCGCATCAGAACTTACATCTGAACGACCTCCGCACTACGGTCCTAAAAATAGGCCAAGATGGGTTTGGTAAACTAAGGTCCTTGGCTTCTGCGGAACATGATTGAAAGAATAATGCCTAACCACAAATAACTTGTGTGACATTATTAGTCCAACATGACCTCCACCAAGTGAATGGGCTCACAAGTCAACTGGCTAAGGAATACTCCACACCAATCAACAAGACTATGCCATTCTCCTATCCTAGAGTGCACTCGAGTTCGGGTATAGAACTCATCTCATAGATCACCAAAGCAAATAGCAATTGTATATCAAGCAATTCAAACATTACAATCAATACAGTCATCCCAAATTGTACAAAAATATGTCATATAACAGATAACAATATAGCACAACAAAGGTGAAAAGTAGGCAATACCACCAAGGATCCTTCAATTCCCCAGCAGAGTCGCCACTTTTCTGTAGCGGTGTATTCGTCGCTATATGATCTATCGATTAAATCATAAGCAAGAGATACAATGAATTTTCGAGTCGCCACCGCACTTTTATTTATCCAAAGGACTGGCTAAAAAGCGAACAAAAGCCTAAGAAGTTTTACACGTAGAAAACTAATAAAAAGATCAGAGAGTCTGGGTAAGGGGTAAATTACGCAATGGGAAGGTGTTAGGCACCCACTACGTCCTAGGTACTCCTAGGGAGCCCTTTTCACACTTGTTGTATAAAATTGTTATTTGTTATGACATAAGTATTGTGCAAACATGATTGTGATGATGAGAAAAGAATATACAATTTTTATTGGGTTTGAACGGATGAACCCGTTGCCTACGTACCTTCCATCAAAGGTAAGGATCAAAACGCCATAGTTCGGCTAAAAGATTTCCAAAAGTTGGTGGATTCAATTTTAAACAATAGCACTGAGGCTCTTCATTATCAATGGGAGAAAACTCGACCAAGACCAACATCCACCATGCGAGGATAGCTTCGACGTACTAGAGGGGTTAACCCTGTTTTCAGTACGGAAGTCTTATAGTCGACTCACTAAGGATAAGGTGAGGTTTACATCAACCACAATGATAATTGAAACCTATGGCTAATGTGTGAAAAGATTAATAATGGACAAAGCCAAGACAATTGAATGGGTGAAGTTAATTGATTGTGATTATGAAAGTAGGGTCAAAGTAGGATTAAGATTGATTCAAAAGAAGTATTATGAAATGGAGTTTGAAAAAAGTCAAGGACTTGGGTCCAGGTTTTTGATTTGAAAAGCATGAAAATGTCTGCACAATATCTATCTCAAGTTTGAAAGTAAAGTGTGAAAAGGTTTAGGACATAATGAGGATGAATGGATGAGGATGGAGTGCAAAACTTCCTAGAATGTTCACCTCTTGAGATCATATGGAGGATGATTCAAGTGTGTCCTTTGGAATGTGCAATGAGCAATAACAAAATAAACTAACAAATGATACCGGATGCCACTCAATGGTCTTACTCCAATCTCACAAACAAAAGCGGATACCGGATACCAATAGATGGATTTACACCAATCTCCTAAAACAGAAATGGATATCAGAGGCCACTCAATGGACTTACACTAATCTCCTCAACAAAGAAATAAAAAGAATGGATACCGGATGCCAATCTGTCTGGACTTATACCAATATCCAACATATGATCATAGGAAAGCAAATGCCAACTTGCAGGGACTTACAATTGCATCCTCACATAAATAAAGAAAAGCAAAACATGGATGTCAGATGCCAATCTATCTGGGCTTACTCTAACCTCCACAGTATGGTCCTAGGAATACAAATGCCAACTTGCAGGGACTTATAATTGCATCCTCACATACAATCAAACAAATGCATCAAGCAAAGATAAGATGAGTGGCCAATGAAATGGTCTTACAACTCACTTCCATATCATAGGAACAATGGCCAATGAATGGTCTTACAATTGTCCTCAATGGGTAAACAACAATGATAATGTCACAAAGACAAATGAGATGGTCATGCAATGATGAGCAATTAATGATGATAAATGCATAAAGCATACAAACAAACATGTGCATATGAAGATAAGCAATCAATGAAAGCATTCAGCACACACTATAACCAAACAAGGAGGCTCATACAAAGGGGTTAGGCATTGAAGCCAACTGGAATAGGGTCAATGGTGCTCTTAACCTTGCCATTGAGGGGCTAAGATGAAGCAGATGAAAGGATATGAGGGGTGTGCCTCATTGCTCTTATCCCTGGTCAGGGAGAGCATTTGAATATCAGAAGGTGTGGGAGTTCAGAAAGTAGGAACTCTCTCCACAGATTATTGACTCTATAGATCTTGGGCTAAGATCTCAATGCTACAACCATGTAATGGGAGCAAGGAGAAGACTCACAGAATAGTAGGAGATAGGTTGCATATCTCTTGGATTCTACCAATTGCCTTATTTGAAGGACTTTTCCTGCTTGGGACAAAAATAAACACACACAAGCATTGCCTCTTAAAGAGGACTTCAGACAGTTGCCTGGCCAAATAACAGGCCAGGTCTTCCAGACTACATGAAGAAAAGGGATTATACCTCAATGCAAATTTGCTAAATAGCAAAGCAAAGCAAGTTCAAAGAACTAAGCAACTAATGGTACCTGAAATAGTCAAGCAAAATCAGTACACAGTTTACAAGTCAAAGCAGAATGATGTGAGAATCAACAGTCAAAACAAACAGACAAATGTGCAATGCATAAGTCTCAAGGCATATGAGCCAAGCAACCTACAAAACAAAGAGGTTAGCTCATGATAATCAAATAAACTCATTCAACTTGTATAAGTTTCTTTGAGGTAATTGCTTCTCAACCTGAAAACATGAACTCAATCATAAGCAAAAGGACCACTAGGACAAGCCTAGGGTCAAAAAGGAATGAGAAAGTCACAACAGCAAGTGATATCCAATCAAAATCAAATTCAAACATTTAAGAAGAAAGCTCAATTGGTTTCATGTCCATATCATGCATCATCATCATTTCATAAACAAAAGAAGTCAAAGCATGGCAAATGAAAGCTCATAGAAGTCAACAGCAAGACTTAACTCAAAACCAAACATAAACATTTCCAAAAATCATCAAATAAATCATGATCAATCACAATCCATAACATGACATGCATATAAAATTTCAGCTCAATTGGATCATGGTAAGATAGTCAATGAAAATCAGAAAGTCAAAACAAATTCAAACATGCTCAAAGAAGGCAACCAAACATGTATCAACTTCAAAAATTCATAACTCAGTGATAACAAATGAGAAATGAATGGGATCAACACCATGGCAAAGCTTAAGATGTCTAGTAATCACATGTCAAATTTCATGTTCATCCAATAAAGTATGAGAATTTCACAAATGAAATGGGAACATGTATCACACAAGTCAACATTTTGGTCAAACAGGGGACAAAAATCTCAATCAATTGGAAAATGCCACAAATAAATCCACAAAAAATCACATGTAAACTAGACATCCAAGAGTAGGTTCATGCAAAAATTCAGATCAATTGGAGGTCAAGAAGCATGGTATCAAAAATCATGAAGTTGCACATCAATGGTGTGACACAAATTGTCATACCCTAATTCAAAAATTCATAACTCAATGACCAGATAAGATAAATTCACAAACTCTATATCAAAATCACCATGGATGTGTCTAGTTTGTGTATAAAAAATTTCAGGGCCATTGGATAAAGCATGACTATTTCACAAATGATTTAGTAAGAGATACAAAATATTCATACATGTCACAAACCCTAATGCCATTTAAAATTCACTCATCCAAAAATTCTGGAAAAATCATGATAAAAAAGTAGAGATCAAGCAGAGCATAATGCAAAAATTCCCATGAAATTTGGATTTAAAATGAATGAGTTATGATTTTTACAAAATGGTGTATCAAAATGAAATAAATATTAAAAACCACATGAACTAATGGGACCAATGGCACGGAGGATGGCAAACTTGTAAATATCACACCAGCTAATCAAAACGCGGCGCTTTGCATACAAAAACGAAATGTCCTGATTGGTTGTATGGGAATGAAACAGTACATTCAGGCAAGGCACGTGAGAAAATTCTGGGAAACTTAGGGTTTGTTCATGCTACAGTAAAGCTTCATCTTCTTCATTCAATCGTGGAAAATCAAATTGCCCAGAACATGAAATCAAGCATACCAACATGACCAGTAAACATCACTCATGCATATTCTAACAACCAAATTCATCAAATCATGCTAAACAAGATGCATCGAGCAAGAACAAGTTTGAACATCAATCATTCATTTCAACATAACTTACTAAATACTTAACCATTTTAAACCATTCAAAGCTCATAATGACCAGGGTAATGAGATCTACACATTGCACATCATGATTTTGAGAAATTGGAGATTCGAGTTCTTACTTGATTTTGAAGAAATCAATGAAACAGTTGTTGTTTTGATGATACAAGCTCAAACAGATGTCCACAAAGCTTCCAAAAGATGTATGGTTGAATAATTTTAGCTCAGTGATGCTTGAAACAAACTGATTCGAAATCTGCCATTGATGAGTTTGGAAATAGCAGCTGGGGAATCCTTGCTTACAGCTGGGATTTGAGACTTGAAATGAGTTTGAAAATGAGGGTGTATGATGTAGCAAGCAAGGCAGGTCGTGCTTCTTTGAAAGTTTGAGCAGAAAATTTCCAAAGTGCAAAATGAATGTTTTAGAGAAAAATGGTTTTCTGTTCTGGGATTGTGGCTGCTAGGGTTTAGTTTGACAGAAAAAGAGTTTATATACTTCTGTTTTACTTCTCTAATCAAGGTTAATGGAAGATAAAATTGGAATTGCTAATTTGACATGTTTTTGCTAATTGGTGGTTTTCACTTAAGTGCATGGTGTATGGTGGCTGCAGCTTGAAATGGGCTTTCAAACAGATCCAAAATGCATTTTCTGAACTATCTCAATTGGCAAAAAGTGTTAGAATTGGTTATTTCAAAAGTCCATTTTTGCACCACACTTGAAATTAATTAATGCAAGTCCAAAAAGGCCATTTTGAATGGTGATGTTTTGATGCATGATAATGACATTTTTGGAAAGAGGGGATCAAATGTGACTTGTAGGAAAAAACCTCACCAAATTTGGCCAAATGGTTTGAGAGATATGGCCTTTTGAAGTTCAAGAATTTTTGAAAATGAATTGATCATAACTTGCCAACCATACATGGGAATTGAGTGTTCTTGGACTTTTTGGAAATGGGAGAACAAGATCTTCAACTTTAATGTTGGGAAAAAATTCATTTGAAGCTTGTATCATGATGTAAGTTTGGGATCAAGAAGTTTCCATTTTTGGCAGGTGAAAATTACAGGTCAAGTTTCTATTTTTGGAAATTTTCTGTTTGACTTCAAATTCTTCCATGATGATGTTTGACATGATATATGAGGCCTATATGGACATGAATGAGCTCCCTCAAACCAATTCCCACCATCAAATCACTGATTAAATCCACAGTTGACCAAGTTTGGCTTTCTAGGGTTTTGGATGACTGAAGCACTTTCTGATGAATTCCAAACCCTAATCCCTTGAGATTTTGATTCCAAATGATATCTCAACATATATGAACTCTTGATTATTGATCATGGTGCCCAAATTCTGCAAGAATGGCCACCATCCACTGCAATGACTGACTTTGACTGATTTTGACCTAATTGGCTGATGATTGCTTCAGCTGCAAGTAACATGGTTAGATGACAATATTTTTGTACTTTTTGGTTAGTAAACATATGAAAAGCAAAGATATACAAATTCAAAGCATGCTTGGTGATCAAGAAACACACTCACAAGGAAAAACACCCACTAGGAGGGAAGCTAGGGCATGCAATGATCCTTGAGGCCATGATATGATATGATATGGGCCATGAGGGATCTTAGGGGCAAAATTGGGGTCTTACACTTATGACAAGTCGTGGTACTCCAAATCTGGGAAAAATATTATTTTCAAACATCTTGATGACTACTCTTGTGTCGTTAGTGGGTGAGGCTATAGCTTCTATCCATTTGGACACATAGTCAACGGCTACCAAAATATACTTGTTTCCCATCGAAGATGGAAAAGGTCCCATGAAATCAATACCCCAAACGTCAAATAATTCCACTTCTTGGATGTTCTTCAAAGGAATTTCGTCGCCTCTTGAGATGTTTCCAGCGCGCTGGCACCGATCACATTGGACAATATATGTATGGACATCACGCCATAGTGTTGGCCAATAAAGACCAGCTTGAAGGATCTTAGCGTATGTCTTGGATATGCTTGAATGTCCACCATATGGTGAAGAGTGACAATGCTCTATGATATTTCTGACTTCTTCTTCCAGGACGCAACGTTGAAAGATGTTATCTGTTCCTCTTTTGAAAAGGAGTGGTTCGTCCCAATAGAAATGTCTTATATCTTTAAAGAACTTCTTCTTCTGTTGATAGTTGAGGTCAGGTGGTATGATATCAGCGGCTAGATAATTCACAAAATTAGCGTACCATGGTACTCTGCTAATTTCTGAAACTATCCCAAAGTTGTCTTTATCAGGTTCAAGGGGAACGGTATCTAACTTAGCTATCAATCTGTCATAGGTGAAGTAATCATTTATAGGTAAATGGTCTGGCTTCAAATGCTCTAGTCTGGAAAGATGGTCAGCAACTAGGTTTTATGTTCCTTTTTTGTCTCGAATATCTAAGTCGAATTCTTGTAGCAAAAGGATCCATCTGAGTAATCTAGGTTTCGCATCCTTTTTGCTTAGAAGGTAACAGATAGCTGCATGGTCTGTATAGACTATAATCTTAGATCCGACAAGATAAGACCTAAATTTATCAATTGCAAAAACCACAACTAGGAGTTCCTTCTCCGTTGTTGTATAATTTAGTTGAGCGGCATCTAGGGTTCTACTAGCGTAATATATTACATGTAATTTCTTATCTTTTCTTTGCCCTAAAACAGCTCTTATAGAGAAATCGCTAGCATCACACATTATTTCAAAGGGTTGAGTCTAATCCGGAGTTTGTAAAATGGGTGATGAAATTAGTGCTTGTTTTAAACGATTAAAGGCTTCGATACATTTTTCATTGAAAATGAATTCAACGTCTTTCATCAGAAGGCCAGTCAGGTTTTTTATTTTATTTTAGAGAAATCTTTGATGAAGCGTCGGTAGAAACCGGCGTGTCCAAGAAAACTACAGACTTCTCTAACTGTCTTAGGAGGGTTAAGGTTTTCTATAACTTCTATCTTTGCTTTGTCGACCTCAATGCCTCTTTTAGATATTATATGTCCTAACATTATGCCTTCTTTAACCATATAGTGGCATTTCGCCCAGTTTAACACAAGGTTAACTTCTACGCGTCTCTCTAGGATTTTCTCGAGATTAATGAGGCAATTCTCAAAGTCAAACCCACATACCGAGAAATCATCCATAAATACTTCCATAATTCCGTCGAGATAATTTGCGAATATTGACATCATACAACGTTGGAAAGTAGCTAGCGCATTATAGAGTCCAAACGACATTCGTCTGTAAGCAAACGTTCCGTAAGGACAGGTGAAGGTTGTTTTCTCTTGATCCTCGGGGTGTATGGGTATTTGGAAAAATCCAGAATATTTATCCAGATAACAAAAGTAAGAGTGTTTGGCAAGACGCTCAAGCATTTGATCTATGAATGGAAGGGGGAAATGGTTTTTCCTAGTTGCCTTATTAAGCTTCCTATAATCTGTGCACATACGCCATATGCCTTCTATACGTTTAGCTACATGCTCACCCTTCTCGTTCTGCACGACTGTGATGCCTCCCTTTTTGGGTACCACATGTACAAGACTTACCCATTTACTATCGGAAATCTGATAGATTATACCAGCTTCCAGCAGTTTAAGGACTTCCTTCTTTACCACCTCACTCATTACAGGGTTGATTCTTCTCTGATGTTCTCTGGAAGGTTTTGAATCTTCCTCTAGCGAGATCCTGTGCATACACACGGATGGGCTTATACCTTTTAAATCAGAGATGTTATATCCTAAGGCAGAGGGGTATCTTCATAAAACATTCAAGAGTTGGTTTGTCTCGTCTTGGTTTAAGGTGGCACTAACTATTACTGGGCGGTTCATTTCTTTATCCAAAAACTCATATCTTAGGTTCTTGGGCAGTTCCTTAAGTTCTTGAGCTGGTTTTTGAGAATTTGGTGAAAGGTCCGGAGTAAGATCCAAACATTCTCTAGTGTGAGGTTCTGTTTCCTCTAGCTCATCATCCTTTTCATTCGGGTTTGAAAACGGTTCGATCACAGGTTCTTCTTGATCAAATTCCCTTATGCATTCATCTATGATATCGATCGCGTAACATGCGTCTCCTATGATTGGTGCCATCAGGAACTTCGAAAGAATGAACTCTATCTTTTCATCCCCTACTTTGAAAGTTAATTTTCCTCTTTTAACATATATTATAACTCCGGTTGTTGATAGAAATGGTCTTCCTAAAAGGATAGGGATATCGTCGTCTTCCTTGATATCCATGACCACAAAGTCTGTTGGGATATAAAGTTGACCGATCCTAACTGGGATGTCTTCTAAAATGCCTACAGGATACTTAACAGATCTATCGGCTAATTGAAGGGACATCTTAGTTGGTTTTAATTCTCCTAAGTTTAACCTTTTACACACAACTAAGGGCATTAAACTCACACTAGCGCCTAAGTCTAGGAAAGCTTTGTCGATCACATGACTCCCTAGAATGCAAGGTATAGAAAAACTACTAGGGTCTTTCTCCTTCTTAGCAAGTTTATTCTCGGAAATAAAGTTGCATTCCAAGGGTTTGGGATCGTCAAGCCTACGCTTGTTGGTTAAGATGTCTTTGAGAAATTTGACGTAAGATGGAATTTGGGTGATGGCTTCGGTGAAAGGAATCTCTACTTGAAGCTTCTCTATTACTTTTATAAATTTTTGGTATTGGTTATTGATTTTGGTTTGTTTAAGTCTTTGCGGATATGGGATTGGTGGTTTGTACGGGGGTGGTGGTTTGTAAGTTTTATCCTTGGCTTCTCCTTCTTGGTCGATTTGTTTTTCGGGTTCCACTGGTTCCTCTTCTTGATTGGTAGGTATATTTTCTTTAGAAGTTTTGGACTCGCTCATTGTTGGGTTATGAGGCCCTTCGTAAGCGGTCCCACTTCGTAATGAGATAGCGTTAGCTTGCCCTCGAGGGTTGAGTTGAGGTTGTCCGGGGAATTGTCCTCCAGGTGTAGTTTGTGGGTCTTGGTTTTGTGCTACCTATGAGATCTGGGTTTCAAGAATTTTGTTGTGAGTGATTATCTGATCAACCTTGGTCCCTAATTGCATTATTAGTTCGTTTACGTGAATTTTCTGGTTTAGGATTTCTTTATTTTGCTGAGTCTGGCCTGATATAAAGCTCTCTATGATCTTCTCAAGGTTAGGCTTCTGAGGCACAACTTGCATAGGTTGATTTGGTTTTTAGGCTTGATAACCTTGTGGTCTCTGAGGTGCATAATTTTGGATAGGATTCTGGTTTTTATAGGAAAAATTCGGGTGATTCTTCCATCCAGGGTTGTAAGTGTTTGAAAATGGGTTACCTTGGGCGTAATTCACTTGGTCGGTGTTCAGGTCGTTTAAAAGGTTACACTCTGCCGATTCGTGTCCTTTAGATCCACAAAGTTCACACTCTGTGTGGACTACCGCTACGGTGTTAGTGTTTATAAACATATGTTCGACCTTAAGGGATAAAGCATCCATTTTCGCCTGTATCATGTCCATAGAGCTTATCTCATGTGTTCCACCTTGGGTCTCCTTTTTCTTTATTGATGCTCGTTCAGTTCCCCATTGGTAATGGTTTTGGGCCATATCCTCAATTAGGTCACAAGCTTCAGGGTAAGGTTTGTTCATCAGCGCGCCACCTGCGGCAGCGTCGATGCTCATCTTTGTGTTATAATGGAGTCCATTGTAGAAGGTATGAACAATCAGCCATTGTTCTAGGCCATGGTGTGGACAGACTCTTAATAGCTCTTTGTATCTCTCCCAAGCTTCAAAAAGTGATTCTCCTTGGTTTTGAGTAAATCTAGTTATTTGGTTTCGAAGAACAACAGTCTTACTAGGGGAAAATATCTAGCAAGGAATACTCTTCTAAGGTCTTCCCAGGTAGTTATTGAATTAGCTGGAAGTGAATCCAACCATGAACGTGCTCTATCCCTGAGGGAGAAAGGAAATAATCTTAAACGGATCGCATCGGATGAAGCACCGTTGGATTTAAAAGTGTCGGCCAGTTGGATAAAGACTTTTAAATGTTGATTTGGGTTCTTAGTAGCGAGATCCGCGAATTGGTTCTGTTGCACTAATTGCAGTAAAGATGGTTTTAGTTCGAAATTGTTGGCAGGAATGAGGGGGTTTACTATAGTCGAACTAGGTTCCTCGTCAGAGGGTTGGGCAAATTCCTTAAGAGGTCTCTGGTCGCAATTCCCAGCCATAACTTTCTTAATTCGGATGAGTAAGAGGCGCGTAAGACTGTAACGTTCAGGTTCCGCTAAAGGATCTACTAAATTTCCGGTACTACGGGTTCTTCGCATTTACCGGCTAATAATGCCTTAGTTTAGACGATGTAACAACAGGGTACGAAATTTGACGAAGTTGGTCCCCGGCAACGGCACCAAAAATTTGATCGCTGTGTTCGCAGGTGAACGAATCGTGTCAGAGTAATATAAAAGAATATCGATCCCACAGAGACCAAATCGTCAATCTATCGATTACTATCGTTACAATGTTTATCTAAGGCGGTATAAAAAAGATATTGATGTTGCAAAATAATAGTAAATAAAATAATAAATACGGTGCAGATAATTGGTTAGTATACTCCATAGTTTTTTGGGTCGATCTGATTCATTACAGTCATCAAATTTCAATCCCAAGGCCCCAACAATATCATCTTGAATCTTTTTGATATTAGGAGAAAATGACACTGCGATATCGATGATATGAGTAAATTGCTTTGATTGCTTAAGTTTCTTACCCACTTCCTTGATCAATGTAGTTTTTCCTGTGCCCCCATCCCTTGCAACCCAATCATATAATTGTTGTCATCTTTGAGTTCATCCAAAAGCTCAATGTATTTGGATTCTCTACTTTTAAAATGCATATAGTGTTGGGATGAATAGCGTTCAACATCTGGAAGACGAGTTGGGAGTCCAATTGTAAGTTCCTTTCCAGCTTCCATTAATTCTTTAATATGATCCTTCTTATTTGCCAGTACTTTTCCTCTTCTATATCTCCATATGCAATGAGGACAAAATTCAAAAAAACATTTTTGTTTTGTTTTGGTGTCTTCTTGAATGAGCTTATCAGCTTCTTCTACCCAAGAAAGAGCATTAGCTTGAACATCTTCCCCTCTTCGGGTTGCCACTTCAATGCGTTGCTTGAAAGTTGTCCTTTCTACTTCCAACCTAGCTTTTTCTTCTTCAAAATCCTTAGCAATGCACATGAAGCAACATATATAACTCGATTTTGCAATCACGCCATTTATCAATTTCTCCACATATGGCTTCGCCAAATCAGTCAAGAAACTCGCCATCTAAATAAATTTCAATAGATCAAAGTTAGGCATATATGTATATGTTTGCATATTGTATTGTCTATTAGAAAATAAAATGCTTGATAATGAATCTTGTTCTGTGAGCATATCATTCATGTTCTTTTTGTGTAGGAAGATTTTCTAATTGAACTTGACGTACACGTTTTTCATCAAAGAATTTTTTTTATAGTTTGTTTTGAATAAATATTTGAGAAACTTCAAACAGAGATTCCATTAGATATCTAAGTTTAAGATCCTTTAAGCAGATTTCTAAATAGCCGGTGTATCTTTAAAAATGATAAACAAGTTATAGAATTATAAATATAAAACTCTAAGTTGAAGAATTATAAACCCTTGTAAATAGTCTTAAACGAATACTCTAAAACTTGGTTACCTTATTTCATGCACTTTCAGTAAATGCTCAACTCGAATAGCTACTAAGAACAATCTTCCTCATATTTTTCAAATCTGCAGTAGCTAGTATTTGATGTTCTGCAGCAAAAGTATTTTCCTGTGCATTGTAACGATTAATTTATGATCCAAAAAGAGAGGAAGGGATCATATAAAGTAAAGTAGCTATCAATTGCTCTCACTTTCACATTTGTAATCAATTAATGTTCAAATGTAAAGAAAACCAATGATTCTTTAATTTTGGGTATATATGGTTTAAACAATTAACAAATTCAAAATTGGAAACACTCACCCCTAAATACAATTCATGTATAAAGTAAGTTAGAAGGCTCACAAAATGCTAGGTCGTAGTAATTGGATCCAACTGTCTAAGTTTTTTAAAAATCTAAGAACGAATTTAAAAGAGTAACTAATAAACAATAATATTTACTGTTCGTCAGCAAAAGAATCTTCATGTGCCTTGTAGTGATTAACTTATGTTCCAAAAAAAAAAAAGAATGGATCAAATAAAGTAAAGTAGCAATACTTGAAGCAACCTCCTTAAAGTATCAAGTAAAGGTTATGAATAATTTATCATATAGAAAAATGGAGTGAAAATCAAAAATGGAAATCATATACAAATTAAAAATATGAGAAAGTAACAAAAGAAAAATTTATGAGATTGTTTTCTACCTCAATCAATGTTTTACTGTTATATCAGCACATACTCGGGTCTTTTTAATAATCATTTCCTTTATTGGAAGCAGCTAGCATATAGAGAATTTGGAGTAATATACATTGCAATTCATATTATGCAGTAAACAAAAACTATAAAGAGAATAACATTTATAGATTCAATATATGTATTAGTGATCCTTTAAAATGTTAATGTGTATATGATTATTTAAGTTGAAGTAGCAAATGTTGAAGCTGTAAGAAGCATCTTTCTCCAATCTGCAGTAGCTAGTATTTGATGTTCTTCATCAAAGGAATCTTCCAATGCCTTGTAGTGATTAACTTATGTTCCATAAAAAAAAAGAAGAATGGATGGAATAAAGTAAAGTATCAGTACTTGAAGCAAACTCCTTAGTATCAAGTAAAGGTTCAATTATTAACAAACTTTACAGCTAGCTAGAAATCCATGGTTTGGGGTTTACGATTCATGTATCTGGTAAACTAGAAGACTCCACAAAATTCAAAATAGCACTAATCGGATCCAACTGAGTAAATTCATGAAAAATGGAAGAATAAAGAAAAAATCTTAACATAAGTGAACACGCAACACTGAAATCAGATGCAAATTTGCAAACCACTTGGATTAAGAAAAATCTATCTCAAGTGTCAACACGTCACAATAGCATTTTACAAACAAACACTAGGAAAGCAATATCCACAACAGGTGCACAAAATCTTGTAAATAATCTTATAATGATGTGGTTTGGCAGTAAGAATATTTGAAATATTGGACATGTGGAATGAAGATTTTAACTTGTATATAACAGTCAGACATTATTTAAATCTTGGTTTTTTTAGAAAATAACCAGCAAATATATTTATAAATGTTGTAAATATTAGATTGTAAATAGTAATTATTTCTATTAGTAATGAGGCCCATTAGTCAAAGCTCATTAGGTTTTCTATTCTCTCTTATTTAAAGCATGTAGGTGTAACATGTAAGAATAACTTTTTAATATATCAGTAAATATTTTACAACATGGTATCAAGAGCTCCCGATTTTGGGGGATTCGCTTCCGCCTAAACCCTAGCCGCCTTGTAGCGAGTCTTTTTTTTTACTGCAGTTTGTTGTTGTTTTTGGGTGTTTGGGTCATTGTTGTTTTGTGTTGTAGCACATCGTGCTTCTTGTTTTTTGTTCACTCATCTTTGAAACCCTAACCCATCCTGTTTCTTGGTTTGTTTTCTCTCGATTGTCCTTTCAATGGCTGAGATTATTAACGATCAACGGTTGAAGTCTATGCTTGACTCCATGAGTAAGCCTTTTGGTTCTGGGTCTCTAGCAGTTACTGGTAAGAGTTTGTGTTCCCGATCTCTTACTGTTTGTGGTAATATTCCTAAGAATGCGTGGATTCTTGACTCTGGTGCTACTAATCATATGACATTTGATTCCACATTATTATGCTCTTATACCACACCTTCGAGTATTCCTTATATCACTGTTGCTGATGGCTCTCATGCTTGTGTTGTTGGCACTGGAAATATTGACTTGCAACCTCCATTCCAGTTGCAATATGTGCTTCATGTTCCCACACTTTCCCACAATTTAATTTCCATCATAAGCTTACCCATGATCTGAATTGTAAAGTAATTTTTTCTATGTCCCATTGTGTTTTTCAGGACCTTACCACGGGGCAGACGATTGGAATTGCTAAGGAAAAGGAAGGGTTATACTACTTCTCTGATGACCATCCAAAGGTGTTGTCCTCCTGTTTCCAGTCTCAGTCTTCCTCTTCAGCCTCACAAATTTGGCTTCAGCACAAGCGTCTCGGTCATCCTCCATTTTATATAATTAAGTCTATGTTTCCGTCGTTGTTCTTACACCATTCTGTTGAGTCTTTTAAGTGTGATGTTTGTCAGTTGGCAAAACACAATCGTGTATCTTTTCCTTTCAGTTTTAATAAAAGGGATGAACCTTTTGATTTGATTCATTCTGATGTTTGGGGACCTGCCCCTACCTCTAATATTTTTGGTGCAAAATGGTTTGTCTCATTTATTGATGATTGTACTCGGGTAACTTGGATTTTCTTGATGAATACTAAATCCGAAGTACCACAAATATTTATCCAATTTTATAATATGGTACAAACGCAATTTGGGAAAGGCATAAAAAGAATTCGTTCTGACAATGGTAAAGAATATGTCAATCATACCTTTTCCAACTTCACTAGTAAACATGGCATTCTCCATGAATTCACATGTGTTGACACCCTACAACAAAACGGTGTCGCAGAAAGAAAAAATCGTCATTTACTTGAAGTTGCTAGATCTCTCATTTTTCAAATGTCTGTTCCTACCTCTTATTGGGGTGAGGCAATTCTTACTGCTGCCTATCTGATTATCCGGGTCCCATCTCGAGTGTTAGGTAATAAAAGTCCTGTCCAATTTATGCTTTCACGTTTTCCATCTGTTCCTATCTTACACACTCTTGAGTCTCGCATTTTTGGTTGTGTTGCTTTTGTTCATGTTCACAAACAATATCGCAACAAATTGGATCCCCGTGCTGTCAGATGTATCTTTCTGGGTTATGCATCCAACAAAAGAGGGTACAAATGTTATCATCCTCCGAGTCGAAAATTCTTTGTCTCCAAAGATGTCACCTTTCATGAAAATGTGTCATATTTCACTCGTTCTCAGTCTCAGGGGGAGAACATAAGTGACTTAGAGTCAGAGTCAGAGTCTGAGTCCGAGTTTCTGATCCTTGGTCCTAGCCTCCCTAGAACACCTATCAGTGTTCCCTCTCTTGAACCCGAGTTGTCACCTAGTTTGAGTTTGAGTCCTAGTTCAACACCTGAATCTGAGCCAGTAAGTGTTCCTGGTCCTTCAAGGCCTTCTGTTTTACAGGAATCAGCACCTCCAGCACCAACTCTAGTGTATCAGAGAAGAAGTAAACCTGACCTTCTCCAGAAACAAATTCAATCGCCTGAACCGGAGGTAAGTACTGAAAATGATTCCTCTAGTGATGATTGTGCCATTTCTGATACTTGTGACACTAATCCAGTTGATTTACCCATTGCTTTGAGGAAGGATAAAAGATCTTGTCCCTCCCTATATCGACACCCTATCTCTCAATATGTCTCCACTAAACATCTTTCCACACAATATCAAAGTTTTATTGCAGCTGTTGATTCTGTGAAAATCCCATCATCTGTTGAAGAAGCATTGCAAAATAGAAATTGGGTCCAAGCTATGGATGAGGAAATGAGAGCACTTGAAAAAAATGGTACTTGGGAGATTATTGAAAGGAAAAGAGACAAAAGTCCAGTTGGATGCAGATGGATCTATACTGTAAAGTACAAATATGATGGTACACTTGATCGGTACAAAGCAAGACTAGTGGCAAAAGGTTATACTCAGACGTATGGTATTGATTATGAGGAGACATTTGCCCCAGTGGCAAAGATGAATATTGTTCGAATTTTACTATCTCTTGTTGCTTCATGTGGATGGGAATTGCAACAGTTTGATGTTAAAAATGCGTTCTTGCATGGAGACTTAGAGGAAGAAGTGTATATGGAGATTCCACCAGGTGTTGGCATAACAAATGGAGCTAACAAGGTGTGTAGATTGAAGAAAGCCTTATATGGACTAAAGCAGTCCCCTCGGGCATGGTTTGGAGGATTCACAAAGGCAATGATGTGTTTGGGCTATAAGCAAAGTCAAGGAGACCACACTTTATTTTTTAAACATTCACAAGGAGGAAAACTGACTGTACTTCATGTGTATGTTGATGATATTATTGTTATAGGAGATGATTTGATTGAGAGACATTTCCTCAAAGAGAAATTATCAGTAGAGTTTGAGATGAAAGACCTTGGGCAACTCAAGTATTTCTTGGGAATTGAGGTAGCCTACTCAAAGCAAGGCATCTTTATTTCTCAAAGGAAGTATGTGCTTGATCTTTTGCAGGAAACTGGCAAACTTGGATGCAAACCTGCAAGTGTTCCCATTGAACAAAATCACAGGATAAGCTTTGAGGAGGAAAGTGACAAAGTTGGCAAGGGTCAATATCAGAGATTAGTGGGAAAATTGATTTACTTGGCACACACTAGACCAGATTTGGCATATGCAGACAGTGTGGTGAGCCGATTCATGCATGATCCGAGGGTGAGACATTTGCAGGCTGTAGACCGCGTTCTACAATATCTTAAAGCAACTCCAGGGAGAGGACTTTTGTTTAAAAGAGGTGGAAATCTAACTATGGAGACTTACACTGATGCGGATTATGCCGGATCAGTGAGTGACAGAAGATCTACGTCAGGCTATTGTACTTTTCTGTGTGGTAACCTTGTAGCTTGGAAGAGTAAGAAGCAAAGTGTAGTTGCTCGATCAAGCGCCGAGGCAGAATTTAGAGCTATGGCACTGGGAATTTGTGAGCTATTGTGGATGAAACAAATTCTAGAAGACTTGAAGATACAATGTGAAGGTCCTATGAAATTGTTTTGTGACAATAAATCGGCTATTAGTATTGCTCATAATCCTGTTCAGCATGACAGGACTAAACACATTGAGATTGACCGACATTTTATCAAAGAGAAGTTGGATAGTGGACTGATAACTACATCTTACGTTCCTTTCGGGCATCAGCTGGCAGATGTGTTAACAAAAGGCTTACCAACAGAAAGATTCAGGCAACTTACTTGCAAGCTGGGAATGATAGATATTCATTCACCAACTTGAGGGGGAGTGTTGTAAATATTAGATTGTAAATAGTAATTATTTATATTAGTAATGAGGCCCATTAGTCAAAGCCCATTAGGTTTTCTATTCTCTCTTATTTAAAGCATGTAGATGTAACATGTAAGAATAACTTTTTAATATATCAGTAAAATATTTTACAACAATAAATATTTAAATCGAGGTCAACAACTTAGAAGCATACTCATGCATTTTGGTATGACATTGATATGATATGAACTCTGATGTATTTATGGATCAATATGCTAACACACTTTTTTTATAGATTGGATCACCAAA
This sequence comes from Lathyrus oleraceus, assembly GCF_024323335.1. Taxonomy (NCBI): domain Eukaryota; kingdom Viridiplantae; phylum Streptophyta; class Magnoliopsida; order Fabales; family Fabaceae; genus Lathyrus; species Lathyrus oleraceus. Next base: position 344,623,992 of record NC_066583.1, read on the forward strand.
GAAACATAACATAAAAGAAAAATGGATGAATGTAATTTTAAAAAAGATGACTGAGTGATGCTTTAAGTTTCCTATCATGATCAACTTGTCTTTTAAGCTTGTCAACCAGAGTCAACTTGTCTAGAGACAAACTTACCAGACTCATTTTGCTCAAGTGAAATCATTTTTTGAAGTATCTGCATTCCAATAGAGTTAGAGACATCAGAAGTCTTTGCTTCTTCACTATTTTAAGACAAAATCTAGGACTGATATCATTAAAATACATATCAGACCCTCAAACGGCAGAGAAATGTGGCAAAATTAACTCTTAAGGAATATTTCCCAAGCCAATGTTTTGTAAGCATGCCAGACAATTGTCTTTCTCTATTACTGAGAGCTAGCTTATAAGCATCCCCAAGATCAAGGAAATTTGGATTTTGTCGAGCAATATCACTAAAAACAAGGATTGATTCGAAAGATACTTGAGATGCTATTACCTTATTGCCTGATTTGGTGTTTTCTTCACTGTCCATGGTGAGTCCTTGCTTAGACACTAGCTACTCTCCATCCGTTCTAAAATCATATATACAAGAAACAATAGCAATATGATTTTTTTTCAACTAAAAAAATGGAGAGAAGGTTTGTTAAATGAGAATAAAGAGGATTGAGGAACATCATTGAAGGGAGTAGCCTCAGTTTAAGAGAGAGAAACCTCACTTGTTCCATTCTGCTGGCAGTCAAGTTGTGGGAAGGGAGTAGACTTCAGTGGCAGGCCTTTGGTGTTCAACCTCGACAGAACTACAACCAAAAGTTCTCCATCTTCTCGCTGAATTCAAAGTTCCCCTGAGATTTTGAACCAATCGACAACGATCCCCACATAGCTTTTGTCAGCTCAAAAGGCATAGATCTCATGAGCATATACATCGTCATACATCCCACCAAAGCGATAACCCAAACAGTCCAAGACACAACATCTGGGTGAGGCATTTCATCAAACAGTTGTCGACAAAGTGCAACATAACCACACGAAGAGAGTTATTAACATGATTTCAGCTGGTGGATAGTAATGAAAAACTTATTGACACAAAATAGTAAAATAAAGATTCTTCAGCTATATAAAAGGCACTGGACATTGGAATCAACACCGCGATTCACGAAGCTCCACATAATCACACGGAACTCCGCCAGTACAGTTACATGGGGCTGTTTGTCCAATGGAAGCGGCATTTGTGGATAGTAATTATCAACTTCTGGCTCCAAAACCATTTCAACTTATTCGAGAGTCATGGGACTCTTCTCGCATTTGTATTTCATCTTCTTTGCCAAAACTCACCGGTCATTAACATAAACTGCAAACAACTTGAACAAAGGTACATCTCATTGTATTTTATTGGACTCAAACATAAATTGACATACATATCATGATACCATAGTATTCTAATGGACTTTTTGGTATATAGCATGTCTAAACACACACATTCATACTCTATGAGAAGCATTACAAGGAAGAAATATTACTGTATGATGTGTAATTATTTATAAGATGTACTAATTTTGAAAAGTATTAGATAAAGTGTGTACCAAACCATAGCCGTAAAGTGTGTACCAAACCATAGCCTCAGTAAACTCTAGTAAACGATCAAACTCATGTATACGGTAAAAGTAGGATAGGATTCATCCCTTAAAATGAATAAGAAAAAAGTATCAGTAACAAGGGCAAAAAAAAGTGGTTTTAATATTAATAGTGGCTATGGAAATTAGTGTTAGCAGGTGCATGAGCCTGTCATTTGTTTTGTCGTCCAAAGAGAACATCCGTTCAGCTTAGACTACAAATATACGAAGCAGGCGGCCCCCCAATTTCATACGTGAATGACCGACAATTCGATGAAATACTTAACGTATGGCACATCGACGTAGGTTGCACTTTTGTCCACAAAAATGAACGTGTCAACTAAGAATGGAAGGAAACACCTCAAAGCACACTCAATGTGCTCTCTGTAACCTATATATCATTGATGTCGGCATTCTCGGCCAACTCCAAGTTGTTTTGATACAGAGCCTCCAAGTAAAAAAAATGACATGTGCACCTCTAGTGCTCTCACACTGCATCAGGGCATCCATTTGATCAACCCTTAAATAAATGACCATCAACTCTTGGGCTTCATCATATTTGATTCTGGAATGATCAAGTAACCTCCCCTGATGGGAAGGTGTAGAAGGCAAGAAATATCATCCAGGGTGATTGTCGTCTCGTCAATGAGGAAGTGGAAAAATGATGTTTTCTTATGTCATCTCTCAACAAAAGCCACATGCATGCCATGGCTAATAGTTTTGTATCCAGAGCAACACAAACTTGCAAGAACAGAGTACTGGAGGACACTATAGAACCAATGATCCTTAGGTAGATAAAGCTTCAGAATATTTCAGTTATAGTTAATATACTTCAAACAATCGTGCTCCTGTTGAAAAAAATCAATCGTAGGGCAAGTGTTTACAACATATAAATAACAATTGTTAACAAAAATACCTCTCTAGCCCAAACATGCTCAAAAATATGATATCTATAATATATCAATAAGGAGGTGTCAGAGGGCCTCCTGAAAAAGGGTATGCAAGTGGAGGAACACCATCATGTGCAGTAGTAGGAGCCTCTTCCAAATCTACGTGATCAAGGGAGACGTGCCCCTGGGACGAGAACCCATGTGACAAACGACTCCTAAAAGTCAATGCTTCCCCCTCATGAGGCATAAAGACGCTCCCCCGCCTAACTCTGACCTGCTTATTCTAAAGTCTAGCACTTTCACATCGAACTGATACATGTTGGGTTTCACGTATTGTAACACCTCAAAATTTGCCCTCCTCTCTTGGGACTAGCTTAGCATATTGCATTTCATTCTTAGGTCATTAGGCATTGCATATTTGCATATCATGTGGCTACATTGAGCAAGTCATCCTCCTAGGTCTTGATCAGAAGATAAAGAGGTTAAGATATTCAAGCTAGGGTTTCATTGGATTGATCATTAACCATCTGAGGATGTGTGATTCAAATTAGGGTTTCTTGATTCTCAAGGAGATTGATCATCATCTTGGTTGAAATGGTACATCATCATCATCATCATGGTCTTGTCATCACCAAGAGATTCCTTATGCTTGATCAGATACCTTGAGATTAGGGTTTTGACCACTGGTCAACCCTAATCATCTGTATTGTGCCAATCAGGGCTTGTCAAGGAGATGAGGTTTTCAATGGAGATGAGGATCGTCATATGATTATATTGAGCTTATGGAAGCTAGGGTTTCATCATTGAGCCATTTCATCAGGAGTTTGAAGCTCAAGATCATCTATGCACAGCCAGTTCATCTATCAGTCAGCAAAAGTCAACCAAAGGTCAACTGGTGGATTTGGAGGTGGGAGAGGGTTAGAGACACTTCATTCATGTCCAAACAAGTTTCATTTGACATTTCAAACAACAACAATGAAGAAAATAAAGTCAGATGAAAACTTTCCAAAAATAAAAAGTGACTTGTAATTCAAAATTGCCAAAAATGGAAAGGTTTTCTCATTGAAATTACATGTCCAAAAATGATTCAAATGAAATTTTGTCCAACATGAAAGTTGTATATCTTGCTCTCACCTTTCCAAAAAGTCCAAGAACATGAATTTCTCATTTGTGGTTGGCAAGTTATGATCAAATCATTGTCCAAAAAAGTTGGATTTCAAAAGTGCATAACTTTTGATTCACAAGGCCAAATGGAGTGAGACTTTTTTGAGCAAATTTCTTTTGATGTCCTCTATCCCAAACAAGCATTACATTTCATGAATTGTGATCACACAAAAAGTGCATTTTTCAAGTGGACTTAATTTGAAATTTGGAGGGAAAAAGGTCATTTTGCAAAATATTCATTGTTTTCACTCCATTCCACTTGCATTAGCTTACAAACATCATTTCAAACTTGCTCCAAACCAGAAATTTTACTGTTACATTGGTTTTGTACGTGTGAGGGTGGATTGGTCAATTACCATTTAGCATGAAACTTGCATTTCACTTAATCCTTTGCCATTACACTAATCATGATTAACCACATCATTAACATCACATATATAAGTTAAATCATAACTGTTTTCTAATTAGCCATAACAGAATTGTGAATTCTAGATCTAGATCAACAAAAACTCTTCACTTTCTCTCTCACCTTTTCTCCAAAAATCTGCATAAACATAGCATTGTTCTTCATCAATCCATGATCCATGTGCATAATTGAGTGGAATTGAAGCAAGGAATCACCATTTTCAAGCCAAATCATGGACTGTTAAAGTGAGCTTCAACAATGGCAATTTGAGTTTTCAGCAAAATCGTGTACAATCAACATCCAAACCTTGCTTCATTCACTCCTACAAGCATCAAGGAGCATCTGTTTTGCATTGCCATGGCCTAGAACACGAGTTTTCACTTCTGCCAATTCTTGAAGGTGAGTTTTCGAGTTTGATAATTCTTAAAATTGATGAGTGCTTCTTGTAGATCCTTCCACGTAGAGTAATCTGCAATTTGAATCATTAATTTTCATCAAGTATTGAGCAAGTTACATGGATTTTCATTTTGATGCATGATTATGTTTTGGTTCGAATCTCTTGAATTATGAGGAATTAGGTTAAATCAATTTGTGATTCATGATGTATGTTGAACAAGGATTCCAATGATATATGGTTTGTGGAATTTGGTGACAATTTGTTCTTGAGTGACGAATCTATGAAGAACGCGTATGAAGCTTCAGGAATTTTCCAGAAACATGATTTTGATCCATAATTTTGCTTGTTTACATGCTGATTGGTGTTAGTCATACTGTAGCGCGCGCTCAAATTTGAACATGGACCTGCTTCGATTCCTTGCCATGACCATTCCATTTTGACATTTGTTTTTTTCTTCATATATGCCTTACATATTTTACATGACTTCATTCACATTTTTTATTTTTTCTTCCACATGAAAAAATCATATCTCCAAAACCATTAATCCAAATTGACTGGAATTTTTTTGTGCCATGATCCTTATGAAGTCCTCTATTTTTTGGTGATTTTTATTAAAATTGTGCACGTGTGGGTTTCTGTTTTGGCTAGGGTTTATGTGAACATGTCATTTGTTGCACCTTGCTTACTATTTTGATCATGAAATGATGATGCTTAAATGGAATTTCTTGAAATTTTGTGTGCGTATTCTAGACACCTTGAGGAGCATATTGGTATATGGTTTGTGATTTTTGCATTCCTGGATTGTGAGATATGATCATTTGAATCTAGGTGTGACAATTTGTGTCACACCATTTCTTACTTGACTTCTTGATTTTTGTTACCATGCCATATGAACTCAAAATGACCTGAATTTTTGCATGTTGAATCTTCTGGATGTTAAGTTTGAATGTGAAGTTTTGTGGATTTTTTGAGTGCATTTCCAATTTATTTGAGAATTTCCTTTTTGTTTGACCAATTGTGGACCTTTTGTGAGTCATGATTTCATATGATTTGTGAAATTCTTGTGGTTTATTGGATGGACTTGAAATTTGGCATGTGAATTATAGACATCTTGTAGTTTACCATGGATTTGGTTTGGTGCATCTATCATGTTCCTACTCTGTTTTGTGCTTGCTTGAAGTTGATGCATGATGTTGTGCCTTGTATGAGCTTGTTTGAACATGCCTTGACTTAGGGATTTTATTTGACTTGCTTCCACTTGTCCAAATGACCTGAAATTTGGTGTGATGATCATGTTATGAGTGCTGTTTAGTCATGATTTTTCCTGGGATTTATTGAATTATTTTGGATTGAGTTTGGATTGATTCATTCTGTTTGGTCCAATGAGCTTTGAAATTGCATGTTTTGCCTTAGATGCTTTGTGAAATAATTTTGGTGTATGATATGAACATGGGACCAATTGGACATTGTTCGTATTTGATTGAACTTGATTTTTGATAATTTTCATGTTCTGTTTTGAAATATTAATCCTCCTTTGACCCTAGGCTTTGTCCTAGGGGTCTGCTTCTCATGATTGAGTTGTGTTTTCAGGACAAAAGGCATATGGCATGGAGGAATTAATTCACTTGGCTTGAGTTGCTTGTTTTGATTGATGTTGATTAACATTAAGTTTGTTTTGTAGGTGGCTTCCAAGTCATTTGTGTTGAGCATTGGCTTATGCTTTGCTTGATGCATTGCTTGTGTACAGTTAACTGTTGACTTTTAGTTTGTCTGTTTGACTGTTTGAGCTGTGTACTGACTGAATTAGATTGATTTCAGGTACCTTAGTTGCTATAGTTCATTGTGAACTTGCTTTTTGCTGTTGCTTGGTTGCTTAACCAATTGAGGTATAGCATCACTAACTCCATGTAGTCTGGAAGACCTGGCCTGTTACTTGGCCAGGCACCTGTCTGAAGTTCTCCTTAAGAGGCAATGTTTGTGCTTGTTTATCTTCGTCCCCAAGCAGGAAAAAACCTTGAATAAGGCAATTGGCAGACACAAGAGATGTGCAATCCATCTCCTGCTCTTCTATTGAGTCATCCCTTGGCTCACATTACATGTTGATGCCTTGAGGATAGAAACCCAAGATCCTTGTACAGTTGTACAGTTGAGTCAGTGTCATAAGTGTAGAAGGGTTCCCACTTTCTGAACCCACACTTACTTTGTCTGAAGCTCTCTCTGGCCAGGGATAAGAGCTGTGAGGCACACCCCTCACTTCCTATTTCATCTGCTTCACCCTGACTCTCAATGTCAGGGTTAAGAGCTAACATCACCCTGATACAGTTGGCTTGCTTTTGTAGCCTAACCCTTGTTTGAGCCACCTTTGTCTGTATATAGTGTGTGCTAATTGTGAATGTTTGCTTTGTTTTTGATTGTGCTTGCATGCTTTGCTTTGCCTGGTTAGGATTAGCTTGCTGCTTGTGCAAGTAGATAGAAAACTCAACCTAGGACCATTGTGGAATACATGATAACTATTAGGCTCGAGTCAGTCTCCCTTCTAGTTGGTCATTTCCCAGTCTCTGGTTAGGAGAAAGTTTCTCCCCTATTGAGGGGAACTACGTTGCCCTGATCCTCATACCAGATGAGGTACGTAGGCAGGAGGTCGCACGAGATCTCTCCGGGCACCCTTTTTGTTTTTCACCTTTTTTCTTTTAGTGTGTGTTTGCTTGACAGTTGCTAGGCTCGAGTTCCCGACTCCTTAGTAACTTGTGGCTTGTTTCTTCTTGTGTGTGTAGGAGATGGATGTAAGCCCAGCCATTGGCATTCCGTATCCTCTTGTCGTGTGCTTGGAGTCCGGTATAAGTCCATCAAGTGGCATCTGGTTTCCAGTGTGGGTGTTTGGTTCGGAAGCTGATGTAAGTCCAGCGATTGGCGTTCGGGTTCCATGTTTGCCTGTTTTGCGTGTATTTTGTTTCGGCGTGCGTGAGCCGAACTACGGTAGCTCTGATTCTCATTCCAGATGAGATACGTAGGCATAGGATGCGACATCCTAGCGAGCCCTCTCCCCTTTTTCCACCTGTGTTGTTTCAGTGTGTGTGTGTGTGATGTTTGTTTTAGCAACCTTTTCTTTCTTTTAGAGCGTGGATCCCGTCGAGTACGACGGATGCGTGGGGGTGCTAATACCTTCCCTTCGCATAACCGACTCCCGATCCCATTCTCTTTGGTTGCGAGACCATGCTTTTCCCAGGTTTACTTCGAGCGTTTCCTTTCCCTCTTTGGGATAAATAACGCACGGTGGCGGCTCTGTGTTGTTTTGTTTTAGCCCGCCAGTTGTTTTTCGCGGATGCTACAGCTGGGGACTCTGAAGTTGACCTATTGCTGGTCCATCTTCCCTAAGCGAGTCTCTCCTAGCGTTCTAGGATAGTTTAGGTTGCTTGTGTTGCTTTATTTATTGCATTTATTATTCTGATTGTGTATATATTTGCATAAATATTTGCATGCATCATACTATCATGTTGCTGTCCTCTGTACAGGTGGTCCCTCTGTTTGGGGTGGGTGTTCTGAGTGGGGCTAAAACCCAGGCCCGAGTATACACCTAGGATTAGTGTGGTCTCATTTTGCCTCTTTCATGTTAGGTCAACATGTGTTTGGCAACGTGATGTACCACAAGCCGGACGAGGTTCTTTTGAGGGAGCTTTTCCTTTGTGGAGTATCCACTTTGGTTGAGTGACTTCATCTGAACTATTGACTCTGGTGACCGATCATTTCCCGGATCTTTGGTTTAGACGGTCTTAAGGGAGCTACAACGGCACACCCGAAAGGGAAAACCCGTTGAGTATTTTTGCCCGATTGTCGAGACTATTATCCGCCTTAGGATAACCTGATTAGAATTTACCTGTGAGGGGAGGGTGATTCTTTCAGATGCATGTTCAGATGGTGACTCTGATGGTGACTTTTGGTTCCGTTGATCAGAGTCTTATTTATAAGTCGGATTTACGGTCATTTATTTCTGAGGCGCCAGAGTGCTGTCCGTGGTATTTATCAGTGGGGATCCGTTTATTTCAGGATTCCCCGGGCCGATTCAGAGATTGTCATGGTTATCTGCTCAGAGATTGTATGATGATGATGATGATGTATCTTTCAGTTCCGTTTATTTCGGAACCCTTGAGTTGGATTTGTGGTTACATATTCCTTCAGATGGTTGTGATCAGTTCAGAGATCAGGGCTGTGACTTAGAGCAACAGATGATCAGATGACTTGGAGGATGGCATTATGCATTGCATTCATTCATCAGCATCATCACATTTTGCATTTACCTGCATCTAACACATGTTTATCCATATGCAGGGACATTTTTGATCGAGATCATGGTTGAGAGACTTCTTGCTCAGATATGAGGCCCGGTTTGAAGGACGGTGTTGTCTACAGTTTCTTCAACCCAGAGATTGATGAGTTGAGAGATATGATAGCATTGATTACGCCCGACCATGTGGGGATGTTCAGAGAGTCATACGGTGGTATTCTGAAGTTGGTTTTCAGGCTCACAGACAGTGACAGGAGCGCCATTCATACACTTCTCCAGTTTTATGATCCTGGTTTGAGGTGTTTTGTCTTTCCAGATTATTTGTTGGGGCCTTTGATGGAGGATTATGCTAGCATTTTGGGTATTCAAATCCGAGATCAGATTCCTTTCTGTGCCATTAGGGGAGAGCCTGACATCCTTGGGATTTCCCGTGCTCTTTATTTGAGTCCGGAGATGGTCAAAGAGGGTTTGAAGGAGAAAGGAAAATTATCGGGTTTTCATTTGAGTTTCTTGGAAGCTAAGGCCAAGGAACATGCTGCTGCGGGTAATTGGAAGACGGTCTGTGCCCTGATTGCTGTGGGCATTTATGGTGTCATTCTGTTTCCTAATCAGAAGAGCTTTGTGGACCATAATGCTATCAGGTTGTTCATACAGAGGAACCCTATTCCTACTCTGATCGGAGATGTCTATTATTCGGTTCATAACAGGAACGAGAAGAGGCGTGGGGGTTTGATCCGGTGTTGTGCCCAGTTGCTATACAAGTGGTTTATAGGGTATTTGCCTTCCCGAGGTGCTTTTGCTTTTCTGGATCCCACGGTCAAGTGGTCAGTCAGGTTGATGGGTTTGCGGGCTGCTGATATATCGTGGACTCATAATGGTATGGCAGGACGGGATTTCATATACAGTTGTGGGAGTCTTCCCAATGTGCCTCTTATAGGAGTTCAGGGTTGCATTAATTACAACCCGGTGCTTCTCAGGAGACAGATGGGGTTTGCTATGGAGGGTCCTCCTCTCAGTCGAGAGATTCAGGAGTCTTTCTACTTCCCGATTGATGGCAATCAGGCCAAGCTGAGGCAAGTGTTGGATGAATGGCGTAGTATTCAGAGAAAGGGCAAAGTTCCTTAGGGCAGGGTTAACAGCCGGTATTTTCCTCTATTTGATGATTGGCTTCGGAAGAGAATCGAGATTACACATCTACCATTTCCGGGAGGCGATCCTGGATGTCCTTTGATTGAGGGTCCGCGTTCTTCTGTCAGTATGGAAGAATTCCTCGAGATGAAGAGAGCCAGAGATCAGTTGCTTGCAGAGAAAGTTGAATTGGAGATGAGTGTTGCTCGTATTCAGATGGCTAATCAGGAGATTAGAGGGAGGATGGAAGATCAGGATAAGCGACATGCCCTGGAAGCAAAGCGCTTTGAGATGGATACTGCCTACTATGGGAAGATCAGCCAAGCCTTAGCATCATCCACAAGGGAGCACGACATCACTAAGGAGAAGCTAGCCATAGCTGCAAGGGTCATTGAAGATGAGAAGAGGAGGCAGATCCTCATGAAGACCCAAAAAGAAGACAGAGTCAGAATCCTCATCGCTGAGTGGGAGGCAAAGCTGAAGACCAAGGAAGCAGAGAACCTGAAGGTCATCGCCGAGAGGGATCATTACATTGTTGAGAGAGATTATTACTTCAGGCAGATGAAGATTCACCAGAAGGAGGTGGGGAGATTACAGCAAGAGAACACCGAGCTCAGGTTCGCCGCAGAGTTCGCGAAGATGGTTGATGATATAGGGCCTTCTGTGGGACCCTCGTCAGGATAGGCCTCTTGTTTGTGTGGATTACCGTCAGGCCTGTTGACGGAATCCATTTGCTTGTATTTCCTTCCTGATTCTGGAGAATTGTATTGGATTTGTCTCAGCTGTGATGTATGACTATGGCACTTATTGTGCATTTTGCTATGTGATGATTGTTTTCATTCAGTGATCAATCTTCAAGCTTTATTTGCTTATCCGTATGCACTCACACCGCACACACATGGTTGGGTGGTATTTTGCTAATTCATATATCTCTGATTTGTATGATGAAACATGATGAATGTCAGAATATTGCTGCCGGATTATTATCTGTCTCGATGAAACCAGGATCGAAAGACAGAGTGTTCCTCATATGGATAGACATTGCATTCATGCATGATCATAGTAACCTATCTTCTATTTTGCAGGTGTCAGTCTCTAACGTGTTTGATTGACGCAGGAATGACGAATCTCCCCAACGGCGACATTCTCGAGCTGAAAGAGATGATGGGGGAGTTGTTCAAAGTCGTGCAGGGGCTCGCCTTGGGGCAGAAGGTAATTGCTGAAAAGGTGGAGAAGATTGAGAAATGGCTGCTAGCGGAGAGAGTTCAGGGAAAGGCTCCGTCGTCCGTAGTAAAGAAGACCCCTGACAATGGTCATTTCAAGAAGAAGGTTGAATCAGGTGGTGTGCAGACTAAAAGAGAATGTGGTAAGGATCGTTACCACCCTTATGCTGCCGCCGTAACCATTCCTGTTGGTGATTCACCTGCACCACAGCGACAACAGTCACCTCAACAGAGGACACAAAGAGTTGGGGGCCAAGTGAGAAGGAGGACGACAGATCGTCATTTCAATAGGCCGCCTGTGACTTACGCCTCTCTATTTAAAAGGTTGAAGGATCTTGGGTTGGTGCAGCCGAGGACATTGATTCCAGGGAAACCGGATCAGAGGGTTGCCAGTTATGATGAGAATGTCAGGTGCGAGTTCCATGCTGGGGCACCCGGACATCATGTTGAGGATTGCAAAGCTTTTAAGCATGTGGTCCAGGACTTGGTGGATTCTAAGGCAACCAACGACAGATGATAGTGCTAACCTCGTGACAAGGCATGGTCCTGTAAAAGTGGAAATGATGTCGAAGGACAAGAAAGGGATAGAGGTGACTGAGAAGGATCAGTTAAGAATGCCAATGTCTGTGGTCCCAAAACCTCGGATGAAGGATGGAGCTTTCCCTAGTGTTGATGATTGTTGTGCGACTGTCGCCACAAAGGGGTGTGTTGTGATTGGGGAAACAATCCGGAGAATGATGAAAGTAGAAATGGACGATGCAAGATGTAAAGCACCCATCCAGGCAGTTGAAACCGTCAAGGTGGAAAATGCCATTGGTGTTGAGAAAGAGAAAAAACCGTCCATTTCTTCTTATAAGCAGGCAGTGGAAGTGGTGAGAAATGGAGGGATCCCAGGCTGGGGACAGATCATAGGCATTGTGGTAAAGGCGGATATGTTTGGGGTTGGCTATCAGGAAGGCCAAGACTTGTCTGAGCAAAACAAAGGACGTCGTCCGCCGTTCGCATTTGTCAGTGCCGGAATGCTGGATCCAGGTCACGCCGGTGCGGTGGGTAAAGAAACTGACAGTGACCGGGAGATTAATCAATGGATAAGATCTTGCGTACCAGGGACCTGGACGTGAGAGAATTCTTTACCTTGAATTAATTTTTAATGATAGCAAATTGTGTGATCATCATCCAAATGTTGGTTGTGCATTGCATTACATGATACATGTGTGTTTTATTATATTTTTCATCCCACTCTATTGTTGCATAACTGTACATATAGACCTACATTGATACTTCCCTCTAAATAACAATTAAAATGCATTTGGTGTCAGTATGCATCAATACATAAACCTCTGCATCGATACACACAGCATGTGATAAATCACAAAACATTTTTGTTCAGTATGCATCGATGCATACGAGTCATGCATCAATACATGAAAGGCAAAAGACTCTACGCATCGATCCACACGATCCCTGCATCGATACATGACTAATTGAAACAGTCTGTGTATCAACACATACGCATCAGGCATCGATACATACTAGTGTAATAATAACATGCATCGATACACACGACTTTTGCATCGATACATGAATAATCAATTTCACCAAAAATTCACATATCCTACAGTATGCATCGATGCACACTATTATGTATCAATACATAAAGCTGTTTTGTGTCATAACAGCAACTGTTTTGCAGCATATATAAGACAGGTTATAACATCAGTGCAAAATAACGAATTCATTGAGGGAAAACAATTGAACACAGATCAAAAGCAGTGTTGGAGCAATTGTTTTGAGAGCATTTAGAAACCTGAAAGAGACTTCATCTTCTTCATCTTCTCAATCACTTTTCTTTAAGAACATTTACACATAACCATTCTTGTTCTTTGGATTAAAGAAGCATCGAGATAACGTTCAGTGGTACGATCAAGGATCTAGCTGTGGTTTGCAGTGGAACGATCGAGGATCTAGCTGAGTCGAAGATTGAAGGGGGTTTCTAGGAAAAACCTACTGGTTTGTCCTTCAAGAACTAGAGTGTTCTTGAGGGTTTGGGAGTCACATTTGCAGAACATATTCAGCCGCAGCGTTGCGTTTGGAGATCGGGGGATTTCGCAAGCAGGTCGTGGAACCGGTGAATTGTTTGCAACTTTGTGCAGGAAAATCTTGATCGTGCTCAGATCAAGTGAAGGTTTATACAAGAAGAGGTTCTTAGAGTTTAGAATTCTGTCTTTGTATCATAACCTTGTATCAACGGATTCGGCAATAATTGATAATCAAAGTTCTCAATTTCATTTGAAATTGAGAGGGAGACGTACCCACACGCGAGGACGGCGTGGGGAACTTCCTTACCAAATCTCTGTGTATCGTACTCTTACCTTACTCCTCTTTACGTTGTTCAAACTGTTTTCACAATTTCAGTTAGTGTGTGGTGATTGTTTCTTTTTCAAGACAGCAGTGGCAAGAAAACTTTAATCAAACTCCATTGCTGTTTATCATTGATCACATACACACCAACTGTTTGATAAAACGGTTAGCTAGATTTTATTCATTGGAAATAGACTTTAATGATAAGTGCATTCAATTAGTTAAAATTCTGGTGTGAATTGGTTCTGTCATTCTCATTAAAATCCAGCAATTAAACTTGTGTGTCCGGCTTTCTAGTAGCGGTTCAGAATAGACGGAAGTCGATTCGGGACTGATTTTTCCGCCAACTTTGAAAACTCTGATAAAATTTCAAATCCGTTAAATTTAAAAGAGGTGATCTATTCACCCCCCCTCTCGATCACTAGCCACACCGTCTAACAAGTCGTATCAGAGCGTCGGTTCGCTGGTGCTCTGTGGCTGCCTGTAACAGTATGGATTCTGAACCAAAGGGGGCGTATAATAGAGCGCCTATTTTCAACGGTGAAAATTATGGCTACTGGAAAGATTGCATGCGAGTTCATATAAATTCTGTGGATAGGTTAGTATGGGCTGCCATTGAAAACGGTCCGTTTCAAATCACTATGACAAATGCGGCTGGCGCCATAGTACCTAAACCAGAAGATGATTGGAATGAGAAAGATGAGAAAAAGTGGTCGTGTGATTGGAGAGCTCGAAACATGTTAATTTCAGCACTTGGTGTTGATGAGTATTATCGAGTATCCCATTGCACGACAGCTAAAGAAATGTGGGACGCTTTAGAAGTTGCCCATGAGGGTACTACTAAAGTAAAACAGTCCCGCATTAACACACTCAATCAAGAGTTTGAGCTCTTTCGCATGAAACAAGGAGAATCCATCTCCGACATGCAAAAGAGATTCACCCATCTAACTAACCGATTGAATGCTCTTGGAAAACCTATTTCCAATGAAATTGCTACTAATAAAATTCTCAGGTGTCTTAGCAGGGAGTGGCAACCTAAAGTTACAGCAATCAAGGAAGCCAACGATCTTACAAGACTTACGATTACAACTCTGTTTGGAAAGCTGGAAGAACATCAGCAAGCATTGGAAAGTCTTGAAAAATATGAGAATAAAAGTAAGAAGGAAAAGGAGAAGAAAAGAGACAAAGAGGGAGAGAAGAAGCCAATAGCTCTTGTGGCCTCTAGCTCTAAGTCCTCAAGAAAAGAGCATAGTGACAAAGATTCGGATGATGAGGAAATGAGACATTTTGTGAGGAGATATAATAGATTCATTCGAAAGAACGGAGTCAAGCATTCCGACAAAAATCTCATGAAGTTTCGAAGACAATCTACATATTCAAAACAGGAAGAGAATAAGAAGAGTAGAGGAAGAGGATCTTGTTTTAATTGTGGTAAATCTGGACATTATAAAACAGATTGTCCTATGAAGTATAAGGATCAAGGAAAAGCTCCACCAAAAGGGTACAACAAACAAAGAAGAGCTTACATTGCATGGGAAAGTGATAGTGATTCATCAAGCACACAAAGTTCAAGTGATAGTGATGAAACCGCAAATCTGTGCCTTACGGCTCACACCAAAAATCTGTCCTACCACAAGAAGAAAATCAATGATAAAAAGGTAAAACAAGCCTATTATAATAATTTCTCTTCTATGACTTTTGCTGAACTGAAAATAGCTTTTGAAAATCTGCATAACGAAGCTGTAGATGCTTTTAAAAGATTATCTTCCGATAAACAAATTTTTTCATTTCTGGAAGGTAAAGTATACAAAGCTGAAAATGCTTTAGAATCATTAAAAGCTAGTATTGCAGAAAATTCAAAATGTATTGACATTGATGGATGTAGTAAAGTTAGGTATTGTGACGCTTGTCATATTTGGCAAAAAGAGGTAAACACTCTCAAGGTCAAATTAGAGAAAGCGTTACAACCTAAGGTTACTTATGCCGTTGACTCTAGGTTGTTTAAGAAGTCATTAAATCCTCCATATGCAAAATACTCTTTTATTCCAAAGGATTTAATGAACAAGAATAAACTAACGCATCATCATGGTTTATGTCATTATTGTTGTCGTGCTGGCCATACCATTGAGAAATGCAAGTTTAGGAGATTTCTTGTTCCTAAAGGTATTTATCAATGGAAGCCAAAAGGCAACCATGTTAGCACTTACCCACTCGGACCCAATGAAAATTGGGTACCAAATTCTCTCTTTTGATATTGTAGGATGAGTGTCTTGCTTCCGTAGATAGAAGATGGTTTTGACAGCGGCTGCTCAAGGCACATGACCGGTGACATATCGCTTTTCATAGACTTCAAAGCAAAGAAGAAGGGATATGTTACTTATGGAGACAATAACAAAGGAGCTATACTCGGTAAAGGTAGTGTAGGTAATCCCTCTACCACTACTATTTCTGATGTCCATTTAGTAGAGGGGCTTAAACACAACTTGTTAAGCATAAGTCAATTGTGTGACAAAGGTTATAAAGTTTCTTTCACAAAAACTTGCTGCATAATTGAACATGCTGAACAGAACATTGTGTTTAAAGGAGTAAGAGTAAATAATATAATAAGCTTTTACTTACTGTTGAAGAATCTGTCCATATATCTGTTGATGAGTCTTATCCGAAAAGTGTCGGAAAAGGTATTTCTTTTGATGACGCAGGTGTATCTACAGAAGACATACTCAAGGAAGCTGTTTCGGAAACGGATCAGTCCAGAACAGCTGCCCATGAGAAGGAGGAAGATACTAGTCATGAAGAAGATGAGGAAGAAAGGACAGCTGAAGTGAATGACCTTCCACCAGCTTGGAAATCTTCAAAAGACCATCCTATTGACAACATCTTGGGAGATATTTCAAAGGGAGTAATGACTCGTTCTAAGGGGTATGCAGGGTGAATTTGAGATGAGTCTCATGGGGGAGCTGAATTACTTCCTAGGAATACAGATAAAGCAACTTGATGAGGGTGCAACAATATGTCAAATACTGCAGAGAACTACTCAAGCGCTTTGGAATGAATGACTCAAAATCAATTAACAACCCTATGCCTACCAACGGAAATCTGGATAAGGATAAGCATGTTTCTTCTTATTTTTATTATGCCTCACCTTGGTTGATGAGATTTGTTTTAGATTACACTTATTCCTCACAAGGTTACACCAACAGAGGTAATATCACTCCTATCTATATCTCATTTAGAATTATATGATTGTGTATGTTAGAACAAAAGTTTTTTTGTTTAAACATTAAAAATTCTGATTTGTGAATCATACTTGGGCATAATCATCATGACATACTTGAACATTAAATGCTTATAACCTTCTGTTTACTTCTGCTGTTATTGCCCTTATTTGTCATTCTTTGTGAGTGATTCTTTACTTTGTAAGCTTCATTCTGTGTGATTGTTAGCTTATTTATCAATTTTTTGCCATGACCTGCTTCACCATGCTACCTTGATAAATTTGTTTCCTCCTCTTTTTGATGTTGACAAAGGGGGAGAAAATGCAGATATGCACAAACTCAGGGGGAGTATCACACATCTTGCCAAGAATTTGCCATCATCAAAAAGGGGGAGTTTGTGAGAGAATTCTTTACCTTGAATTAATTTTTAATGATAGCAAATTGTGTGATCATCATCCAAATGTTGGTTGTGCATTGCATTACATGATACATGTGTGTTTTATTATATTTTTCATCCCACTCTATTGTTGCATAACTGTACATATAGACCTACATTGATACTTCCCTCTAAATAACAATTAAAATGCATTTGGTGTCAGTATGCATCAATACATAAACCTCTGCATCGATACACACAGCATGTGATAAATCACAAAACATTTTTGTTCAGTATGCATCGATGCATACGAGTCATGCATCAATACATGAAAGGCAAAAGACTCTACGCATCGATCCACACGATCCCTGCATCGATACATGACTAATTGAAACAGTCTGTGTATCAACACATACGCATCAGGCATCGATACATACTAGTGTAATAATAACATGCATCGATACACATGACTTTTGCATCGATACATGAATAATCAATTTCACCAAAAATTCACATATCCTACAGTATGCATCGATGCACACTATTATGTATCAATACATAAAGCTGTTTTGTGTCATAACAGCAACTGTTTTGCAGCATATATAAGACAGGTTATAACATCAGTGCAAAATAACGAATTCATTGAGGGAAAACAATTGAACACAGATCAAAAGCAGTGTTGGAGCAATTGTTTTGAGAGCATTTAGAAACCTGAAAGAGACTTCATCTTCTTCATCTTCTCAATCACTTTTCTTCAAGAACATTTACACATAACCATTCTTGTTCTTTGGATTAAAGAAGCATCGAGATAACGTTCAGTGGTACGATCAAGGATCTAGCTGTGGTTTGCAGTGGAACGATCGAGGATCTAGCTGAGTCGAAGATTGAAGGGGGTTTCTAGGAAAAACCTACTGGTTTGTCCTTCAAGAACTGGAGTGTTCTTGAGGGTTTGGGAGTCACATTTGCAGAACATATTCAGCCGCAGCGTTGCGTTTGGAGATCGGGGGATTTCGCAAGCAGGTCGTGGAACCGGTGAATTGTTTGCAACTTTGTGCAGGAAAATCTTGATCGTGCTCAGATCAAGTGAAGGTTTATACAAGAAGAGGTTCTTAGAGTTTAGAATTCTGTCTTTGTATCATAACCTTGTATCAACGGATTCGGCAATAATTGATAATCAAAGTTCTCAATTTCATTTGAAATTGAGAGGGAGACGTACCCACACGCGAGGACGGCGTGGGGAACTTCCTTACCAAATCTCTGCGTATCGTACTCTTACCTTACTCCTCTTTACGTTGTTCAAACTGTTTTCACAATTTCAGTTAGTGTGTGGTGATTGTTTCTTTTTCAAGACAGCAGTGGCAAGAAAACTTTAATCAAACTCCATTGCTGTTTATCATTGATCACATACACACCAACTGTTTGATAAAACGGTTAGCTAGATTTTATTCATTGGAAATAGACTTTAATGATAAGTGCATTCAATTAGTTAAAATTCTGGTGTGAATTGGTTCTGTCATTCTCATTAAAATCCAACAATTAAACTTGTGTGTCCGGCTTTCTAGTAGCGGTTCAGAATAGACGGAAGTCGATTCGGGACTGATTTTTCCGCCAACTTTGAAAACTCTGATAAAATTTCAAATCCGTTAAATTTAAAAGAGGTGATCTATTCACCCCCCCTCTCGATCACTAGCCACACCGTCTAACACTGGAAGGCCTAAAAGGGGATCAACACTGTAACTCATCTGGAAGAGTAATATTTCTTGTTTTTCAGTTTTTATTTGCATGAAAGTCATACGTGTTGCTCGACACGTAATGGTTCATTGTAAGGGCCACCTCATGTTTCATTTTGCAACAGTTTTGCATCATAAATAAATGGATGTTTTTCAAATTAAAAGCGGTGTTCCCTGTTTTTCATTTATTTTTGCAGTTTAAAAACAAATAAAAATGGCAATGTTTGTTTGCATTTTCTTTCTTTTTGATTTGTCTCGTTCTGACTTCGAAAAGTGACAATTCTCTGGATCTCATTGATAACAATTCGGGTACACCTCTGTATGACTTCGACAATCCGATCTATCATGCCGAAGAAGAAGGCGAAGAAGATTGTGATCTGCTGGAATTAGCCAGGTTGTTGGACAAGAGGAGAAGGTGATTCAGCCGCATGAAGAGCGAGTCAAGATTGTTACTCCAAGCACCGCCGAGGTCAGAGAGGAAGTGAAAGTTGGTTCCGCCTTAGAGGCGAGTGTCAAGAGTGGAGGTGATGCCATTCGGTCTCAAGAACGCCAGTGCCACGTATCAGGGTGACTTTGTTTCATGATATGATTCATCGTAGAATCAAATGCTATGTTGATGACACGATAGCAAAGTCCCAAACAGAAGAGGGGCATCTGGTGGATCTGGCCAAGATGAGTGGACCAGTTGAGACAATTTAAACGGAGGTTGAATTCAGATAAGTGCACTATCAGAGTGCGGTCCGGTTAGTTGCTGGGGCTTATTGTGAGCGAATAGGAGGAATCGAAGTTGATCCTGCTAACGGAAAAAAAAGAGAAAGAAAAACAAAAAAAAGAATAAAATAGAAAGAAAAAATACAAGAAAATGCCTGAACCGAAAACAGAAAGAGGTCCGTGGTCTATTAGGTAGATTGAACTACATGTCATGGTTCACATCTCCTCTAACAGCCACGTGTGAACTTATACTCAAGCTGTTGCAAAAAAAAAGATCAAACGGTCAGGTGAAATAATGATGGCCAAGGGGCATTGAAAAATAAAAGAATAAGTTGCAGGAACCTCTGATTCTGATGCCTCCCTATGGAAAGAGACTGTTAATCTGTACTTGACAGCCCTCGAGGGGTCTACGAGGTGAAGTGGGTCAGCATGACGAGTCTGGTCGAAAAGAGCATGCAATTTACCTTAGCAAAAAGTTTACCGATTGTGAAACAATACATTCACTATTCGAGAAAACTTGTTGTACTTTGGCATAGGCTGCTCGCCGACTGAGACAGTATATGCGGGTTCATACCACTTTGTGGATTTCAAGATGGATCTGATCAAGTACATATCTGAGAAGCCAACAGTGACCGGACGGGTTGCAAGAGGGCAAATGATTTTGATTGAATGCGATATTCAGTACACCGCTCAGAAAACAATCAAGGGGAGTGTATTGTCTTATTACCTCGCCCAACAACCCGTGGAGAATTATCAACCGATGAGGTTTGAGTTCCCTGATGAGGACATCTCGAGGTGCTCCAATCGAAAGATTGAGAGTAACCGATCCCGGAGGAGGGGCCTGACCCCGAATCCGAACGGGTTCTGATGTCTGATGGGGTTAATGGTGGGAGTTGGTGTTGTTTTGGTCACGCCAAAAAGGTCCCATATTTCTTTTGTGGCCCGGATAACATTTGAATACACCAACAATGGTGGCTAAGTACGAAGCTTGTGTCCTGGGTATTGTACCTCGGTACATCTACAGGGGCAACACCTTTCTCACTGATATATGGGATGGAAGCTGTGCTACCGGTTGAGGTTCAAGTTCCCTCTTTGAAAGTCCTGATGGACGTGAAGTTGCAAGAGGCAGAATGGGTAAGGACCCGGTACTAGGGGTGTTCGCGGTGCGGTTTGGGCGGTTTTTGAGATAAAAATCACCCGAACCGCAAGAGAAAAAAGCATGCGGTTTGGTTTGGTTCGGTTGACTTTTAGAAATAAAACCAAACCAAACCAAACCAAATCAATGCGGTTTGGGTTGGTTCGGTTGGTTCGGTTTTTTATAATATTTTTATTGAGCCATATATACTCCTATAAATAACGACATAACTTTGTGTTTAGTCATTCATACATTACTAAATAACATCAAAATTCATCATATTTAGACAAAAACGTTTCATTCAATATACAAAAAACCAGATTAGAAAAAAGCGGAATAAAAGACAAATATAAATAGTAGCATAAAATAATATCAAAGACATTATAATAAAACATAAAAAAAACATATGAGATGAGAGATTAGAGAAGATGAAAAAAATAACATAAGAGATGCGAGATTGAGAAGAAAAGTGCAATAAAAACGTAATTGGAAGAGAAAATAGTAACATAAAAGATAAAAAAAGAAAGAACATAATAGAGGACTTATTAGAGTAGAATAGGCGAGACCTACATGGAAAATAAGATGAGAAGAATGTGTGATACTACTATGAGAGATTTAAGAAGGTTGAAATTGAAACCCTAAGTGTGATTAAGAGAAAATCGTTTGTAATTGTAAGGTTAAGGCATAATAGGTTTGAGGTTTGGGTTGGATGTGGGATAAGTGAACTTTGGGTTGTAACATAATGCGGTTTGGTTTGGTTTAGTTCGGTTTGAAAAATACAAACCGCAAACCAAACCAAACCGTGCGGTTTTGTTAAAAAATGACCCAAACGAATCCGAACCAAATGCGGTTTTTTGCGGTTTCGGTTTGGTTTGGTTTGGTTTGCGGTTTTCTATTGGGTTGGTTTGGTTTTGAACACCCCTACCCGGTACGAAGAGTTGAGCCTGATTGAGGAAACGAGGCTGGTAGTCATCTGTCATGGGCAGTTATACCGACAGCGGATGAAGTGTGCTTTTAACCGAGAAGTGTGACCTCGTGTGTATCACGTAGGTGATATGGTGCTGAAAAGGATCCTTCCTCCTCAAAACGATCGAAGGGGCAAGTGGACACCCAATCATGAATCCCCAGCATGGTCAAGAAGGTTTTCTCCGACAGAGCCTTGTTGTTGACGACCATGGATGGCGAGGATTTTCCATCCCCTGTGAATGCGGATGCAGTTAAAAAATACTTCGTGTAAAGAGACCCGCTGGACGAAAAGAATAAAATAGTCCAGGCAAAAATGGGCATCCCGGCGAACCAAAAAACAGAAAGAAAAAGGTTCGGGAAAAAATTAGGGATAAAATGAAAAATGTACACCCGGCAAGTCGAAAACCTGGAAAGGCGACTTGGGCAAAAATGGGTATCCCGGTGGACTGAAAACCCGAAAGGGCGGTCCAGGCAAAAGAGGGATTGAAACGAACAACTGCGTCTAGCATGATCGTTTGAACATTGGATATGACGTGGATAATCCCCGGTAGGGATCAGTCGGAAACATCTTGTTTAGAAGGCAGAGAGCACGGAGAGTCTGAGGATATATGGGGTGTAACCGAGTTGGAACTCGATGAGATCGTGGTTTCACATTGCCATTAGGATAGATTTTTCCTTTTGTGCGCAATTACCTCTTTTCAGGAATTGCTTCCTGTGTATTGCTCGGTTTTGAGCCACACTTTTTCAGTCAATAAAATGCATGTTCAGTCAAATAATTTTGTTTTTGTTTTTCATTACCGCTTTGATTGCAAAAGCATCCAAATATTTTGATAAAGAATCTTTGCATTTTAAGACAGACAGGTCCCTTCCAATGCATGTTTATAAGATTGAAAACTTGAAATATTATTCGGAAGGTTGAGTGACCCAAGTGTTGAAATCTTGACACGCCTGGGGCACGGTTTTATCTAACGATCTCTTTTGTAGGAACTGTTAGATATTTTTTCCCTCACTTGCAGGTTGTGGTGTGGAAGCTCTTGACAAAACAATCCCCACGGAGTCCAATCAGGGACGAGTGAATGGAAGAACGATGAAAAGACAACGACGAGACGTACGACGACCCTTGGAATTAATCAAGAAGACTCTTCAAAGTCGGAAGGTTGAAAAGTCTGTATAAATCCCAGGAGTTCGCTCTCCGTCGAGTGCGGAGCAGTTGGGAATACAAGCTGATGAATCAGAAAAGTCCAGACGAGTCTGGGAGTTCTCAAAATTGGAAAGCTGACATGGGAGTTGGATGATGAATACCAATGGTTCGACGAGTCGTCGCGTGTTCAGTACCAGACTGTCCTCCTCCCCAAGCAGAGTCGGAATGACTAAATTCCTCAGCAGATTCAAGGTCTGTGGATTCCCTAGCAGGGTCAGGATGGTTATCCCCAGCAGGTTTGAGATCGATGCTTCCCCAGCAGCTAGGCCTGAAGGTTTCTGTTTCCCAGCAGAGGTATCTGTGGGTGGTGTCTCCCCAAACAGATTCTGGAGTGTTGCATCCCCAGCAAGTCAAAGACTGTTGACACCCCACAGAGTGCGTTGGTGGATTCTTCCCCAGCAATTCCCCAAGCGGATCGGGTGCAAAGGAGGTTTTTCCCCAGCAAGGGTGGCTTTTTCCCAGCAGCAGTGCTATTCCCCAGCAGGGTGGAGATCGGAGTGTTTCGAGCTCCCCAGAAGAGTCCCTTAAGGGGGATACCTTTTTACATACATCATGTAGTTAAGCATAGCATATTGCATAATAAATTGCGTAGCATTTCCATAGTTATGGAGCATTACGCTGAAAAAATATCATGCATCATCATTGCAAGCATCGACTAGTCTCAAGTCGTGGTTGCCGCTTGAGATATGGTTTTGCCCATGGGTGAAGATGCTACTCAAGTCGTGGTTACCGTTTGAGAAGTGGTTCCGCTAGTTGGAAAATCAACAGTGTTCCCCAGTAGTGCGATACTGGAGGAAACTTTTCCGTCGGACAGAGATGGAAATGAAGATCGCGATCAGCGCGACTCAAGCCATGGTTACCATCTGAAAATGGGTTTTGCCGGTCAGTGAAGATGATACTCTGAGGAGTTTGGCATTGTGACGTTGGGTCAACGGTATTCCCCGGTAGGGCGATATTGGAGGAAGATTTATGTCATGCGAGGCGAAAGTTTGAAGATGTTACTCTGAGGAGTTCAGCATCGTGATTTTGGGGCAACAGTATTTCCCAGTTAGTCCCTGGCAAGCGTCTGCCTGGTTTTGACATATGTGGATGTCATCCTTGCGATACGAGTAAGTTTCGTGTCGATCCTTGTAATGTCAGTTTTCTTTGGTGTCAGTAAACATCATTGTTCGATGTCAGCAAACGTCGAGTTCCCTCCCGGTCATCAGTATATGTCCGGTCGAGTGTTTTCTTTGGTGTCAGTAAACATCATTGTTCGATGTCCAGTAAACGTCGAGTTCCCTCCCGGTCATCAGTATATGTCTGGTCGAGTGTTTTCTTTGGTGTCAAGTAAACATCATTGTTCGATGTCCAGTAAACGTCGAGTTCCCTCCCGGTCATCAGTATATGTCTGGTCGAGTGTTTTCTTTGGTGTCAGTAAACATCATTGTTCGATGTCCAGTAAACGTCGAGTTCCCTCCCAGTCATTAGTCAGTGTCTGGTTGAAGGTGTTACTCTGAGGAGTTTAGCATCATGACGTCAGATCAGCAATGTTCCCTAGTAGTGCGATACTGGAGGAAATTTTTTCCGTCGGGCGGAGATGGAAATAAAATCAAAGGACGTTACGCGATCAGCGCGACAATCGGGGTTCAAATGGAGAAAAGGAAATGTTGAGACATTTTCTGGAGAGCGGGGTTCAAATAGAGATTGGAGTTGAAGATTATATCCGGGATGAGGTCCTCAGGATTATCTTCTGTTCATGTGTCACCTTAGACTTTGGCTGAGGCCAATGGAGGTCGTTATGGGTGTCTTCTGAGGAAGAGATGCACATGTTACCTTCCTTCTGTGAAGGTGTACCCTCTGATATGTCGCCCTCAGAGTGGTGTTTGGTGTTATTTCCGACGTTGCCAGCGGAATTATCACAAGAAAGCGGAGAACGGGGTTCAAACGGAGAAAGGGAAATGTTGAGGCATTTTCTGGAGAACGGGGTTCAAACGGAGAAAGGGAAATGTTGAGGCATTTTCTGGAGAGCGGGGTTCAAACCGAGAAAGGGAAATGTTGAGGCATTTTCTGGAGAACGGGGTTCAAACGGAGAAAGGGAAATGTTGAGGCATTTTCTAGAGAGCGGGGTTCAAATGGAGAAAGGGAAATGTTGAGGCATTTTCTGGAGAACGGGGTTCACAATGGCGATCACAAGTTATCGTCAGGGATCTGGGGTTCAAATGGAGAATGGGGTTCGTTATTTTGGCAAACAAGATGTCGGGGTTCAAATGCAGTGATCCGGGATCATTTGCGCGAAGGAAAATTTCGGGGTTCAAGAAAACGAAAAAAAGAGAAAATTTTCGGGGTTCAAGAAAAGAAAAAAGAGATGATAATCCCCAGCGGATATGTGGTGTTCAGGCCATGGTTATCCCTGCGTTACCATTTATTTTGGTATCCAGGTCGACATTGCTGTTTCGGTATTCAGGCCGACTTTCTCCGTACCAGACGGGTTCTTCTTTCAAGATTGTTTCTTTGCCGATTCTGACAGGCATTGTTAATTATTTTCCCATCAGAGTGCAAATTGTTCGTCTGTTCTTGGTATTCAATCACTCTTCATCCTGATCATCTGAAAGCCGAGGCTATTCATATCGACAGGTTCACAGTGGATTGAATAGGGGCAGCTGTAACACCTCAAAATTTGCCCTCCTCTCTTGGGACTAGCTTAGCATATTGCATTTCATTCTTAGGTCATTAGGCATTGCATATTTGCATATCATGTGGCTACATTGAGCAAGTCATCCTCCTAGGTCTTGATCAGAAGATAAATAGGTTAAGATATTCAAGCTAGGGTTTCATTGGATTGATCATTAACCATCTGAGGATGTGTGATTCAAATTAGGGTTTCTTGATTCTCAAGGAGATTGATCATCATCTTGGTTGAAATGGTACATCATCATCATGGTCTTGTCATCACCAAGAGATTCCTTATGCTTGATCAGATACCTTGAGATTAGGGTTTTGACCACTGGTCAACCCTAATCATCTGTATTGTGCCAATCAGGGCTTGTCAAGGAGATGAGGTTTTCAATGGAGATGAGGATCGTCATATGATTATATTAAGCTTATGGAAGCTAGGTTTTCATCATTGAGCCATTTCATCAGGAGTTTGAAGCTCAAGATCATCTATGCACAGCCAGTTCATCTATCAGTCAGCAAAAGTCAACCAAAGGTCAACTGGTGGATTTGGAGGTGGGAGAGGGTTAGAGACACTTCATTCATGTCCAAACAAGTTTCATTTGACATTTCAAACAACAACAATGAAGAAAATAAAGTCAGATGAAAACTTTCCAAAAATAGAAAGTGACTTGTAATTCAAAATTGCCAAAAATGGAAAGGTTTTCTCCTTGAAATAACATGTCCAAAAATGATTCAAATGAAATTTTGTCCAACATGAAAGTTGTATATCTTGCTCTCACCTTTCCAAAAAGTCCAAGAACATGAATTTCTCATTTGTGGTTGGCAAGTTATGATCAAATCATTGTCCAAAAAAGTTGGATTTCAAAAGTGCATAACTTTTGATTCACAAGGCCAAATGGAGTGAGACTTTTTTGAGCAAATTTCTTTTGATGTCCTCTATCCCAAACAAGCATTACATTTCATGAATTGTGATCACACAAAAAGTGCATTTTTCAAGTGGACTTAATTTGAAATTTGGAGGGAAAAAGGTCATTTTGCAAAATATTCATTGTTTTCATTCCATTCCACTTGCATTAGCTTACAAACATCATTTCAAACTTGCTCCAAACCAGAAATTTTACTGTTACATTGGTTTTGTACGTGTGAGGGTGGATTGGTCAATTACCATTTAGCATGAAACTTGCATTTCACTTAATCCTTTGCCATTACACTAATCATGATTAACCACATCATTAACATCACATATATAAGTTAAATCATAACTGTTTTCTAATTAGCCATAACAGAATTGTGAATTCTAGATCTAGATCAACAAAAACTCTTCACTTTCTCTCTCACTTTTTCTCCAAAAATCTGCATAAACATAGCATTGTTCTTCATCAATCCATGATCCATGTGCATAATTGAGTGGAATTGAAGCAAGGAATCACCATTTTCAAGCCAAATCATGGACTGTTAAAGTGAGCTTCAACAATGGCAATTTGAGTTTTCAGCAAAATCGTGTACAATCAACATCCAAACCTTGCTTCATTCACTCCTACAAGCATCAAGGAGCATCTGTTTTGCATTGCCATGACCTAGAACACGAGTTTTCACTTCTGCCAATTCTTGAAGGTGAGTTTTCGAGTTTGATAATTCTTAAAATTGATGAGTGCTTCTTGTAGATCCTTCCACGTAGAGTAATCTGCAATTTGAATCATTAATTTTCATCAAGTATTGAGCAAGTTACATGGATTTTCATTTTGATGCATGATTATATTTTGGTTCGAATCTCTTGAATTATGAGGAATTAGGTTAAATCAATTTGTGATTCATGATGTATGTTGAACAAGGATTCCAATGATATATGGTTTGTGGAATTTGGTGACAATTTGTTCTTGAGTGATGAATCTATGAAGAACGCGTATGAAGCTTCAGGAATTTTCCAGAAACATGATTTTGATCCATAATTTCGCTTGTTTACATGCTGATTGGTGTTAGTCATACTGTAGCGCACGCTCAAATTTGAACATGGACCTGCTTCGATTCCTTGCCATGACCATTCCATTTTGACATTTGTTTTTTTCTTCATATATGCCTTACATATTTTACATGACTTCATTCACATTTTTTATTTTTTCTTCCACATGAAAAAATCATATCTCCAAAACCATTAATCCAAATTGACTAGAATTTTTTTGTGCCATGATCCTTATGAAGTCCTCTATTTTTTGGTGATTTTTATTAAAATTGTGCACGTGTGGATTTCTGTTTTGGCTAGGGTTTATGTGAACATGTCATTTGTTTCACCTTGCTTACTATTATGATCATGAAATGATGATGCTTAATTGGAAATTCTTGAAATTTTGTGTGCATATTCTAGACACCTTGAGGAGCATTTTGGTATACGGTTTGTGATTTTTGCATTCCTGGATTGTGAGATATGATCATTTGAATCTAGGTGTGACAATTTGTGTCACACCATTTCTTGCTTGATTTCTTTATTTTTGTTACCATGCCATATGAACTCAAACTGACCTGAATTTTTGCATGTTGAATCTTCTGGATGTTAAGTTTGATTGTGAATATTTGTGGATTTTTTTGAGTGCATTTCCAATTTATTTGAGAATTTCCTTTCTGTTTGACCAATTGTGGACCTTTTGTGAGTCATGATTTCATATGATTTGTGAAATTCTTGTGGTTTATTGGATGGACTTGAAATTTGGCATGTGTATTATAGACATCTTGTAGTTTACCATGGCTTTGGTTTGGTGCATTTATCATGTTCCTACTCTGTTTTGTGCTTGCTTGAAGTTGATGCATGATGTTGTTCCTTGTATGAGCTTGTTTGAACATGCCTTGACTTAGGGATTTTATTTGACTTGCTTCCACTTGTCCAAATGACCTGAAATTTGGTGTGATGATCATGTTATTGTAACATCTCAAAATTTGCCCTCCTTTTCTTAAAAAAAAAAAAAAAATTGTTGCAGGCTTTGAGTCGACCATAAGGGTCAGCGCATGGGCCACGGGTCAGCGCATAGCATGTTTGAGTCGACCATAAGGGTCAGCGCATGGACCACGGGTTAGCGCATAGCTTGCTTGAGCCGACCTATGGTCGACGCATAGCTTGCTTGAGCCGACCTATGGTCGACGCATAGCATGTTTGAGCCGACCTATGGTCGACCGCTCGCGCGAAAACTCAGTTTTCTGAGTATTTTCCACTTTGAAAAGCTGTTTTTTTTTGTTTGCCAGACCACAAATCCAACCAACCCACTTTCTTTACCTCATTTGGCCATGTACTTATCTTGTCCACTCACTTAAGTTTTGCCAAAACAGGAGATTTGCTCATACCACCTCACATTGCCATTTTTTGCTCCAAATGCACATAACCAAAACAGATTGGATTTCAGCCCATTAGACACTTTAAACCCAACATATATAAGCACTAAAACCCTAATCTGAAGAGGGTGGCTGCATTTTTGAAGCAAAGCAAGAGTGAGCAAGCAAGTAAGAGCAACACAAGTCAGCCTCCTTTTTCCAAGATTGCAGCACTAGGAGCAACACACTTTCTTCCATTTTTCTCCACTAGCAAGGAGTAAGGGATTGACTTCCATTAGGTAAACATTCCTTGATTTGTTCACTACTGTTTTGCTGTGCTTATTCCTCATGTGTTCATGCCATTTCATAGCTATTGTCATGCCATTACTATTGTTTATTTGACACCACCATGCTCATCATCATGCTATTTTACCATGCTCATACCTTGTGCCATGCTTGTGTACATTGCTAACCATATGTTTGCTTGTTTTGTTAAGTTTTGTAAAAATTAATTTTTCTGCTCACACTTGTGCTCACATGTCCACCTTGCTGTTCATATTTCTTTATGTTAGAGCCATCATTTTCACTAAAACAAAACACCACGACGTTCCTCTCATTTGATACTTGAAGTTTGCTTTTTATATCGGCTCGTTTGGAGCACTGTGGCTCGAGTTATGTTAGTTAGAAGTAGGACATTGGTGTGCTGCATTTTCACGAAATTACCATGCATGCTGCTGCTGTTTTCATGTTTGCATGAAGGATTGGGACGTGGCGCTGTACAGCCCTTCGATCCCGTGCCTTGCTTCTTATCACAACCGTCCATTTTTTTGGTTTTGTCTTTAGTGATTTAAAACCCAGCTTGACCAGTTGACGTTGGTTTGCATAATTTCCTTTTATGAAATGTTTTATTCGGCTGTCACATGCCTATTTTCGCTGGACTGGGCCTTGTAGCATACTGCTATCCGCCCCCATGTGTTAGGCCCATTGTTATTCACATTGTATTTTCCATTCAATTTTTTATACCTTTTTTATTACTATTCTGTTTTGTCTTTCATTAATAAAAATAGTTTATTTATTTACAAAAATGCCAAAAAATATATTTTTTTACTTTCCTTATTGTCTTATTTAATTTATTTTAATTTCTATTTTCGTTTTTATTTAATGCTAATATTTTATTTCAATTATTTGTTTCAAATAGGCCATTTTAACACACTTTTTTTTCATTTATTTTATTTTCATAACTTAAAATTATTTTTAGATTCTGATTTTTGGGATGAGGGTTGACCAATGTCTCATGGTCAACCTGACCTTTTATTGGAATTTTATTTCCCATTTTCAATTTATTTTGAATTTATTTTTGACCTAGTTTGCTTGGTTGACTTTTCATTTGACTTCTGTTTTATTTCAATTAATTTATACACCAATTTTCATTATTTTTAAAATCTTTTTGGGGGATGATGATGTCCTGACCCCACCTAACTTAATTTAATTTTTCATATTTTTTGTGATTAATTTACTATTTGTTTGATAATTTTTAAGTTTGACTTGACTTTTCGGTTGACTTTTGTATGATTGATGTTTGACTTAGGGATTGCTTAAGGCAATTGAAGAGATCGTTTGATCCTCCCTTGTCCATCTCATATGCCATGTACTAGAGGCCTTTCACCTCAATTTTGTTTGATCCTTGCATCATTTCCCGATTAAATTATTCATTGATTCTTTGTGTGCATAGTTTCACTTGTCTGTTTAATTTGATATTTTTTTATACTTGTTTCTTTCATCCATGTTTCTATTTGTTTGATTGATTAACATGTTTATACTTCTCATACATTATTTAATGCTAATTCATTTCATTCTTTGATTATTTGATTTGATTATATACTTGTTTATATCTTACTTGATTAACTGTGGCCTACTTGTATGGTGTTTGAGGCATATATTTATATTGCTTGATTGCCATGTCAACCCCCATTCATAACAAATGTATCCCTCTCCCATGAAATGTATAATATTCTTTCATTCTTTATTCATCTGTTAATACAAGAAATAAAAATGAACATCCGATAATCATTTCAAAACAAGACCAAAACCTCGATCCAACGTCGAGTGATCATTTTTCAAAACCTAACAGAACCAGCACGTATTCATCCACCCTTTTGTAAGTCGATTGCTTTATGCATCGCCATCAACCTTGTAAGTCGATTGCTTCATGCATCGCCATCTACCCTCATCCCTAACACTTCTCCTTGCTCCATTCGTCGATCCTTGTTCCGATTAGGTAGCACCCATTAGATAGAACCCTTTGTATGATAACATAGGTAGGTTTCCCATTTCCTTTTGTATGATAACATAGGTAGGATGCCCTTATTCTTTTGTATGATAACATAGGTAGAATTCCCATTTTCTTTGCATGCCAACATTAGGTAGATGTTCCCATTTGTAAAACCTAACACTTAGGTACATATTGCATGACAACTCTAGGGTAGAGCTTCCCCCACTTCTAGACCTTTCTGAGCGTCTCCGATCTTGTGGCATGTAGTCCGTTCCATTGCAAAGAGGTAACTGCCTAAGACTCGATTCAGCGAGCTGCGACACCTACTGCTAGGACGTGAACACATTGCCCACTCTCCTTTGACACAACTGGTGTCCTCCTTTTGTAAGTCCATATTCAGATGGCAATCCCTATGTAGGGGAACTACGTCGCCCTGATTCTCATACCAGATGAGGTACGTAGGCAGGAGATCGTGCGAGACCTCTCCGGGCGCCTTTTTTCTTTTTCCACCTTTTGTCTTCAACCCTTCTGTGCGTGTTGTTGTGTGCTTGGAAGCTGATGTAAGTCCATCGAGTGGCATTCGGGTTCCAGTGTGGGTTTGTTTTGGGTTCGGATGCTGACGTAAGTCCAGTGATTGGCAGTCGGGCTCCACGTTTGCCTCTTTGTTTTGTTTTTGGTTCGGATGCTGATGTAAGTCCAGTGATTGGCAGTCAGGCTCCATGTTTGCCTCTTTGTTTTGTTTTTGGTTCGGATGCTGATGTAAGTCCAGTGATTGGCAGTCAGGCTCCACGTTTGCCTGTGTTTGTTTGTGTGCGTGTTAGCCGAACTACGGCAACTCTGATTCTCATGTTCAGATGAGATACGTAGGCACAAGATGCGATGTCTTACCGAGTTTGACTAACGACTAACAACTAATCCTTGTTTGCTTTCGCCCTTGTTGCGATCCTTTCTCTCGCCCTCGTTGCGATCGAGACCTTCCCTTTCTCTTGCCCTAGCTGCAATCGAGACCTTTGTTCCCGTAGTTAGCTGAACTACGTTTTGCTCTGATTCTCATTCCCGATGAGATACGTAGGCATAAGACGCGACGTCTTAGCGAGCACACATCTCTTTCACCCATAGGTAGCCGAGCTACGAAGACTCTGATTCTCATTCCAGATGAGATACGTATGCAGTGGATGCGATATCTGTGCGAGTCATTTTTCTCTTGACCCTTTTAGTAAATAGTACATTAGATAAACACACACCCTTTAGACAAGAATAACAAGAGTGGATCCCGTAGAGTACTACGGATGCGTAGGGGTGCTAATACCTTCCCTTCGTATAATCGACTCCCGAACCCAAGATTTGGTTGCGAGACCTTGTCTTTTCCTTTTCGTTTCTCCAGGTTTACTTCGAGCGTTTCCTTTCCCTCCTTTGGGATAAATAACGCACGGTGGCGACTCTTCTGTCATCTTTTTCTTTCGCCGGTTGTTTCTTCGCATACCGTATTTTTCGGGCTGCGACAGTTATGCGTGCTGTTTAGTCATGATTTTTCCTGGGATTTATTGAATTATTTTGGATTGAGTTTGGATTGATTCATTCTGTTTGGTCCAATGAGCTTTGAAATTGCATGTTTTGCCTTAGATGCTTTGTGAAATAATTTTGGTGTATGATATGAACATGGGACCAATTGGACATTGTTCTTATTTGATTGAACTTGATTTTTGATAATTTTCATGTTCTGTTTTGAAATATTGATCCTCCTTTGACCCTAGGCTTTGTCCTAGGGGTCTGCTTCTCATGATTGAGTTGTGTTTTCAGGACAAAAGGCATATGGCATGGAGGAATTAATTCACTTGGCTTGAGTTGCTTATTTTGATTGATGTTAATTAACATTAAGTTTGTTTTGTAGGTGGCTTCCAAGTCATTTGTGTTGAGCATTGGCTTATGCTTTGCTTGATGCATTGCTTGTGTACAGTTAACTGTTGACTTTTAGTTTGTCTGTTTGACTGTTTGAGCTGTGTACTGACTGAATTAGATTGATTTCAGGTACCTTAGTTGTTATAGTTCATTGTGAACTTGCTTTTTGCTGTTGCTTGGTTGCTTAACCAATTGAGGTATAGCATCACTAACTCCATGTAGTCTGGAAGACCTGGCATGTTACTTGGCCAGGCACCTGTCTGAAGTCCTCCTTAAGAGGCAATGTTTGTGCTTGTTTATCTTCGTCCCCAAGCAGGAAAAGACCTTGAATAAGGCAATTGGCAGACACAAGAGATGTGCAATCCATCTCCTGCTCTTCTGTTGAGTCATCCCTTGGCTCACATTACATGTTGATGCCTTGAGGATAGAAACCCAAGATCCTTGTACAGTTGTACAGTTGAGTCAGTGTCATAAGTGTAGAAGGGTTCCCACTTTCTGAACCCACACTTCCTTTGTCTGAAGCTCTCCCTGGCCAGGGATAAGAGCTGTGAGGCACACCCCTCACTTCCTATTTCATCTGCTTCACCCTGACTCTCAATGTCAGGGTTAAGAGCTAACATCACCCTGATACAGTTGGCTTGCTTTTGCAGCCTAACCCTTGTTTGAGCCACCTTTGTCTGTATATAGTGTGTGCTAATTGTGAATGTTTGCTTTGTTTTTGATTGTGCTTGCATGCTTTGCTTTGCCTGGTTAGGATTAGCTTGCTGCTTGTGCAAGTAGATAGAAAACTCAACCTAGGACCATTGTGGAATACATGATAACTATTAGGCTCGAGTCAGTCTCCCTTCTAGTTGGTCATTTCCCAGTCTCTGGTTAGGAGAAAGTTTCTCCCCTGTTGAGGGGAACTACGTTGCCCTGATCCTCATACCAGATGAGGTACGTAGGCAGGAGGTCGCACGAGATCTCTCCGGGCACCCTTTTTATTTTTCACCCTTTTTCTTTTAGTGTGTGTTTGCATGACAGTTGCTAGGCTCGAGTTCCCGACTCCTTAGTAACTTGTGGCTTGTTTCTTCTTGTGTGTGTAGGAGATGGATGTAAGCTCAGCCATTGGCATTCCGTATCCTCTTGTCGTGTGCTTGGAGTCCGGTATAAGTCCATCAAGTGGCATCTGGTTTCCAGTGTCGGTGTTTGGTTCGGAAGTTGATGTAAGTCCAGCGATTGGCGTTCGGGTTCCATGTTTGCCTGTTTTGCGTGTGTTTTGTTTCGGCGTGCGTGAGCCGAACTACGGTAGCTCTGATTCTCATTCCAGATGAGATACGTAGGCATAGTGTCATACCCCGATTTTGATCCCGAAATTTTTCCATTTTTTCATTTGCATACATTCGTCAGTATAAAATGGATTTTAATATTTTGACTCTTTTCTTTTTTTAATTTGATTTTAATTTCAAATTAAGTTTAATTCCAATTGTCAATTTAATCTTATTTGTTTATTTTTACTAATGATTCGCACTCTAATTGACTTTAATTTCCAAATGAATGTTAGAGTTGACATCAAAGTAATTTTAACCAATTATAGATTGATTCGATTTTTAATTGGTTTTGTTGATTTTTTTTGAAACAAAAGAATAGAGGTCATCATAATTCAAAGTTGTGTATAATAGGTTACATGTGATCATGACAGTATTTGAATTTTGAAATCCTTACACAAACTTGCTTCATCCTTTAAAAGACACATCAGGAATAAACATTGCTTGAATAAAGAGCAAAAGTTGTATGGACCTCACGTCCCTACATGACCCGCCATTAATAAGTTCAGACAGTACGTTTATAGGGTCATTCATTCATACAGGAGTAATCAATATAACAATAAGGTGTGAAAAATATTTTGCAAGAAAAGTGTGATAAGGGCATAAGGAAAAAGAAGAGTTTGTGTCACAGGAGGCTACAAAATTGTCTCCTTATGAGCCACAGGAGATCCTAAAGAATTTTAGGCAGAAGAGTGAAATGCATTGGCATCTGAGACCGATGCTGCTCAATTTGTCAAGGATGCAATTCTGAGCACTAGGAGAATATTTTGCACTACTGGCAGTTGGTTGCATCAAATGGCGATTTTCTCTCAAGCTCACTCATCCACAATAAGTACAGCAAACAATTTCTTCGCAATAAAGTGCATAATGCCGGAGGTTGTACACTTAGCTCCAAAACCTGCTAGGATGTTACAGAATGGTTGAGTCACCGTCGGCTGCAACAGAACCGCATATGATAAGTCCAAAATAATAAGCTGCTATCTAACCTTCCGCAGAGCCTAATTGCAAGTCATTCTGCACTGATAGCAACTGCTCATCCGGCTTACAATGATAGCAGAAAGCTTGCAACACCCTTTGATTTTGGGGCTGAACACAGGAAGCCTGCAAGAAAAAACCTAAACAGCGACACAATGCCTAAACCAACACCATCATAAGATCAAATTCATGTACATCCATAACAGAGGGAACCAATGGTTGAAATTAAAAGGGGTGAAATGCAGCTTTTACAAACAACACGTAATGCTCAACCGGGTGCCACAAAAACGCATAAGAAGTCCAGCATGTACCTGAAACAAAGAAAATGTTGTTCTTGTTACAACACAAAAAAGAAGGTCATGAACGACATAAAACAGTACACAATTAGACCTGCATAACCCAAACTCATAGCAGTCAAAGGCGATTACTCTCTTATTCCGACGGAACTTTCCTCGGGACAGTAACGCCGAATTCCCGCCAAATCTGCAGCCCACGTTAATGAAGTGTTTTATGAATTTGCCAAGAGATTACTAAGGGCTCAGCTGGCTCAAAATCCAGCAGGGTTGGTTCTTGTTGATAGACCCGCCGAAGGATCTAGTGCTGCATCATGTTGTTCATAAGTGGTTCTGCTGTACTTAACTGCCTCCCTTAAATTCCTATTGTTTTCAGTGGTTTGTACGTACTACACAGTATTTTGTTATCACTGTTATATGGAGAGCTCCAACTGTGTATGATGGATGCAATTTACCACACAGAACTTGTTGATTAAATATATATCCCTTGGAATGCATATTCACTCAACAGATTAGAATTGCAATCAAAGAAGCTGAATGAACTCATCAAGTTACCCAACCATAACCTGCAAAAAGAAATTAAAAGAATCATATGAAGTCACTTCTTGTTGTTGCATTTGAGTGTGAGCCTCTATGCATAATCCGTTGGCTGCAGTCGAAATTGCGGATTTGGATACGCCGAGCAAACTCTATTAGCCTCCTGGAGTTCAGTCTTTTCGCATGGTGTGTGGGAACTTCCAAAGAAGTGTGATTTTACTCCTGGTGTCCCTGTTAGGCCTGTGCTGTCAAAAGCAACCAAAGATGTAACAGAAATTCTAATTAAGTCTCGGGAAGTAGAGCTTACGTGTGAATATAGCCATGATGGTAACAAGCTCAGTTGGATTTTGCGTCAAGAATGCCTCCACTTCTTTCAAAGTATTGATTGCAGGTCGAAAGGCAGTGAAATTGAAGTGTTGCCCTCGAAACGAATGACAGAGCCAGATATCATTTTGAAGGTCGCATATATCCAACATTAGTCCTCACACTCCATTCCTCAACCGCAGCCTCGGGTGAACTAT
The DNA here is from genome assembly GCF_024323335.1 of Lathyrus oleraceus. NCBI lineage: Eukaryota > Viridiplantae > Streptophyta > Magnoliopsida > Fabales > Fabaceae > Lathyrus > Lathyrus oleraceus. Next base: position 344,660,526 of record NC_066583.1, read on the forward strand.
ACGGTATGATGTCCGCAACCTGCAACAAACAACAAAGGGCAAGGCAAAACCGTTGGAACAAGCCCAATTTCAGGATTACCAATTAATTGGAAAGAAAGAGCTATCAGCAGAGGAGATTGATCGAAGAAGTTTTTACTCCAAATATTCACTGCAGTGAAAACATAACCATCAGCAAAGAGTCAAATTTCAAAATTTCCCAATTTGGGATTTGAGACAAGTCAGAGGAAGAAAGTAGGTAGGTTAACATTACCTTTCCGGAAGATAGCATCGAACAAGGGAAAGCACTTCTGAGCATGGAAAAGCGCTTCTGAAAGCTTTCTCCTTTGAAAACCAATTACACCAACCGAAACCCTAATCTGTGGCATAAATAGAAGAGAGTGAATCAGAGAGAGGGGGGCGAACACGAAAAATTCACACAAAACCCTAATCAGAGAGAAAGACGAAAGTGGAGGCGGAAAAGCTACCAAGCGAAAAACCCTAGACCCAAAAATTGAACATACCGAGAGGGAGGCGAAATAGCGAAGCTCCAAACTCCATCATCACCGTCATTACCGCTACCGAAGGTGAGTGTTTTTTTGCTTAAATCTTTCTGGAGCATTCATTTGAGAGCTTGAGTGAGAGAGTTAGCGGTTGAGAGAGGTACGAAAATCTTAGGTTGAGGGAGATGGAGAGGTGGTGAGTACGAGTGAGGGAGAAGAATTCCTTTGTGAGGAAGATGAATACGTTATCTCATTTTTTTTCTGATTATATTGTCCTCTGTTTAAAGAAAAGAGAATCCAAAGCAGTTAAAACTTAATGATATTTAGTTTTCCAAAACCTTTTCATGGATAGGGTCTGTTAGTATGCTCTCTTGGTTCCCACTCATTAAAATCTCTCGTTGGAAAACCCAACAGCCAGCGGCTGGGTTTTGCTTTTTGTTCCTTTACCATTTAGTTGGAAGTGTAACAGCCCCCTTCATTTAGTTTTAATTAGTTTTATTTTATTTCCTTTTTAGTTTATCTTAGTTCACATATTTAAGTTAGCAATAAATTATTAGTTAGTTAGTAAGTAGCCTAGTGGAGAGAGGGTAATGCCATAGTCTCAAGAGGAGTGGGTTCGATACTCGTAGATAGCATTTTTGGTATTTCCTTTTTAGCATTTCATTTTTTTTATTTATTTCTTTTTAGTATTTTATTATCTTTTAGCATTTTGTTTCTTTTAATAGTTTTTATGTCCATGTTTTTATTAAATCCATCATGCATGCAAAACCATTTTCAAAAAAATCATACTTTTCTCGATTTAATATCGAGCCCATTTTCAAACCCGTGTAAGTCGATTGCTTTTAAGCATCGCCGCCGACCTCACATAGCTTACTCTTGGGCTTTCTTACAATGAGCCGGTTCCCTTGCACTTACACTCATGCATTATTTGTTTGGGCCCGATTTTATTTATTTCATGATTGTTTAATCCCCATTTGACAAATGTACCCCACTCCCCCAATATGTAATAATTTTGTACTTTTTATTTCTTTTACTGTTTGGGTGTTTAATTAGCTACTAACACAAGAATAAAATCAACAAATTTCAAAAATACAAAAATATGACTCGATCCAACGTCGAGTATTTTCTCAATAAACAAACCAATTCATTTCTCCTTTCTATTCCATCCCATTTCAAAAAACTTCATCAAATGCTTGATCCAACGTCAAGCCATTTTTCATAATCAAAAACTCAAAATACCTAATCCCTATCTAAACACTTTTCAATAAAGATGGAAATGGAACATGGTGTATACCATGCACTCCTGAGGTTAAGATTCGAGACGTATGCCTCGCCAATCTTAACTCTCGCCATCGTCTAAAATTGTCAATGTGGTTTCGTCAAACCCTTTCTCAATCAAATCTAAGATACCTAAATCTTATTTAATACTTTTTCAATAAAGGTGGAAATGGAACATGGTGTATACCATGCACTCCTGAGGTTAAGATTCGAGACGTATGCCTCGCCAATCTTAACTCTCGCCATCGCCTAAAATTGTCAACGCGGTTTCTTCAAACCCTTTCTCAATCAAATTCAAAAACACGTAATGCTTATTAAACATTTTTGCAAATAAAGGTGGAAATGGAACATGGTGTATACCATGCACTCCTGAGGCTAGGATTCGAGATGTATATCTCGCTCATCCAAGTTCTCGCCATCACTCAAAATACATCTAACCAATCAAACCCTTTTTTTCGCCGCCGTGCGACTAATCAAAAAACCTTTTTCATAAACGAAAGATATATTGTCTTAAGTGATACAAAACAATGTTTCGGCCACGATTGTTGAGTAGAGATAAGTGACGCTTTTCCGAATGTAGATTTATAAATCCGTTCGATGTGTGGTATGCGTCCACTCCTCATCTGTTTTGGGTAAAACAATGTTTTCGTCGATTAATACAGTATAGCTTTCGCTAAAATTGACCAACAAACAAACATTTTTCTACCCAGAACTACGTAAGCCTTGATTTCTCTTTTGAGATACGTAGGAGCAGGATTTGTAAATCTTGTCAGGCCCACTAATAAAAAACTTAGGTTTAGTCCTTCGTTAAAAAATCCAAAAACATTTCTTCTTTCTTCTATTCTTTCTTTCCCACCTAATAACTGAAAAGCCTAACATTTCAAACTAACATTAATGCACACAACTAACCTAATGGTTCCCGTTGAGTACAACGGACGTGAGGGGTGCTAATACCTTCCCCTTGCGTAATCGACTCCCGAACCCTGATATTGGTTGCGATGACCATATCTTATCCTTTCTTTTGTCTTGGGTTTTATCGATATTTCCCCTTTCCTTTTTAGGAATAAATAAAGTTCGGTGGCGACTCTGTTCAGTCCATCATTGCGAGCGTGCGATCGCGCTTCGCTTTGAAGTCGTATCCCCATTTTTTTCGAGGTGCGACAGATGGCGACTCTGCTGGGGAAACTAATCCCTAAGCGAGTCAAGCCTAGTTAGGACGTCTGTGTGCCTTTGTTTGTTTAATTGTGTGGCTTTTCCTTATTTATTGCTTTTGATTATCTTTATTATTATATTGATATATCTGTTGTATATTGGTTCTATTGTGATTGTTGGTACTTGGATGATTTGATTGCAAACCATGTGGGAAAGACTCTACACCCGAGTCTAGAGTGAAAAAACATAAGATAGGATGATGGTTGAGTAGTACGGACTCCCGAGGTGAATACTTCGTAAGGGTCGGTACGAGAACCTCACTTAGAGTAGATTCTTTTGCAAATGTTGTCGCCCGAGGCGTATGCCTCGTAAGCGCCGATGTTTCAAAGGGGTCCATGACTCTAAGGACCTTTTAGAACATTGAACCTTTGGCCAACTAGAAATGATGGTTGCGTAGTATGGATTCCCGAGGTGAATACTTCGTAAGGATCGATACGAGAACCTCGCTCAGAATAGATTCCCTAGATGGAGTTGATGACCGGAAAGTATTTTCCGTAAGCGTCAAACAGTCTTTTGAATCCATGACTCTGAGTACCCTGTCTAGAACCCAGTCGATGGTTGCGTAGTACGGACTCGCGAGGTGTATACTTCGTAAGGGTCGGTACGAGAACCTCACCCAGAATAGATTCCCTCGATGGAGTTGACGACCGGGAAGTATTTCCTGTAAGCGTCAAACATTCTTGTGAATCAATGACTCTGGGAATCCTTTGTAACAAAACCTTAGATCTTACCCGGTGAGAACCTATTCTTGGAAAACAATCAGATTTATCAGTACCTCGGACTTTTGAACCCGTGTATTAAAGAAAAAACACAAATATGCATGGCTTGCATTGCATTCATTCATTGCATTTGCATCGCATCATAATGCATGTCATTCTCCAGACAAATTACCAAAAAAACTCATCCATCTTTTGTCCGTGAAGCAAAGTGATTCTCAACACGCGTTTAGAACAAAGAACCATGTCTCAGGAGATGATGGACGAGCTAAGGAAAGGCCAAGAAGCACTGAAGGGGGAACTCAATCTTTTGAAGAGCCAAATGAGATGGGTCTTGGAAACGGTGCAAGTCTTGTTGGGAAAAGAGGGTCACCCAATATACGCTGCTGCAACAAAGAGAGCTACTACGCCACATCCATCTGGTGTTACCCCAGGTCAAGGGAAATTCTATGTGGCAACTCCTCATTTACCAATATATAGACCTCCCTCAAGGCGTCATCATCAACATCCTCTGGCCATTCCTCCTCAAAATCACCGAAGTCAGGTTCAAAACAAAAATCAGAATCAGAGCAAGAAGAACCAGGATCACAATGACTCGATTCCGGTACCATATAGCAAGCTTTACCCGCTACTGATCCAGAATACTTTGGTAACCCCTCGAGCTCTCACACCTGTGTCACCATACCTGCCATGGTACAATCCAAATGCAACATGTGAATTCCATAAAGGGGCATTGGGACATGACCTAGATTCTTGCTGTGCGCTAAAATATTTGGTACGAGGACTGATTAACAAGAAGAGCTTAGTCTTTGAAGAAGATCACCCGAAGATCAAGTGTGAATACCATACTGGAACAATGGGGCACTCCATCGAGGAATGCGTGAGTTTTAAGCTCAAGCTGCAAGGATTGATTGACATAAGGTCACCAACACTCAAGGAGGAAGGCTCAGGTACATATGTCTTGATTTCTGAGCCAGGTAATGAGAAAGGGAAAGGACCCTTGACACCCCTCAAGGTTTTGTACCACAAGGAAGATGTCAGGGATGTGGCTAGTGAGCTATCATTATTTCCTGGTAAGAGTATTGAGATACCGCCTTGGATTTCCAATACCACGACCCATACCAATGAAAGAAAAGGAGAGGTGAGTAGTGAATCCAAGAGGGTTGCGTTCAACGATGAGACTAAAGGAAAAGAATTTGAAGGTCATCCTGCCAATGTCAAAAGACTTGTTGATCCCAACCTTCAAGTGGCTGAAGATGAGCAGTTAGCAATGCCCAAAGTGTTGTACCAGCAACCACCACCTTCAGGTCTTCATTGCCAACAATCCTGGTTTGCTCCCCATCCAAATCAACAAGCCCAAGGCCCGAAATATCAAAATCAACATAGGTTTCAAAATGGCTTGGGAAGAAGAAATGATCCTCGACATCCAGTCTTCATGACATATAGCCAACTCCTACAACCTCTGATTCAAAACTCGTTGGTGGTTCCCAAGTCTCTTAAACCGGTTCCACAACCTTACCCACCCGGGTATAACCCAACTAAGAAATGTGGATATCATGCCGGATCAGAAGGGCACTCAACTGAAGACTGTGACGCTTTCAAAGCCAAAGTACAGCAGCTGATTGACAACAGGTACATAGCCTTTCAAGAAGGAAGCTTGGTGGTAAATGTTAACCCATCGACCGGATAAGCGCGAAGATCTCAAAGGGTGTTCCCCTAAGTTAATGGATCAAGATTGAAGAAGTCATTCCCTAAAGCTGGCAATCATTTGGCTGTTTCAGCATTTCTTTTGTAGTTTCCTTGCATGTTGACTGTTATTTGCTTCTTAAGCATTGTTGTTTTCTTTGAATTGGTAGGATTAATGAAATGTTTATGCATCTTTTGAATTGATCCATTCGTATTCACTCGTTTTTCATTTATGTTAAAAAACAAAAATACTCCTCTCATTCACTTTTGTTTATCGAACTGTTGTGTTAACAAAGATTGGAGGGAGGATGATGAAAACGAAACACCTGAAATTGTTGTGGTATGCTTTTGAGTAAAACCTTGTCGATGATGTAAGGCATTGTTTCAAATCCCCAAACACTGGAGTGATAAGGAGTTAATCCCTAGACAACCACTTTGAGCCTAGAAGTTGGTGTTTATTTCGGATCTAAAACCCTTAATCTTAACCTGGGGCAGGGTAGTTGTGTTCAGATATTTTGATCATGTATTCGATCTTTCAAAAATCGTCCATATGAACACCCTCCAATTAGGTTCAACCACGTGTTATCCTTCGCACACATGTTGAAGTGTTGAAGAAGTTAAGAAAAGCTAAAATTAGTGTTGGTTGATCCTTATCCACCAATAATGTGGCAGTCAATACCTTTAAAAAATAAAAAATAAAAGTCCGCTAAGTCAAACACCACAAAAATGACTTAGGCAAAAGTCAGGGCATCCCGATGGACCGAAAGCTTCAAAGAAGCGGTCCAGGCAAAATAAGGGACAAAGAAAAACAAAAAGAGGTCACCAAAACCCTCAACAAAACAAAAAAATAAGGTGACTGCCATTTCAAGAAAAATTCGTCTTGAATCCTCATCACCCCTTCGAACCCTCTTGGAAGTCGAATGCGTGTATTGAATTAACTGAACGTAGGAACTGGAGATCATCAAGAAGAAGGGGTGGGTAAAAATAAATTTTGAGCCTTATATCCTTTTGTTTCAAAAAACCGTGAACCAGACCACGTTACAACCCTTCAAAGACCTAATTGAGGCAGGGTTTATCTTGAAAGCATACTATAACAAGGTTGTGTTAACTTGACTCTAAACGATTTTTGTTAATCATTTGATAGCACCAACTTGCATACTGTGAATGACTTGATCACCATTGTATTCTTATCATTGACCCGTTCACTGTATTTCACCCGTTCATATCAATAAACTTTGATTTCAAATTTTTGCATAAACACTGCATTAAAATTACCATTTTTGAATGAACAATCTTATTTGCAAGTCAACACTTAGCATCAAAGAAATGCCAAATACAGTTGAGGAACTTGATGGAGTGAAAGAAGTCTAGTCAAGGGCAAATCACTTTGAGCATCAGTTAATTCGAGCTAGTCACCCTAAGGGTCATCTAGCCAAGAGTAATCTGTTTCAAGAATCAGACTGGGGCAAGCCACCTCAGAGTTCAGTAAGTCCAATCACTCCATGGTTCAGTTAGCCAAGAGTAATTTGCTTCAAGACTTAGTCCGGGGCAAGCCACCTCGGAGCTCAATGAGTCCAGCTATCCAAAGGACAATCAATCAAGAGTCTACCATTCCAACATTTGGTTAGTCAAGTTCAGACCATTGCAAGTTTCAAACACTTGGGGCAAGCCATCTCGAGGTAGTCTCATGGAAAGTTGTTTCCAAACCCCTTTTCAAGGTGAACATTTCCAAAGACCCAACAAAACTGGGGCAAGGTGAGCCACAAACTGGGGCAGAACCTCCTTCTTTGTGCTTTCAAACTGCTCAAACGAATTCTGCCATACGTCAACAACTATTGAGTTTAAGACGAGTGCCCGAAAATTATGCTAGCACGATTCATTAATCCTCCAAAAGGATCCATTGGCTAAGCTGTGGCTATCAAACTGGATAGAATCCTCCTTTGACAACATCTATCACAAATATTTGGTTGAGTTCTCGGTGTTGAGGAATCATGAGCTTCCATAAAAAGCCTTTACAAACTCCCGGTCTGCCCAGTGTCAGCATTCTCATAATCATGATCATTCATATATCATGCATAAAAGAATTCAAATCATGCATAGCTGAAATGTACTTCGTGCTCATTTTGCATCGACCCAGGTCTTGTTGTCGGTCCTAGATCCTTTGACCTCTAATTCCAGCTTGTCTTTGGTATCCTTAAACCATCATCCGGTTTTTGCAGTCATTTTCAAATCCAACCCAGTTGGCACCTATTAAAAAATTTTCCATTAAGGTTCATTTTCTTTTTGGATTATCCGATGAATTTCCGGATTACTCCTTGGTTTATTGATGAATTTCCATAACTTGTCTGATGTATTTCCAGATGTTTCACCATCTATCTGAGGTGTTCTCTAATATGTCTATATTCTGATGTATTTCCAGAATTTCCTTGATGTATTACCAGATGTGTCTGTATTCTGTTGTATTTCCGGAATATCACTTGTAATTCTGATGCATTTCCAGAATTTGTTTCTTTTACTCTCGAATGAATTCCCAGACATGTCACTTTTATTCTGACGAAGTTCCAGAACCCCTATGTCATTCCCTGGAATTATTTCAAGACTCATTGGTGTCTCCTAAAAATCAGTTGTTGCTAGGCATTATTCCAAGCTCAGTTGTTACTAGAACTCATTTCAAAGTCCAATTGTTGTTGGCAAAATCCGTTAAAAGCTGGTTGTAGTCCATTGCTTACGGTCAGAGTCCAATTGTTTTTATTCCGGGGTCAGGTCATACTTGAACCTACTCTGAAGATTTTTTGTTCAATCCTATTCAGGTCATGTATGAACCTGTCATTGAACTTTTTTATTCCGGGGTCCGGTCATACTTGAACCTACTCTGAAGATTCTTTGTTCAATCCTATTCAGGTCATGTACGAACCTGTCATTGAACCTTTTTATTCCGGGGTCCGGTCATGCTTGAACCTACTCTGAAGATTCTTTGTTCAATCCTATTCAGGTCATGTATGAACCTGTCATTGAACCTTTTTGTTCCGGGGTCCGATCATGCTTGAACCTACTCTGAAGATTCTTTGTTCAATCCTATTCAGGTCATGTACGAACCTGTCATTGAACCTTTTTATTCCGGGGTCCGGTCATGCTTGAACCTACTCTGAAGATTCTTTGTTCAATCCTATTCAGGTCATGTACGAACCTGTCATTGAACCTTTTTGTTCCGGGGTCCGGTCATGCTTGAACCTACTCTGAAGATTCTTTGTTCAATCCTATTCAGGTCATGTACGAACCTGTCATTGAACCTTTTTATTCCGGGGTCCGGTCATGCTTGAACCTACTCTGAAGATTCTTTGTTCAATCCTATTCAGGTCATGTACGAACCTGTCATTGAACCTTTTTATTCCGGGGTCCGGTCATGCTTGAACCTACTCTGAAGATTCTTTGTTCAATCCTATTCAGGTCATGTACGAACCTGTCATTGAACCTTTTTATTCCGGGGTCCGGTCATGCTTGAACCTACTCTGAAGATTATTTGTTCAATCCTATTCAGGTCATGTACGAACCTGTCATTGAACCTTTTTATTCCGGGGTCCGGTCATGCTTGAACCTACTCTGAAGATCCTTGGTTCAATCCTATTCAGGTCATGTACGAACCTGTCATTGAACCTTTTTATTCCGGGGTCCGGTCATGCTTGAACCTACTCTGAAGATTCTTTGTTCAATCCTATTCAGGTCATGTACGAACCTGTCATTGAACCTTTTTATTCCGGGGTCCGGTCATGCTTGAACCTGCTCTGAAGATCCTTTGTTCAATCCTATTCAGGTCATGTATGAACCTGTCATTGAACCCTTTTATTCCGGGGTCCGGTTATACTTGAACCTGCTCTGAAGTTTTGTTCAATACTATTCAGGTCATGTATGAACCTGTTGTTGAACCCTTATTCCGGTATCAGGTCATACATGAACCTGTTCTGGAGAGTTTTCTCCTTGATTATTCCCCAGCGTTGTCAAGTCGTATGTGAACTTACTACCAAAATCCCTTGTATTCTAAGTGCCGTTCATCAAACCTCACTTTGAATACTCCCCAGTGTGTCTGATTCTCCAGCAGGACTGTTTCCCCAACAAGATTGTTTCTTACCATTCGTCTGTCTCCCTGTGGATCATCAGTATTCCCCCACAGTTTGGTCTGTCTAATAGCATCTCCTGTCAAGGGTCCATCATATCCCTAGCAGATAAAATTACAAAAAAAGAATCATGCATCCATGCATATCCATGCATATCATGGCATATCATATCATATCACATCATATCATGGGGATTCAGGATCAAAATCCGGGTCTTCTCAGTATTTAATCATCTCCCACTATGATCATATGAAGAGTGTCTTGCTTCATATTCTCTAGTTGAAGACGCTTAAATAGGGGCAACTGTCATACCCCGATTTTGATCCCGAAATTTTTCCATTTTTTCATTTGCATACATTCGTCAGTATAAAATGGATTTTAATATTTTGACTCTTTTCTTTTTTTAATTTGATTTTAATTTCAAATTAAGTTTAATTCCAATTGTCAATTTAATCTTATTTGTTTATTTTTACTAATGATTCGCACTCTAATTGACTTTAATTTCCAAATGAATGTTAGAGTTGACATCAAAGTAATTTTAACCAATTATAGATTGATTCGATTTTTAATTGGTTTTGTTGATTTTTTTTGAAACAAAAGAATAGAGGTCATCATAATTCAAAGTTGTGTATAATAGGTTACATGTGATCATGACAGTATTTGAATTTTGAAATCCTTACACAAACTTGCTTCATCCTTTAAAAGACACATCAGGAATAAACATTGCTTGAATAAAGAGCAAAAGTTGTATGGACCTCACGTCCCTACATGACCCGCCATTAATAAGTTCAGACAGTACGTTTATAGGGCCATTCATTCATACAGGAGTAATCAATATAACAATAAGGTGTGAAAAATATTTTGCAAGAAAAGTGTGATAAGGGCATAAGGAAAAAGAAGAGTTTGTGTCACAGGAGGCTACAAAATTGTCTCCTTATGAGCCACAGGAGATCCTAAAGAATTTTAGGCAGAAGAGTGAAATGCATTGGCATCTGAGACCGATGCTGCTCAATTTGTCAAGGATGCAATTCTGAGCACTAGGAGAATATTTTGCACTACTGGCAGTTGGTTGCATCAAATGGCGATTTTCTCTCAAGCTCACTCATCCACAATAAGTACAGCAAACAATTTCTTCGCAATAAAGTGCATAATGCCGGAGGTTGTACACTTAGCTCCAAAACCTGCTAGGATGTTACAGAATGGTTGAGTCACCGTCGGCTGCAACAGAACCGCATATGATAAGTCCAAAATAATAAGCTGCTATCTAACCTTCCGCAGAGCCTAATTGCAAGTCATTCTGCACTGATAGCAACTGCTCATCCGGCTTACAATGATAGCAGAAAGCTTGCAACACCCTTTGATTTTGGGGCTGAACACAGGAAGCCTGCAAGAAAAAACCTAAACAGCGACACAATGCCTAAACCAACACCATCATAAGATCAAATTCATGTACATCCATAACAGAGGGAACCAATGGTTGAAATTAAAAGGGGTGAAATGCAGCTTTTACAAACAACACGTAATGCTCAACCGGGTGCCACAAAAACGCATAAGAAGTCCAGCATGTACCTGAAACAAAGAAAATGTTGTTCTTGTTACAACACAAAAAAGAAGGTCATGAACGACATAAAACAGTACACAATTAGACCTGCATAACCCAAACTCATAGCAGTCAAAGGCGATTACTCTCTTATTCCGACGGAACTTTCCTCGGGACAGTAACGCCGAATTCCCGCCAAATCTGCAGCCCACGTTAATGAAGTGTTTTATGAATTTGCCAAGAGATTACTAAGGGCTCAGCTGGCTCAAAATCCAGCAGGGTTGGTTCTTGTTGATAGACCCGCCGAAGGATCTAGTGCTGCATCATGTTGTTCATAAGTGGTTCTGCTGTACTTAACTGCCTCCCTTAAATTCCTATTGTTTTCAGTGGTTTGTACGTACTACACAGTATTTTGTTATCACTGTTATATGGAGAGCTCCAACTGTGTATGATGGATGCAATTTGCCACACAGAACTTGTTGATTAAATATATATCCCTTGGAATGCATATTCACTCAACAGATTAGAATTGCAATCAAAGAAGCTGAATGAACTCATCAAGTTACCCAACCATAACCTGCAAAAAGAAATTAAAAGAATCACATGAAGTCACTTCTTGTTGTTGCATTTGAGTGTGAGCCTCTATGCATAATCCGTTGGCTGCAGTCGAAATTGCGGATTTGGATACGCCGAGCAAACTCTATTAGCCTCCTGGAGTTCAGTCTTTTCGCATGGTGTGTGGGAACTTCCAAAGAAGTGTGATTTTACTCCTGGTGTCCCTGTTAGGCCTGTGCTGTCAAAAGCAACCAAAGATGTAACAGAAATTCTAATTAAGTCTCGGGAAGTAGAGCTTACGTGTGAATATAGCCATGATGGTAACAAGCTCAGTTGGATTTTGCGTCAAGAATGCCTCCACTTCTTTCAAAGTATTGATTGCAGGTCGAAAGGCAGTGAAATTGAAGTGTTGCCCTCGAAACGAATGACAGAGCCAGATATCATTTTGAAGGTCGCATATATCCAACATTAGTCCTCACACTCCATTCCTCAACCGCAGCCTCGGGTGAACTATACGGTATGATGTCCGCAACCTGCAACAAACAACAAAGGGCAAGGCAAAACCGTTGGAACAAGCCCAATTTCAGGATTACCAATTAATTGGAAAGAAAGAGCTATCAGCAGAGGAGATTGATCGAAGAAGTTTTTACTCCAAATATTCACTGCAGTGAAAACATAACCATCAGCAAAGAGTCAAATTTCAAAATTTCCCAATTTGGGATTTGAGACAAGTCAGAGGAAGAAAGTAGGTAGGTTAACATTACCTTTCCGGAAGATAGCATCGAACAAGGGAAAGCACTTCTGAGCATGGAAAAGCGCTTCTGAAAGCTTTCTCCTTTGAAAACCAATTACACCAACCGAAACCCTAATCTGTGGCATAAATAGAAGAGAGTGAATCAGAGAGAGGGGGGCGAACACGAAAAATTCACACAAAACCCTAATCAGAGAGAAAGACGAAAGTGGAGGCGGAAAAGCTACCAAGCGAAAAACCCTAGACCCAAAAATTGAACATACCGAGAGGGAGGCGAAATAGCGAAGCTCCAAACTCCATCATCACCGTCATTACCGCTACCGAAGGTGAGTGTTTTTTTGCTTAAATCTTTCTGGAGCATTCATTTGAGAGCTTGAGTGAGAGAGTTAGCGGTTGAGAGAGGTACGAAAATCTTAGGTTGAGGGAGATGGAGAGGTGGTGAGTACGAGTGAGGGAGAAGAATTCCTTTGTGAGGAAGATGAATACGTTATCTCATTTTTTTTCTGATTATATTGTCCTCTGTTTAAAGAAAAGAGAATCCAAAGCAGTTAAAACTTAATGATATTTAGTTTTCCAAAACCTTTTCATGGATAGGGTCTGTTAGTATGCTCTCTTGGTTCCCACTCATTAAAATCTCTCGTTGGAAAACCCAACAGCCAGCGGCTGGGTTTTGCTTTTTGTTCCTTTACCATTTAGTTGGAAGTGTAACAGCCCCCTTCATTTAGTTTTAATTAGTTTTATTTTATTTCCTTTTTAGTTTATCTTAGTTCACATATTTAAGTTAGCAATAAATTATTAGTTAGTTAGTAAGTAGCCTAGTGGAGAGAGGGTAATGCCATAGTCTCAAGAGGAGTGGGTTCGATACTCGTAGATAGCATTTTTGGTATTTCCTTTTTAGCATTTCATTTTTTTTATTTATTTCTTTTTAGTATTTTATTATCTTTTAGCATTTTGTTTCTTTTAATAGTTTTTATGTCCATGTTTTTATTAAATCCATCATGCATGCAAAACCATTTTCAAAAAAATCATACTTTTCTCGATTTAATATCGAGCCCATTTTCAAACCCGTGTAAGTCGATTGCTTTTAAGCATCGCCGCCGACCTCACATAGCTTACTCTTGGGCTTTCTTACAATGAGCCGGTTCCCTTGCACTTACACTCATGCATTATTTGTTTGGGCCCGATTTTATTTATTTCATGATTGTTTAATCCCCATTTGACAAATGTACCCCACTCCCCCAATATGTAATAATTTTGTACTTTTTATTTCTTTTACTGTTTGGGTGTTTAATTAGCTACTAACACAAGAATAAAATCAACAAATTTCAAAAATACAAAAATATGACTCGATCCAACGTCGAGTATTTTCTCAATAAACAAACCAATTCATTTCTCCTTTCTATTCCATCCCATTTCAAAAAACTTCATCAAATGCTTGATCCAACGTCAAGCCATTTTTCATAATCAAAAACTCAAAATACCTAATCCCTATCTAAACACTTTTCAATAAAGATGGAAATGGAACATGGTGTATACCATGCACTCCTGAGGTTAAGATTCGAGACGTATGCCTCGCCAATCTTAACTCTCGCCATCGTCTAAAATTGTCAATGTGGTTTCGTCAAACCCTTTCTCAATCAAATCTAAGATACCTAAATCTTATTTAATACTTTTTCAATAAAGGTGGAAATGGAACATGGTGTATACCATGCACTCCTGAGGTTAAGATTCGAGACGTATGCCTCGCCAATCTTAACTCTCGCCATCGCCTAAAATTGTCAACGCGGTTTCTTCAAACCCTTTCTCAATCAAATTCAAAAACACGTAATGCTTATTAAACATTTTTGCAAATAAAGGTGGAAATGGAACATGGTGTATACCATGCACTCCTGAGGCTAGGATTCGAGATGTATATCTCGCTCATCCAAGTTCTCGCCATCACTCAAAATACATCTAACCAATCAAACCCTTTTTTTCGCCGCCGTGCGACTAATCAAAAAACCTTTTTCATAAACGAAAGATATATTGTCTTAAGTGATACAAAACAATGTTTCGGCCACGATTGTTGAGTAGAGATAAGTGACGCTTTTCCGAATGTAGATTTATAAATCCGTTCGATGTGTGGTATGCGTCCACTCCTCATCTGTTTTGGGTAAAACAATGTTTTCGTCGATTAATACAGTATAGCTTTCGCTAAAATTGACCAACAAACAAACATTTTTCTACCCAGAACTACGTAAGCCTTGATTTCTCTTTTGAGATACGTAGGAGCAGGATTTGTAAATCTTGTCAGGCCCACTAATAAAAAACTTAGGTTTAGTCCTTCGTTAAAAAATCCAAAAACATTTCTTCTTTCTTCTATTCTTTCTTTCCCACCTAATAACTGAAAAGCCTAACATTTCAAACTAACATTAATGCACACAACTAACCTAATGGTTCCCGTTGAGTACAACGGACGTGAGGGGTGCTAATACCTTCCCCTTGCGTAATCGACTCCCGAACCCTGATATTGGTTGCGATGACCATATCTTATCCTTTCTTTTGTCTTGGGTTTTATCGATATTTCCCCTTTCCTTTTTAGGAATAAATAAAGTTCGGTGGCGACTCTGTTCAGTCCATCATTGCGAGCGTGCGATCGCGCTTCGCTTTGAAGTCGTATCCCCATTTTTTTCGAGGTGCGACACATAGGATGCGACATCCTAGCGAGCCCTCTCCACTTTTTCCACCTGTGTTATTTCAGTGTGTGTGTGTGATGTTTGTTTTAGCAACCTTTTCTTTCATTTAGAGCGTGGATCCCGTCGAGTACGACGGATGCGTGGGGGTGCTAATACCTTCCCTTCGCATAATCGACTCCCGATCCCATTCTCTTTGGTCGCGAGACCATGCTTTTCCCAGGTTTACTTCGAGCGTTTCCTTTCCCTCTTTGGGATAAATAACGCACGGTGGCGGCTCTGTGTTGTTTTGTTTTAGCCCGCCGGTTGTTTTTCGCGGATGCGACACGTATGAGCCTTATTTTGTCGTCGTTGTTTGCAATCATTTTTCCTGAAACAATAGAAGAAAAATACATCAGTTTCCATCCAGGGCAATTTCAAATATGCATCTCTGAAAACCAGTAAACCCCAAATTCAGAGATGCTTCTCCAAAAAAGCTCATGTATGCATCAATGGTAGAAACTGATACTAGTCATGCCCTAACAACCTAAAATGCAATGAAATCATAGTGCATGTCTCTAACAACTTTCTATTACGAATTTGAATACTACCTAATGCATTTATTGTTGTAATTTATGAACAATAAATGTCCATGCGTATGTTCTAAAATGACAAGAAAAGTGGAAATGAGTAAATTACATTAAATGCTTGGGAAATAGTCTCACATATAAAGTGACACTCACAATAAAAGATTTTATAAAGAGTTATGTTCATTAATTCAACAAAAGGACAAAAGAGGATAAAGTGTCACACGGGCAAATGTGATGGTCCAAAGCATTATGCCACATGTCCCCTCCATATACCTCATAGGCGAGGTCGCCACCGGCGACGCCGGCTCTGGCTCCAATACCAGGTCCAAGGGTGTGGGCGTAGAGGCACCATTGGCGACTTGTAGGTGGCACTTCAGCACTTAGGCATGGTGCATCGAAGCAATCAGGCTACTCACTGCGTTATACATCAGCGCAGATGACGCTCTGGCGACCGGCGTGTGGTAAATGGTTGTTGCTCTTGTTTTTTATCGTTGCTTAAGTTTGGATTTTGAATTCATAAATAGGCAACACTTCTTGAAGTGTTGTTGAATAAATGTATGCAACTCTTAGAAAACGTTGATGTAGGCAAAATGACACATCTTTTGGTAAAAGTGTTTTTGAAAGAATGTTGTTTCATCAAGAGTCGCAACCTTGTGAAATAACACAAACATGGACTATAAATAAATCATTCCGAATTCAGAAATCACACCACAAAAACACATATCCTCTTCAGAAAAACTCCAGATTCTCTTCCCTACATTCGAGTTTTCATCCGTCTTGTGCAAACTCGAGTATATGTTGAATTATTCTGGGTATTTTTGCATATGTAGCGGTGCATTTGTGACCATAGCGCTATGGATAAACCCAGCGTCAATGAAAAATTAGAGTCGCCACCGCGCTTTTATTATTTCCAAAGGAAAGGGGAAAAGTACGAACAAAACCCAGAGATAAGAAGTTTTCAAATCAAAACTAATAAAATGTCAGAGATTACATGTAATGGGGTTGGTTACACAGAGGGAAGGTATTAGTACCCAAAGTGTCTTAGGTACTCCTAGGGAGTCCTTTTTTGTGTGCAAGTGTTTTAGTTAAAAAGATGTTTGATAAAAATAGAATTTGGGGGGGGGGGGGGGGGGGGGAGTGAAAAAAGAATTCATTTATTATATTTTTTGTATTTGACAAGACCTTTGGTCTTATGCCTACGTACCAACATAAAACTGATATTTCAAAATCCCGTAGTTCAAGGTAAAAATTTCAAAGAAGTTGGTGAATTGATTTTAACAAAGGTTTAAAAGGAAAAGGGCACAAAAAAGACCAAAAGATTTAAATGGAGTTGTTATTTCTTTTTGTATTTTGAAATTAGGGTCAATATGATTAGGTTTATTCACAAGTTTGATTAAGAAAAAGTTTTGAAAATCAATGGCATAAGGCCAAAGTTTCTACTCATTTAAACATGTCTAAATTGAAAACACAAGCAAAGAAAGTTTTTCAAGGGGGGAGAGATTTTGAAATTTAAGAAAGAAAGGAAGAGATGAAGGGACTATCTTAAACAAAATTAAAACTTAAGAGTTGAAAAGATCTGACCAATGGGAAGCAATCCACAAGACAAGAATGTCATATAGAAACTCATTTCCTTTGGGCTTTTGAGCAAGCAATAACCATAAGCAACATCCAAGCAAATAATATGAAGATCAAGGCATCAAATAAAGATGACCATAATATCCAAGCAAGCACTCCAATAGCAAGCAGTCTTCAATGTCTTCAAATGTATCAAATGGAATATTCCTTGGCAAACTCACATAAACAATCATTAGATATCAACAATAATAATAGTATAACAATCAAGCACAGAGACAAAGTAACAGATGAACCAACAACACTCAAGGTTTGCATCAGATGAAAGACATAGTCAAAGATAGCTCAGTCTTAAAATAGTGGCATTGGCCAGGTCTTTCAAAGAATGAGAATGTTGCCTACTTCTAAGTCCAATAGTTCAGATCAAGTTCAAGGGGTCAAGGTCCAACAGTCCACCATCATATTTTTTAGGGTTTTTGTTGTTATTAGTTATTTTAAGGTCCTAAGACCACAAACAGAACAACATCACAAACACACAATATATACAAGCACAAATGATATGGCTGAAGTGAGCAAAGTGAAAATGGCTGAAACATAAACAACTTGCATGAAATGTAAATGGAAATGAATGATAAAGGTACTGAAATTTAAATTGCATTAAGTAAATGACATAAAAGTAAAACAAAAATAAAGGAAGTTAGTGAAATGTTAGTTGATGAGTTTTAATTGTTTAAGTCATTCCTTGGAGAACACTCAACCATCCATTCACAAGTATGAAGACATGAACCAATACATCTTCTATGAGAAGGGCTCCAACTTGGATAAATCAACAAGTATGCCACTAGCTCTCATAAATGGAAAAAAGATCAAGTCTTCACACAATTCCATGAAGAATGAGGGACTTACAATCTCACTTACAAGAATGTTATGCCTTTTGGGACAGATTTAGCTCTATGTTAAACAAACGTAATTGGACTTATGTAGAAGTCACAACTATCTGAGGTCGGGCAATAAAAATATTGGTGTTAATGCATGTTAGAGACATGGTACAAATAACCAAGATCCTAAAACATACCACACAAAAAAATAAAATGGGATGAGCCTCTCTCAATCAGGCTCATATTGATTCATCTGACACAAGGTCATTGATGAATCAACTAGCATTTGATATTTGAGAATTCATTGGTCAATGAATGGATTGGGAAAGAAGAGGGATGGATATGAAGAGGGAAAGGGAAAAAGAAACTCAAATTGATCATAGGAGGAATTTCATCTGATCAATACTATTCATTCATCTTGAGGGATGAAATGTACATTTCATCAACCCCTTAAATTCAATAGTATTGATCAAATGGAAGTTCAAATAAACCATGATCAAGGCCAAACAGATAGTCAAACATCACAAGGTCAACCAAATGGCTCAACAATATTTTTAAATAATTAAACAATTAGAAATCATATTAAAAATGAATTAAAATGCAATTTTCAAAAGTTAAAACCTCAAGTCCCTTCAAATCACCAAATAAATGGCCAAAAGATTTATCCTAGGTCAAAGGACCTTAGACAAAAAAATAGAATTTTTGGAAAGTCGGGAGTATTTTAAAATATTTAAAAAAAAGTCAAAAATAATTTAATTCACAAAAAATATCAAAATTAATCCAAATAAATAATTTTAATTCAAAATATGGAAGAGGAAAATATTTAAAGATTTTTGATGAAAGTCTCATATTTTCTCGATTAAAAATGAATTTAATATGAGTTAAATAAAATATGGCTAATTAAAATAAAATCAGAATTAATAAAATAAATGGAAAAAACAAAGGCCATCAGATCTCCCTCAATAATTGAGATGGCAGATCTGATGGCCACGCGTTAAGGGTCTACCATAGACTCTGGTCAAACGCGCTGCAACATGAGTCATCAAAACCAATGGACATGATTAGAATGTTGGGACATGACTAGATGGATAAAAACACGCCAACACATCACCGGAGCTAGGGCTACAGTCATCTTCTCTGTTGAACCTCACCGGACTGGTCCACCACCAAAGTTCATGAAAATAAAAGATGTGTAAACTAAATTGAAGAGAAAAACGCCAAGAGTTCGAATCTGTCCTCAAAACTTTCCAATTCTCACTATATAGAGAGAGAGATATGGAATTGAAAATTGAGGAGTATGAACTGAGTTACTTCGATTTGACCTCAAAGCAACTCAATCTTGTTGCCTACATTGGTAGGTCTTCAAACAACCAAAGATCAAGCAAAATGGTAGAGAATTGAGGGAGAATCGAAGAAGAGAAAATTCACAAAATTCACCTTCGGTTTCCTTCAATTGAGCTCGATCTCTCTTCCAATTTGGATTGACTTGCTTCTAACAACCTGCAGGAAGTGAAATGGATGATCAAATGGCTTAGATCCTTGGAGTTTCAATCCCAAAACAGAAGTGAAATCTTCAAGGTTATCCTATTAATGGTGGTTTGGGAAGCTGCAACTCAAATCTTGGGCAAGGGGATCCTTATTTTGATCAGCAAGGCAACGTATTTATAGGCTTTTCAAATGCTTTCCACACACTTTCAAACTTTGGCCAAAAATAGCAATGTGAGGTGCATACTTTCATGGGCGTGTATAAGGCCCATAAAATGATGTCAATAGGTCTAAAATCATGTGCAAATCAACCTGAAACAATAACATGGAACCATGCATTAGTGAAATTTTGTGGTTAGATGATGTTAAAATCCCTGACTATGGAACCACATCTTGACGACATGAACCCACATGTTTTAGTTGGATGTCTCAGATAGTTTTTCATACGAGATAAGCGGAACTTTGGTAAACGAGACATAATCAGTGTCTCATATGGCTTAAAACAACAAAATATGGGATGTTTTGAACTAGAGCACGTTTTTTCATGAGTCAAAATAAAAAACTGAGATCGGATCTGGGACCGGTGGAGGGTGCGACACTTTAAACCCCAACATAAGATTATAGAACATAATGCGGAAATAAAAACTCAAAAAAAGTGTCACATTTTCTCAGCATAAACGTCTTTCTCAAAATATAATCTCAACAAAATTAAACAATTAAAAACATCTTCAACCATCTCATGAAATGGTACTCAACTTTATTAAAATCATAAGTTAAATAAACTAAACAACTCGCATAAAAAATCATCAAATAATCCCATCCAAACTATTACACTACCAGAGTGACTCACAAAAACTAAATAATGCAAAAAAAAAAAAAAGGACAACTACGCCATCCTCTAACATAAGAAACATGTAATGCTCATCGGGATCTACCTGAGTATCTGCACCATAGGCGTAAAGAACAACACATGAAACAAATAGGGGGTGGGAATATATTCACATATGTTAATGGTGTATAAATAACAAGGATAATCCATATTAACATATAATTAATCCACACAATGTACAACATACAATCATTCTGCAATGCGTAATTTCTCTACTCCCATGCATGTGATATCATCTTACAACACTAGACCGAAGTCCTACAACATCGGATATCAGAGTCATGTTACTGAGGGATCTTCAACACTAGACGGAAGTCCTACAACACTGGACTAAAGTCCTAAGCTAATCTACGATATACATGATGTATGATGCTACAAACAAATGCAAACATTCTCCATTTGAAACGCCTATTCCCATTACCAATTATCAATCACAATATTGAATTGAAGTCCTTCAACACTAGATCGAAGTCATATAACACTGGATCAGAGTCCAACAACACTAGTTCCTCTTTGAACCTAAAACTTATCATAACTCAACACTTTTCATCATAACTCAGCATAATGAACAAAATATATTATTTTCTCATCAATACTCATCAACAACATCAAAACCGCATCAAAAAATCATGTTTCCTACTAATTATACATAAGATTAGAATAATTATTTAAAATATCAAACAGAATCTTAATTAAACAAATGAATATATTCTGGAAAGCTTAGAATGTCTATTTTAAGAATATAATTTTTATTTTAGAACTTAATACCCCAATCGGTTCAGTTTAATCAAACCACAAGAACTGGTACTGACACTAGATAAAAAGTTTTGTCTGACTTCAAAATAGCACAAAATCTTATAGACTTATGATAAAATTATGAAACTCTCCAGTCTAAAATATCGTTGAATTATCTTTCTAACGCAATTGACGACATCCAAAGCGAACTTACGAAACTCAAGTTACGGGTGAAACATGATGACTAACGCAAGAGTGAATTTGACTACGCCTTTGGGATAATAACTAGCAATCTACTACTGTATGAGCACTCCTAAAGTCAACTTCCCCACTTCAAAAGAAATATTATTGCATTAGTTTTCTAACGTAACTAACGACACCTCAATCAGACTTACTAAAATCAAGTTATGCCTAAAATAAGACACCAATCCCCTTCTATGTCTACTCGCGATTTTCTGCGTTTTTCTCCCTATTGAAAAGATGCAAAACTGACATATTTCGCCTATTTGAGTTTTAACCGTCCTAAAAAACACATAGATAAACAACACCATTGAAAAGACCCAAAAATTAGGATTATCAACAACATATTTGATTTTACGACTATAATTATATTCACCCTATTGAACAAATTTACAACTCATAATTTTTTGGTGGGTCCGGAGACGCATCTCCGAACACAAGAGATTATCTAGAGATGCATATCCGGATAGACCCATATTTTTGAAAAAAAGATGGATTCAGAGATGCATATTTGAGTTATGCATTGATTATATGATAGGGTTTGCAAGGTCCTTATTGATCTACAATTTCTATAATTAAGGTATTTCATTCCATTTTCTTTAAAAAACCAGAATGAATCCCTATCCCCATTTTGCATTTGTGTATTTCAACGACGCAAATTCTCCAATTCAATTTAGCGTCTCTGAGGACACACTTTTCGTCGATCTGAAATCCAAACTGAATTCTCTCGTGTAATTATAGAAATTGATTACCACAACAAAACAAACCAGATTTTCAAAAACCTCCCACCGGCAATTGTGGAAATTGATTACCACCAAAAGACATGGCTAGAAAGTACCCAAAAAAAATCGATTCTCCATTTTATAAGGAAAATTCAGCGAAATAACCTCATCAATGTAACATACAACAAACAATAATAGTTTTAAATACAGAAACATAATAAGGACGGTTTATAAGTTCATTTCAAATAAGCAATAATAAAACTTCACACCCAAGGAATAAACAATAGTGAAGGATAATAGATCTCACAGTGAAAAGCATGAAGGAAAAGAAGTAAAAAAAAGTCTAATAGCCAATAGGGGCGCTTAAATCTGCCTGTTTCTGAATGATGGTCTCCAAAACAGTTTCAGAAGATGTCAATTGATGCTTAAGATCTTCCACATATTGACTTAAATTGTCTATCTTGAAACGCAACATTTCAAATTCTTTGGTAACCTGTTGCTTAGAATCCAACACTTGTATATCAGGAAACAAACCACGTCTTTCAACACCATTCAACCAATCCTTATCAAAACCAAAGCTATGTGCATCTTGTAATAGCTCCACGAATTCGGTGCGGTATGAGCCCATTGCATCAACAACACTATGAGTTTGGAGAAACTTCAATAGCTGAGCTAATAAACTGTAGGCACAACCCTTGTATCTATTACTCAGTGAAGTGTCCTTTAAGTGAAGGGAAGGGTGCAAAACAAGGAAATCAGTTAACAGAGACAAGTTCTCTGAAGCCAAATGCTTCTTGGAGACTAGTTGCTCAAGCTCCTTTGTGATAAGCAAAGAATAACTTAAATCTTCTACTATTTTAGATGAGTTCCCTGAAAGTATAGAAAATAATAATCATACCTACTTAAAGGGAACAATATAGTTAATCAAAAGCAAATTGAAGCAATAAGATACCTTTAGAAGGTATTGAAGGAAACTTGGATGCAATTGAAGAGGGTTTTGATTTTGAAACTATTATATCATCTTTCTTAGGTAACTGTTCCTCAATATTTGAGCTTACATTCTTGAAAGCCTCGTCATTCCAAGAAACTACACAAATTATGAAAGGAAAAAGTTCAAACTCAAAAGGGTGATGACTGTTGAAGTAACATAAGAAATAAAAATATATTCAGATTCTTCACCTTGATCATTGGTTTCTTTAGAGGCCATGGAAAAAGAAGTCATGGCTATTTGTTCATCACCATGTTCCTACACATATTCAAATAAAAAAAATGATAATATGTTGAGTCTTAATATTTATAGCATCAACCTTATTATATTTAACAATATATATTTTAGTTTAGCAGAGTCTGATTTCATTACGAATAGAATAAAAGATAGAAACCAAAAGAATTTCAGTATTAAGGAACAATTCCCCGTAACTAATTTGGATACAAGATTTAGAAGCAGGTTCTTTTATGTGAATGCAATCACATGGAAGTCATTCCCTTACTTATAAGAAAAAGAATGAGTTTGCATCCTAATAGGTTTGATGATGAACTTACTAATTCTAAATTGGTTGATGATGTTATTGTCTTGACATTATTAGATGTATTTCCTTCTTCAACGTTTATCGCATTACCCTGCTGAAAATTTGAAAGAATGCTTATAGTTATAATAGTATAATTGAATTTGTGCATTGAAAATGAGTAAAAACAAAATACAGGAAAACTAGGAGAAATGCCTTTTGTTTAGGAGCAACTAACTGTAAAGTTGGCTCATTCTTTTTTTCTGAAATGGGTTGCAAAGTTGCTGCTACATCTATTTCGGACGTAGAGCCCTCCCACTAATCACATAACATGAAAATTAGTTGCAACATATTCAAAACATAGCCTGCAGAATATGTTGGTGTTATTGGTAATGTCTCTGGTGTATGTTTCATATTTGATACAAATGCATTGTCATATTTAGGTGTTGTTAGCTTGAATAAATAGATTGCTATTGACCTCTGAAGATGTCAACTCGTGTCTTGACGCTGCTTCAACTTCAATTCCAGCAACAAAATCTTTGGTGGTTTCAAACCCAGTATTGTCGACATTGGATTCTTCTCGCATTTTTTGAAATAGAGTCAGCAAATCTTGTGCCGTTTCTTGATCCATATCTTTAGTATTGTGGCCACGGGATTCTTCTTGTATATTTTGAAGTATAATCAACAAATTTCTTAACGCTCCTTCATCCATATCTAAATGTTATAGATTAACATTGTTAGAGAGTAACTTAGAAAGCATAATAATAAAACCAAAATGTTGACTAGATTTCAGTTATTTATTTGTCTATGCCTAATAAATAAAATTTACCACTTTGATAAAGCTTCTATTAGTAAGAATATGGATAACTCTATGAGCTCTTACATATTAGAAATACTTATCCATGTGTTTGCATCATTGTTTATAAGTGGAAAGTAATGATGAAATAAATGACTATATAAAAATAAATGAGATTGACAAAATCACTATGAGTCCTCCTGATTTTGACAAAATTTAGAGATGAGTTTTACAAGAAACTTCGAGAAACTCATCAAGAAACTTAGCCATGAATCTAGTAAGGTGGACTCAAGAGCAACTGCAATTACATATTTAAAAAAACCAAACTATTTGCATCTCTGACAACTTGAGAAATGATTAATATTTAAGCACGCAAATTCATACACTAGGAGAAGCATTACAAGGAATAAGCATAACTTTGTAAAAATAAAATTTATAAATATTATTTACGAAAAATGTAATAATTTTGAAAAGTATTAGGTAAAGTGTGTACCCATGAATAAATCGTAACGAAAATAGGAGAATGTTGATGTTGAAGTGAGAGAGAGTTTTTGACAATCTATTACAAAACGAGATTCTACGGTTTGAAATTGAATTCCCTGTGTTTGGAAGAGGCTTGGTAGGTTCACAAATGCTACATATTTCAAATTTAGAATCTTGGCTTTCTGATTTTCCTCCCCTTCACTTTTAAATATTTCCTCTAGTTCATCTGCTTCTCTTATGATCAAACACTTTAGCTCGGGAAGCTCGTTACATACGGAGATCGGAAACACACATTTCAACTTGTTGCACTTTTTTACAACAAGCACATTTAGCTTTGGGAAGCATGTCCTTGAGGATGAGGAATTTGACATTTTTTTATTCTCTAAATCATCTTCAATGATATGCTTCAACTCATCACACTCTATTATCATTATATCATGCAATTGTGGTAGACATCTTAAAATAGAATCGGAGAAAATGACTTGCAACTTTTCACATCGCACAATTTGTATCGTTATTAGGTTTTGGAAGACAAAAGAATTTTTGGGACCAACAAAAAGACAAGTCACCACATACAAATCTTCCAGCTTAATCTTTTGCAACACTAAGTTTATTTGTTGTTGATTTACTTCATTGACACAAAATATACTTTCTACTTTGGACTTATATAACCCGAGTCTTTCCAAAGCAAGCAAATACTCCATGTTCCCACTCAATTTCTGTGATAAACGAATGGAAAATAAACTCAGTTATATAGCCATAAATATGACCACCTAAGCTAAGGTGTGTCTGATAAGCCATTGAAGGATAATTTTGAATCAAAAATTTTATGTCGTAACAAATTTATTTTTTTAAGAAATATTTTAAATTTCTTATTTTAGGTGAAATGGTAAAATAATATTTATATTTAAGGATGAAAGTAATAATTTGTATAAAAAGAAGATAACAAATGAATAAGTGAGGTTGTATTTTTTTAAGGGTTAAATATGTTTGTGGTTCTCATAAATATCTTATATTTTAATTTTAGTTATTTAAAAAAATTTCTTTAAAGAAAGATCATCCTAAAAATTTGCACCCATACTTTTGCTCTCTCTTGCTAATTCAGTTGCTAAGTAATAAATCGTCCTTAAAACTGTCATAAATTCAGTCGCTAAATTGTAAAAACGGTCACTAAGTTGCACGAGGGACCAAAAGTGTGGATAAAAAATGTTAAGAGGACCATCCTTTAAAGAAATTTTTTTGAGGGACTAAAAACGAAAATAAAATATTTGAGAAGACCACAAAGATATTTAACCTGTTTTTTAATAATAAATAGTATATAAAACTAAATTGCAATAATTTTTTACATGAAATTAAAATAAAATTGTTTTTCCTGGGTTGTCTTAACCATCATACATGAAATCCATAAAACTGGGGTGCTAGTGACAGATTTAAGTATGTGATAGGCCTTTTTTATTATTATTTTTTAAAATTAATTGTTAAGAAATTATCAATTGCATTATCATAGCATTCTTTAAGTAAGATTAATTAATTTCAGAAACAAAAATATATAGAAATAGGAATACCTTTGTGATGGTACCATCGACAGATCTTGAAACCAAATGATGAGATATGAAATCACCAATAGATTTCATATCAGCAACCTGTAAGCAGTTATCGAGTACAAGTTCTTTCAAAGGTGGAAATGTTGTGTGATATTGTTTAGGACACATGGCAGCCAAATTTTGCAGAGTGGAAAGATGGAGACACTCCAATGCTGGAAGATGAAGATGAACCTCAATGTCATTTTGATGATCATCATTGTAATGTCCGAATATATATTCCAATCGGATGCAATCTATAATGGAAAGCACTTTCAACTTTGGGAAGACATTGTCCAAATTATTGTCATCAGCATTGTCGTGATCTTCGGTGTCTATTATTATGTGTTTCAATTCATCACAACCTTTAATTATCAAAGTTTCCAACAACATTCTTGGAGCAATAGATAGGACAAATATTGATTTTATCTTCCTCAACTCAATCTTTTTAACATTGCACAGGATCTTTGATTGTCTTGAAATACATTGAGCACGCTCCCATATGTTTATGCTAAGGCAATATGAATTTGATTCCTGCAATGTGATCCAAATAAAAAAGAATTTAAATTAATCTCATGGTGAGTGTATATAAAATTCAAAAAATGCAAACATATCATTTTTATTTTATTTTTTTCAAATTTCAATCCAAATTAAGCAGTATTAATTAGACTTATGTTTAGAAAAATAAATGCATCTAGTAATTTGAAAAAGAGCTTTGTATTTATGAATAAAAATATTTCCTAATTGATACTTATAGTTAGAGACATGAGAGATTATTTAATAAAATGAATATATATTTAGTTTCTTTTATTATAAGAAAATGTATATGTAGTTTCATATATTATAAAATAAATGCAAGAATAAACATATGAGAAGTAGGTGAGAGGGTTACCATTAAGTTGTTTTGTGGTTGATTCACATGAACCAATGGAATTTTAGTACTTTTGGTACTCCTCAATTTGTTTCCACGATAATACATATCAATCCATGAAAAGATGTTGCATTTGATATAGTCCGACTGTGTTGTTGGCTTGGAAGAGGATCTAGAAATAGAAGATGACTTCTTATTGGACAAAGACGTCGTATGATTACTTTCTGGAAAAATATCAATTAACTTGGGTACATCATCAAGATTTATATATTTTAGGGAACCAAGTTTGACATCTTGCCCAAATATGTATTCCAGCTTATCACAACTTCTCATTGTGATGGATTCTAGTGCCGGAAGATCATGAGTAGAGACAGACGGAAGTATTACTTCAAAGTTTGGACACTTCTCAATTTCAAGAGCTTTTAGTTTCAAAAACATTGGGTCTAGACTCCTGCTATTATCATCAATTATTTCTCCTCTTGATCCCTCTTCTTTTCTTTCATCTAGTATTATATATTCAAGACACTCACAGTCAATTATTTTCAATATCTCCAACAACACTAGGCTACGAGCAGTTGAAATTTCAAATAAGGAGATCAACATCGGGCATCTTTTCAATGAAACTTTCTTTAGATTGCGTAGGCTAAGGTTGCACTTAAATAAGCTTCGCAAGTGTTTGCAATTCTTGATAGATAGGTCCTCTAAACTCTTAAAAGTGTCAAAGGAAAGAGGACCGTTGCACAATTCTTCTAGATTTTCCATTTTTTTCAGACGTAGTTTAACCAACTTGGAGAATACATGTGATATTTGAGAAGAAGTATGCTTAGTTCCAATGAGGCATTGTAGTTGTGAAATGCAACTTAAATCAAGCACAAGTAGATCATTCATACCATGGTCCAAAGGAACAATCTCAGGTATGATATTTCTCCATCCCCCCTCGATTCTACTTAGTTTGAGAACCTCTGCTTCTTGCATACAATACTTGAGTGTTGTTTCAGATAGGAAAAACTCATTTTCGTAGTCAATAGACACACACTTTGATGATGAATAACCAATTGAATAGTTGTCAACTACATAAAACATCTGCAATGTAGGTAAAGTTATTTCTCGACAACAATGATTAAAACTCCCTACAAAATACAACTCTTGAAGTAATGAGCATCTTTCAATCACTTCAAACGGATTATTCCAAGAAATTGAACAAAATTCCAATTTCAACAATCTGAACTTATCTAATTTCTTAATTCCACTCGGCAATTCATTGATAGAACAATAACTCAAATCAAGTGTCTCAAGGCTTTGCAGATTTCCCAAGATAGAAATGTCCCCCAACCTACCAAATCTAAAGATAAGAGATCGAATATTCTTCAACGATTGTATTGATTGAGGTAATGATAGGTCTAAAAGAAAATTATCACGTAATTCCAAAACTCGAAGTCCAGTATTATTTTCAAAAAATGAATCTGGTACTTTGATATTTGAAAGCTTGTCACCTTTTTCCCTACACAAAATGACAATTAGAATCTCAAGCTTGGAACCATCAAACTTACAGGAAAACACGTCCTTTGGCTTGCCTTCACATAACAAATATTTTATATTTTTCTCCCTTTCAACCATTGCCTTTTGATTTTTGTCATACACTTGTATTGTTTGAATCTCTTTCTTCGCTATCCATTGGGCAGCATCGCGAACCAAGTCATGCATTTTCACTGTCCCTTGATCGTCTTCCAACAATAAACAAGAATCTAGGAGTTTATTTTTGGATGTAACTACTTGACTTCGCGCATCTTGGTAGCTTCCATAATCTTCCCCAAAAAGGCCTCCTCCGATGGCAAGTCTGGCTAACCTTTCAGTAATAACCTCTTCATCTTCCCGAAACACAGAACACAAAAGGAATAAACTCTTTGCCTTTTCATTCCTAATATTATCATAGCTAAACTTCAAACAGCTATAAATTTTAACAAGTTCATCATCAACACCATGTATGGACATAGGTTTTTGAAATGATTTTAAGGCCACATCCCATTCATTCCGATGTTGTTCGCCCTTCAAACTACTAGCAATAACAACAATTGCAATAGGTAACCTTTTGCATTCATTTGCAATTTTACGTCCCTTGTCAAGAAAAAAATCATTTGAAGTTTCACTTAGACTAGCATGCCTTTTGAACAAGATCCACGCATCTTCTTCAGATAAGAGATCTAGTTGGATTGTCTTATTGCATCCTAATTTTTTGCACACCAACAGACTGCGCGTGGTTACAACAATCCTACAACCTTTGTGATTGTCACTATCTGGAATTCCAATTTCATAAAAATCAATATCACCCCACACATCGTCCAATATTAGAAGAATCTTCTCACCATTGGTTAGTCTGCTCCATAGTTTTTTGGGTCGATCGGATTCATTACAGTCATCAAATTTCAATCCCAAAGGTCCAGCAATATCATCTTGAATCTTTTTAATATTAGGAGAAAATGTCACTGTGGTATCGATGATTTGAGTAAATTGCTTTGATTGCTTAAGTTTCTTACCCACTTCCTTGATCAGTGTAGTTTTTCCTGTGCCCCCCATCCCTTGCAACCCAATCATATAATTGTTGTCATCTTTGAGTTCATCCAAAAGCTCAATGTATTTGGATTCTCTACTTTTAAAATGCATATAGTGTTGGGATGAATAGCGTTCAACATCTGGAAGACGAGCTGGGAGTCCAATTGTAAGTTCCTTTCCAGCTTCCATTAATTCTTTAATATGATCCTTCTTATTTGCCAGTACTTTTCCTCTTCTATATCTCCATATGCAATGAGGACAAAATTCAAAAAAACATTTTTGTTTTGTTTTGGTGTCTTCTTGAATGAGCTTATCAGCTTCTTCTACCCAAGAAAGAGCATTAGCTTGAACATCTTCCCCTTTTCGGGTTGCCACTTCAATGCATTGCTTAAAAGTTGTCCTTTCTACTTCCAACCTAGCTTTTTCTTCTTCAAAATCCTTAGCAATGCACATGAAGCAACATATATAACTCGATTCTGCAATCACGCCATTTATCAATTTCTCCACATATGGCTTCGCCAAATCAGTCAAGAAACTCGCCATCTAAATAAATTTCAATAGATCAAAGTTAGGCATATATGTATATGTTTGCATATTGTATTGTGTATTAGAAAATAAAATGGTTGATAATGAATCTTGTTCTGTGAGCATATCATTCATGTTCTTTTTGTGTAGGAAGATTTTCTTCATTTAGAGTATGTTTATTTGAAAAATTGAACTTGACGTGCACATTTTTCATCAAAGAATTTTTTTTATAGTTTGTTTTGAATAAATATTTGAGAAACTTCAAACAAAGATTCCATTAGATATCTAAGTTTAAGATCCTTTAAGCAGATTTCTAAATAGCCAGTCTAGCTTTGAAAATGATGAACAAGTTATAGAATTATAAATAAAAACTCTAAGTTGAAGAATTATAAACCCTTGTAAATACTCTTAAACGAATACTCTAAAACTTGGTTACCTTATTTCATGCACTTTCAGCAAATGCTCAACTCGAATAGCTACTAAGAACAATCTTCCTCATATTTTTCAAATATGCAGTAGCTAGTATTTGATGTTCTGCAGCAAAAGTATGTTCATGTGCATTGTAACCATTAATTTATGATCCAAAAAGAGAGGAAGGGATCATATAAAGTAAAGTAGCTATCAATTGCTCTCACTTTCACATTTGTAATCAATTAATGTTCAAATGTAAAGAAAACCAATGATTCTTTAATTTTGGGTATATATGGTTTAAACAATTAACAAATTCAAAATCGGAAACACTCACCCCTAAATACAATTCATGTATAAGGTAAGTTAGAAGGCTCACAAAATGCTAGGTCGTAGTAATTACATCCAACTGTGTAAGTTTTTTAAAAATCTAAGAAAGAATTCAAAAGAGTAACTAATAAACAATAATATGATTTATTATCTATGCGGTTAAAATGGTAATAAAACGACAAGCGTGTGACTGTTACCTTATTTCAGCGAAAGTTGAAGCTATATGAACAATCTTTCTCCAATCTGCAGTAGCTAGTATTTAATGTTCGTCAGCAAAAGAATCCTCATGTGCCTTGTAGTGATTAACTTATGTTCCAAAAAAAAAAAGAATGGATCAAATAAAGTAAAGTAGCAATACTTGAAGCAACCTCCTTAAAGTATCAAGTAAAGGTTATGAATAATTTATCATATAGAAAAATGGAGTGAAAATCAAAAATGGAAATCATATACAAATTAAAAATATGAGAAAGTAACAAAAGAAAAATTTATGAGATTGTTTTCTACCTCAATCAATGTTTTACTGTTATATCAGCACATACTCGGGGCTTTTTAATAATCATTTCCTTTATTGGAAGCAGCTAGCATATAGAGAATTTGGAGTAATATACATTGCAATTCATATTATGCAGTAAACAAAAACTATAAAGACAATAACATTTATAGATTCAATATATGTATTAGTGATCCTTTAAAATGTTAATGTGTATATGATTATTTAAATTGAAGTAGGATATTGCAACTAATAACATAATCCCTTCATATGATTGTTTGTTACCTTATTGCAGCAGCAAATGTTGAAGCTGTAAGAACCATCTTTCTACAATCTGCAGTAGGTAGTATTTGAAGTTCTTCATCAAAAGAATCTTCCATTGCCTTGTAGTGACGAACTTATGTTCCATAAAAAAAGAAGAATGTATGGAATAAAGTAAAGTATCAGTACTTGAAGCAAACTCCTTAGTATCAAGTAAAGGTTCAATTATTGACAAACTTTACAGCTAGCTAGAAATCCATTGTTTGGGGTTTACAATTCATGTAACCGGTAAACTAGAAGATTCTACAAAATTCAAAATAGCACTAATCGGATACAACTATGTAAATTCATGAAAAATGGAAGAGTAAAGAAAAATCTAAATATAATGGTGAACACGCAACACTTAAATCAGATGCGAATTTGCAAATCCCTTGGATTAACAAAAATCTATCTCAAGTGTCAACACGTCACAATAGCATTTTACAAACACTAGGAAAGCAATATCCACAACAGGTGCACAAAATCCTGTAAATAATCTTATAATGATGTGGTTTGGCAGTAAGAATATTTGAAATATTGGACATGTGGAATGAAGATTTTAACTTGTATATAACAGTCAGACATTATTTAAATCTTGGTTTTTTTAGAAAATAACCAGCAAATATATTTATAAGTATTTAAATCGAGGTCAACAACTTAGAAGCATACTCATGCATTTTGGTATGACATTGATATGATATGACCTCTGATGTATTTATGGAGCAATATGCTAACACACTTTTTTTATAGATTGGATCACCAAAGAAACATAACATAAAAGAAAAATGGATCAATGTAATTTTAAAAAAGATGAATGAGTGATGCTTTAAGTTTCCTATCATGATGAACTTGTCTTTTAAGCTTGTCAACCAGAGTCAACTTGTCTAGAGACAAACTTACCAGATTCGTTTCGCTCAAGTGAAATCATTTTTTGAAGTATCTGCATTCCAGTAGAGTTAGAGACATCAGAAGTCTTTGCTTCTTCACTATTTATACACAAAATCTAGGACTGATATCACTAAAATACATATCAGACCCTCAAGCGGCAGAGACCTTTGGCAAAATTAACTCTTAAGGAATATTTCCCAAGCCAGTGTTTTGTAAGCATACCGGACTACTGTCTTTCTCTATTACTGAGAGCTAGCTTATAAGCATCACCAAGATCAAGGAAATTCGAATTTTGTCGAGCAATATCACTAAAAACAAGGATTGATTCGAAAGATACTTGAGATGCTAATACCTTATTGCCTGATTTGGTGTTTTCTTCACTGTCCATGGTGAGTCCTTGCTTAAACACTAGAGAGAGAGAGTTAGAGAGTTAGAGAGAGAGAGAGAGAGTTAGAGAGAGAGAGTTAGAGAGAGAGAGAGAGAGAGAGAGAGAGAGTTAGAGAGAGAGAGTTAGAGAGAGAGTTAGAGAGAGAGACTTCAGTGGCAGGCCTTAGGTGTTCAACCTCCACAGAACTACAACCCAAGTCCTTAGTCAGTTCTCTCTCTCAACATAACTCCATCTTCTCGCCGAACTCAAAGTTCCCTTGAGATTTTGACATTGGGACGAAATTCATACTTTCCATCAACCAACATACTAAATATCCATCGACCCTTATCCACCAAACAATGACTGCACGCTTGAAGAACTGCAACCAAAGTCACTTCATCTGCTCTAACTCCATCCTATTAAACCACAAAATAGCCTCCTCACCACACCCGGCCCTTCAATAAACACATGCTTTTCCTTTATATAAGTAAAAACTCACACTTGACATTCATATCAATCAATACAGTCCTGAAAATGGCATCCAATTCCCATCCATTCCTCCTTACCATATCATGTATACATATCCCCATTTCAATAGCACCCGAGCTAGCACAAGCAGCCAAAGCATTCACCATTGTTAGCTGATTCGGAACCACATCTGCATACTGCATCTGTTCAAACACAAGCAATGCATTATCATACATCCCACCAAAGCGATAACCCATGGTCAGAACAGTCCAAAACGCAACATCCGGGTGAGGCATTTAATCAAACAGTTGTCACACGAAACGTTTACATGAAAAAGAGAGTAATAACGTAAAGATCGTTAACATGATTTCAGTCTTGGATGGTAATCGGATTCAAGTGTGGAAGAATAAAGAAATAATACCTTTCACCATTTCAAATTTCCCCTTCAATTGATTCTTCCCATTTCTTTCCATTTTTTAAGTAAAGTGGCGGCTTGAATGCTAACTTTTTATAAAAAATTATAATAAAAAAAAGTAATTAAAAAATTTATTTTATATTTTTATTAAAATCAATACAATTTTCACATAATATTATTATTTTTAATTCTTAATTTATTCTCTTAAGACACAAGTTAGCATTTAAATATCAAAATATCGCGATTAAATCTAGAATACTTTATGCAACTCTCAATTGAATTGATTTATCGAAAATTTCGTTAACATTTCTAAGACACAAATATTATTTCAAGTAAGTTTTACTAAATTAAATAATATACACTATATCATTAACAAATTTCTAGATTGTATTAAAAAAATATTACCTCCTTTTTTATTATAAATTATTTTCGAAATATATTTTGTACTATAATATAAGTCGTTTTATAATATCAATAAATCATTTATATTAATTTTACTATTATATCCTTAAATATTTTTTATTTTCTCTTTTCAATTATGTTAATTTGCCTTTTCAATATATTAATGAATGATAATTTTGTAAAATTCTTCTTAATTTATCTTTTTTATACCACAATTATTATATCTTTTAATATGTGTGAAAAGTAAAAACCAATTAATAATAAAAATCGAAGGGAATATATTTTTTTTATAGTATAACATTAATTACTTTCTTTTTTATTGTACTTTAAACTAATACTACTTCAGTACTCTCCATGTATTAAACTTTACAATTAATAGTGTAACTTATGTTGGAAATTGTTTTGCAATATTAGTTCCAAAATGACAAAAGAGTTAAATAGCATTTAATGCTTTGCTTTAAGTCCCACATAGAAAGTGGAGACATCCTTTAAAGCATTTATAAATGCTTTGGAACTTTAAGGAACAAAGAGAATAAGGTGTCACATGGACATGTGGTGGTCCCAAGCATTATGCCACTTGAAACAACCAATGGACCCTCGCCGGTGTTTGTTTCATCAAAGGTTGCAAACTTTTGAAACAACATCCATATCTCCTATAAATATATGATTTTATTCAGAAAAATAACACAAGAGCGCTTGAAATACTTTTAAGGAAAGTGATTCTCAATCACGATTCAGTCCTGGATCCATTTAATTTTACCGTTTGTTTTTCGTTCCAGTATTTTTTTTTAAAACAATTATTAAACATTAAATTCAATTGATTTTTAACTTTGACGTCTACCTTCTATTAAAAAATGCAACGTGGTAAATGATGTTGACGAGACTTTATTTTTTTAAGTTTCAATTGCTCATATGACTTTGCTTTATTGTTTCCCAAAAAATCCCCAAATAGTCTTTCATAAATAATCCTTGTAATTAGGGTTAAAAGTATCTGAAACTCAAAGGGAGGCGACTATGTTAAACGAAGGGAGTTTGGGACTGAGATAGAAGAAAGCATCATTCCAATGAGGTAGACGACTAAGGTAGATGGTTAAGGAAGACGAAATGAACACATGTTTCATCCATTATCCATGTTTACCATTCCTTTGACAATGGTAGATGAATGAAGCTTGTAACTGAGGTAAAGTCAGTTCCTTTCATCCTTTTTGGTGTTTGTTCTTGAAAATCATAGATGAAATTTACAGGGATGAGTTTTAGTTTGAATATTCATTATGGGTTAGATTTATTAGGGTTTGTGTGTTCTATTACAAAAGGAGACATGAACATGCAATAGATGACGGTGATCCTAATAAGTGAAGCTTCTATGAAGCTACTGGTATATTGAAAGAGATTAGTGATCTTGATCATTCAAAATATATGTTATGGTGATATAAAAATGACGAGGACAAATACAAGAGAATTGTCAATGATAAAGATGTTCATAAGGTTTATAAATATGCCATTGAAATGAAAGATGTACTTAATCGTTGTGTTCGCAAGTGCACGAATCGCGTCAGAGTAATATAAAAGAATATCGATCCCACAGAGACCAAATCGTCAATCTATTGATTACTATCGTCACGATGTTTATCTAAGGCGGTATAAAAGAGATATTGATGTTGCAAAATAACAGTAAATAAAATAATAAATACGGTGCAGATAAAGACAGGTTTGAATGTATTTCACGTCAGTTAAATGATGTTTCGATTGTCTAAATAGAACTACTTATGGGGCAATATTTTCTACTCTTAAAAAGAATCCATTTAACAGGAACTGTCGCTTTCGCGTATTCAGAACCGAGTTTACCCTTAAATTAAGGCCTTTTATTGTCACTTATAAAAGGTGCGCAGAACGTTAAAGTAGTAAACTTATTTTTAAGAAATAAGACTCGTAAACTTAGTTGAAAAGTGATTTTGATTTGGAAAGTTTACTCAAGGAGTTTCCTGATTTTAAATCTATCAACGCGTCTGAAAATAGTTTCAAAAATGATTTTTCCTTAAAGTGATAAAAATTCCTAGTTAACCAAGCCAGGGTGCTTTCGCACTCCTTGAGTAGTTAAAACTAACCAAGTTTGTTTCATAAAACTCGAATTAAAAATCAAAACAGCCTTTAAAGCATTTCTACATATTCAATATGTGAAACATCTCTTTAACCGCGATCCTTACATTCTAACCTTTGAAAGATTTAGCCAGACATGGTAATACAAATAAACACAACGATATTGATCATGATGAAAAGTTGTTTTAGAATGTAAGGCGTAAAAGACAAGTAAAGCGAGTAAAATACTTAAAACGAGCAATAAAGATAATGGCGAGAAATTTAAATAAAGTAAAGACAATGAGAGGAATTAAATAAAGTAAAGCGTGACAAGAAATTAAATAAAGTAAAGCGTAGCGAGAAATTAAATAAAGTAAAGCGTGACGAGAAATTATATAAAGTAAAGCATGACAAGAATTTAAATAAAGTAAAGCATGACAGGTAAAATAAATAAAAGCGATTAAATAAGAACCTGCTCCAAACGGAGGCTTTAAATCTGGTACAAGGAAAACAAACCTTCGACTCTGAAGATAAAGACGACAGCAAAATCGAAGTGCTCCAACTCAATCTCACTAAGGTGCGATAACCCCTCGATGTGACGGATTACCGCTTTTACAAATGATAAATATAGTCTTAGTGTTGTAAACTAAGTTGGATGATTTGGAAATGAACTAAAACGACCTATTTATAGAGGATTTCAGCAGCTTGCAAAGATCATGGTGCCATTCAACTTCTCCTTAGTGGGAATGTGAAATACAAAGGTGGTGCCCGCCACCCCTTCATGGCGCCCGCCATGTGTGGAAATGGGAAAGTTCATGGGATTGTGGCGGTTACCTCCTGGTTGAGGGATGATGAGTCATGGCCTCTCCTATAGCGGCCGCCATGCATAACGCCATGTGTACAATATTTGCCAAAAAACCCTAATTTTTGGTCTTTTTGCTTCGTTTCTTCTAAAAGGATCCCGAAAGAGCTAAATATCTGAAAACGACATAAAAGAGAGCATAACACAAGCAAAATGATAATAAAGACCTAATAAACATGTGAAATCCGAGTCAAAAATACGGTGTGATTCAGTGTGATCAAATTCTCCCACACTTAAACCTTTGCTTGTCCTCAAGCAAAAACTCTTTATAGCTCATGTAAGAAAAACAGTATCAACCAGAGTTAATTCAAGTCAAAAAGGCTTATAAGTTCATTCAGGAAATGTATCGATAGGTACTAACGAATCGAACTAAGGATATTGTAGTGACACTTCCCGCAAATGCGGTCATAGGCTTCGTTCCTATACAAATCAATCCACACCACCCCACCATACCTAGGCCTTCTTTTCGTCTTCTTTAAGTCCTTTTCATTCAGGTGCAATCACATTAAGCCTGTTATCCGTACATACTCATAGTAAGGTGACCGGTTAGTGATTATGATCTTAAGCATGGGGCTCTGGTACATAAGTTGGTGTAAACCCTTTATTTAACCCAATTTGCAGTTGTGGGGGATTGGATCGTAATCCATCCTACCAAGTTCAGCACCAGATACCTCTGAACCAACCAACAATAGGCATATCATAATATATATTTTTATTTTTATTTTTCTTTTGCATGTTTCGTGAATGTCTTTATTTTGCTGGGTTAAATGACCGTGTGAGAGTCACTTAGACTAGATTTTCATACAACTAGAGAACAAAGCAGGAATTTTTGTGATCATTCACTTATTTTCATCGGTCCTCTACGTAGAGCATGCTTAAGCCGGAGCTGACTGCAAGGATAAACTACTTAAGGACTTATTTGAAATAAAAATTAGGGCCACAACATATGGGGTATCGGGATCGACTCTTATAATCATGAAGCCTACGGTGTTAAGACAATATCGATTTTTAGAAAAAGTTTTCCCAAGTCATTTACATCTCGTCATAAACCTGTCTTATAGCCTGAATATTCAAGATGCACTGTTGTCTTAGCTCACAATTTTTTTTGGTAAGGTTAAAGAAGTGGGAGAAATACGGATAAAAAGCGATAAAAATCTCCTCCCACACTAAAACCGAACATTGTCCTCAATGTTGCGATATGAGATAGGATATGAGTAACCTGGAAAAGAGAGAGAGAGAGAGAGAGAGAGAGAGAGAGAACTATGGGTGATCACCGGTACCGTCATCGTCCTGGTCAGGATGCCTGGGTCGACGACGCCTACTACGGGTACTAAGTCCTTCCTGCAGTTACCTAGAGCAACCTAAGAGAGACCCTTGGGTGGCCTCGATAAGTGCGAAGTGACGCTCAGTGGCCTGTCGCTGGCGATGCTGCTCATTAGTGATCGCAAGTAAGGACTCAGTGATAATCTGATGTGCTTGCTCACTACGTTGTTGGGAGGCTACCATAAAACTCATATTATCTGTCAGTTGTTGGTTTATGGTATTCAGAAACGTGTCACGCCTTTCCTCACGAGCCAGGTGCTCGCGCCACATCTCCTCAGTGATGTAAAAACCGGGAGAGGTACTTGCAAAATGGTCAGAAGAAGAAGGTGCAGTGTGTGTAGGTGATGCAGTAGAAATATCATGAGTAGGTGACTGGTCGCGCATGTCATACTCATCATCGGCTCCTTGCTCATCATCCATAGGAATGTTAGGTGGAAAAGGACCAGTAAAAGGTGGAGCATCGAGATCATACGTCCAATTCCTTACATGTCGCACATCTGTACGCTGAGAGAAAGGTAAAACAACATTGGGTATAACTACACCATGGATCTGGGTATACCGTTACTCAACAAAGGCTCTAATTGAGAAAAACACATAAGGGTGGAAAGATTGTGTGAGTTTCTTAAGGCCGGATATTTTCTTTTTATTATTTTAATTAATTAACTTCTAAAAATCTTAATTAAAATATATTTTATAAAAAAATATAATAATTAATTTAATATAATATCAATAAAAATATTAATTAATACAAATATTTTTAAGGAAAATCAAATACAAATATCTTTTTATCTTTTTATTTTAAATTATGATATGGCAAGTACGAATTAATTAAATATTGACATATCACTAATTAAATTTTAAAAAAATCAGGTGTGATCAGCAAAACTAAATCAAAGGGTCAAAATAAAAGAATTTTTACATTACAAAGAGAATAAAAAAATATATTACGAGATAAACTAAAACTCGCTCACATTAGAAGTGTTAAAGTATATTTAATCCTAAAATGTTAAACTTTTGGATAAGTTAATGACTATATAATCATTCTTAAAGGAAAAAAAGTATTAGTTATTTGTCCCAAAATAAATGTCCCATTTAGAAAAATAATTTGTCCCAAAATATTTAATTTTCCAATGCAATTTTAATTTTTATCTTCTAATTATACCCTTTGATTAATGCTCTGAATTTATTGTTTTCTAACTTTGAATTAATGCTAATTCGAATATAATTGATAAGAGATTAATTGAAATACACTGTCAGTGTAAAAGGGTTTTACACCATCATCAGTTAATTATACATGTTGGATATTAAAAGAAGTTTGACTTTTATTTTAAAAATCTATTAAGTAATACAAACGGGTGATGATGATGAACCGACAGTGTAAAACTTTTTACACTGACAGTGTATAGTAATTAATCTCAATTGATAAAGATAGTTTGTTAAAATCATTTTTGTCTCTTTCATTTATTATATATCTTTAATATGTATGAAAGTATCATGTATGACAATTATTTTAAGATGGAGGGAATAATGAAAACACCAACAAATACAACCACTATACGCCAATATAATGAACTTAATCATCACTAGCAATTATAGAAACTGATTACCACAACAAAACAAATCAGATTTCAAAAACCTCCCACTGCAATTGTGGAAATTGATTACCACCAAAACACATTGCTAGAAAGTACCTAAAAAAATTGATTCTCCAATTAAATTGTAAGGAAAATTCAGCAAAATAACCTCATCAATGTATCATAAAACAATCAATAATAGTTTTAAATACAGAAACATAATAAGGACGGTTTATAAGTTCATTTCAAATAAGAAATAATGAAACTTCACACCCAAGGAAAAAAAATATTGAAGGATAAAAGATCTCACATTGAAAAGCATGAAGGAAAAGAAGTAAAAAAAAAAGTCTAATAGCCAATAGGGGCGCTTAAATCTGCCTGTTTCTGAATGATGGTCTCCAAAACAGATTCAGAAGATGTCAATTGATGCTTAAGATCTTCCACATATTGACTTAAATTGTCTATCTTGAAACGCAACATTTCAAATTCTTTGGTAACCTGTTGCTTAGAATCCAACACTTGTATATCATGAAACAAAGCACGTCTTCAACCAATCCTTATCAAAACCAAAGTTGTGTGCATCTTGTAATAGCTCCACGAATATATTCAAAATATTCATCAACTCTTGAGGAATATTTCCCAAGCCAATGTTATGTAATCATGCCAGACAACTGTCTTCCTCTATTACTGAGAGCTAGCTTACAAGCATCCCCAAGCATTGATTTGAAAGATACTTGATATGCTAATATCATATTGCCTGATTTGGTGTTTTCTTCACTTTCCATGGTGAGTCCTTGCTTAGACACTAGATACTCTCCATCCGTTCTAAAATCATATATACAAGAAACAATAGCAATATGATTTTTTTTCAACTAAAAAAATGGGATAAGGTTTGTTAAATGAGAATAACGAGCATTGAGGAACATCATTGAAGGGAGTAGCCTCAGTTAGAGAGAGAGAGAGAGTAGCCTCAGCTTGAAACAAGGAACACTTGTTTCATTCTACTGGAAGTCAAGTTGTGGGAAGGGAGTAGACTTCAGCGGCAGGCCTTTGGTGTTCAACCTCCACAGAACTACAACCCAACAGTTCTCTCTCTTTCATCATTCCCCTTACTCTATCAACATCGCTCCATCTTCTCGCTGAATTCAAAGTAATGTGAAGAGAGTTATTAACGTAAAGATCGTTAACATGATTTCAGCTGGTGGATGGTAATCGGATTCAAGTGTGGAAGAATAAACAAATAATACCTTCAATGAAAAATGTAATGTGAGGAGAAGATGCTACGCATTATGGGTTGATTCTTCCTATTATTTTCCTTCTTTTTTTTTGAAGTAAAGTGGCGGCCTGAATTACTCTTTAAACATTAAAATGTGGCGGTTGTGGGTAGATTGTTTTAGAAAAATATTTTCTTTTATAGTATAACATTAATTACTTTCTTCTTTATTGTCTTCTAAAATAATAATATTTAATTACTCTCCATCTATTCAACTTTATAATTAATAATATAACTTAATGTTTACCTTCTATTACAAAAAAGACAACATGGCAAACGATGTTGACCGATACTTAATTTTTTTAAGTTTCAATGGCTGATATGGCTTTGCTTTATTGTTTCTCCCAAAAATCTTCAAATAGTCTTTCATATATAATCCTTATAACTAGGGTTGAAAGAATCTGAAACTCAAAGGGAGGCGACCGGTAAACGAATGGAGTTTGTGATTGAGATAGAAGAAAGCATCATTCCAATGAGGTAGACGATTAAGGAAGGCGAAAGGAACACATGCTTCATCCATTATCCATGTTTACCATTTATTTGACAATGGTAGACGAATGGAACTTATGATTGAGGTAAAGTTGGTTCCTTTCATCTTTTTTGGTGTTTGTTCTTGAAAATCATAAGTGAAATTTTCAGGAATGAGTTTTAGTTTGAATTTTCATTATGGGTTAGATGTATTAGGAACTGTGTGCTCTATTACAAAAGGGGACGTGAACATGCAGGAGATGACACTGATCCTAATAAGTGGAGCTTATATGAAGTTACTGGTATATTGGAAGAGAGTAGTGATCTTGATCATTTAAAATATAGGTTATGGTGATATAAAAATGACGAGGGAAAATGCAAGAGAATGGTCAATGATAAAGATGTTCATAAAATTTATAAATATGCCATTAAAATGAAATTTGTATTGCACTTATATGTTGAACATAAAGAAACCATGGATAATTTACCTAAGTCACTAACATCTCTTTCTTTTCTTTGTTGGAATATTAATCACTTGTTTCTTAGCAATGCGTACGGATGAATTGATCCAAATTCCCTCATTATGATCGTTTCTTATATATGACTCATCCGGTATAAGATCCTCAACTTCATCATTTCTATTCAACTCATTCCGTCTAATGCATGACTCATTCTCAACATCAATATCACATTGATCGACACCGCTATCATCAGTCACTTTGTTAGAGAAAAGCACTATAGACCATTTTGTACTCTTCGGGTCATTCACATAGAACACTTGTTTAGCTTGAGATGCTAGAATAAAAGGTTCATCTTTGTACCCCACCCTAGTAAAATCAACTTGCAAAAATCCAGACTTATCCATTCGTATGCCACTACTACTCACCCACTTGCAACCAAAGATGGGAATCTGAAACTTCTCGTAATCAAACACCCAAATATGCTCAATAACTCCAAAATATGACAAATTTGCATATTTGGGGTTTAAGTCCTTCATACTTGATATATGCATTGCTTCAGCTAGCACGGTGACACCACTATTTTGCATAGTACTCTTATCATCTTGTTCTTTGGTATAAAATGTGTATCCATTAATTGAATATGCGCTATGAGAAAACACATGCAAACTTGGACCATACGCCAAACATCTCAACCTTTCTGTTACCGAAGAAGGATCTGAAGAGCGCTTCAAATAAATATGATCCTTCAACCATTGTATGAAACTTTGATTGTGCTCTATAACTATCCAATTTTCATTTCTGTTCGGATTTAACCTTCGGAGTACATCCTTGTGCATTTCAACATATGGCTCAACCTCATTATTATTGTGCAGAACATACAAATGAACTTGATCCCGTTCATCCCTTGATATTGTCACAATTTTATTCCCAATTAATTTTTTACCTTCCATTTTGTCGAAAATCTGAGCTCTGGGGAGTCCAATCGATTGAACGTTAGACAAATATTCAGTACAAAACTCAACAGCTTCTTCAACAATGTATCGTTCAACAATACAACCCTCTGGTCGACTTCGGGATTTCACGTACCCTTTTAATATTTTCATGTACCGTTCAGCAGGGTACATCCATCTCATATATGCGGGTCCACACAACTGTGTCTCTTTCACAAGATGAACAACTAAATGAACCATTATGTCAAAAAAAGACGGAGGAAAATACATTTCAAGCTCACACAAGGTAATTACAATCTCTTTTTGTAGTGTTGGTAAGATCTCGGGATCGATCACCTTACTACAAATTGACCTAAAGAAAAAACACAATTTAGTTATGGCACTTCTTACTTTTTCTGGCAAAATAGAACGTATACCTATCGGTAGAAAATGTTCCATTATAACATGGCAATCATGTGTCTTCAAATTCTTCAACTTGAGGTCTTTCATAGAAACAAGTCTTCTGATATCAGATGAGTATCCTTCTGGAACCTTAACTTCACTCAGAGACTTACACAAAATTTTTTTCTCCTTTCTAGATAAAGTAAAAGCAGCAGGTGGTAGATATGTTCGTCTTCCTTTCTTCACGGGTGCTAATTCAGTTCTCATTCCCATTTTTAACATGTCCTCCCTTGCTTTAAGGCCATCCTTAGACTTGCCTTTTATATTGAGTAATGTACCGATAACACTTTCAAATACGTTTTTTTCAATATGCATAACATCGAGAAAATGTCTCACGTACAAAGACTTCCAATATGGCAATTCAAAAAATATCGACCTTTTCTTCCACCCACCTTTCACAATCTTATGTGCAAAAGGCTTGCCAAACTCAGTACGCACATCTTTCACCTTTTCAAAAACTTGTTCACCTGACAATGCGGGTGGAGCTCTACGATGTTCGGTGTCTCCATTGAATGCTTTTCTCCACCCACGGTAGTGATGTTTAGAATGTAAGAATCTACGATGACCGAGAAACACATTCTTCTGGCAAAGTTCCAATCGAATCGTATCGGTTCCGTCTTCACAAACAGGACACGCACG
Source organism: Lathyrus oleraceus (assembly GCF_024323335.1). NCBI lineage: Eukaryota > Viridiplantae > Streptophyta > Magnoliopsida > Fabales > Fabaceae > Lathyrus > Lathyrus oleraceus. The sequence goes on from NC_066583.1 coordinate 344,705,062, forward strand.
TTGACCTTTAATGCTATACCCAGATAGATTCCCGTATGCTGGAAAATCATTAATTGTGCCAAACAACATCACCCTCAAATTGAAACTTTCTTTCCTATATCCATCATAAACCTCCACACCGTTCTCCCACAAAATCTTTAAATCTTCGATCAGAGGTGTCAAGTATACGTCAATGTCATTCCCTGGTTGTTTAGGCCCAGAGATTAACATAGATAACATCATGTACTTACGCTTCATACATAGCCACGGAGGTAGGTTATAAATCATAAGAATCACAGGCCATGTGGTATGTGAGATACTTTGAAGACCATGTGGGTTCATTCCATCAGTAGATAATGCCAATCGAAGGTTTCTTGCTTCTGATCCAAACTCAGGATAATCATTATCAATCTTCGACCACTGTGGTGAATCAGCCGGATGCCGATACATTCCATCAATAATTCTTTCATCTGCATGCCAAGTAAGATGTCTTGCATCGGTTTCACTACGAAACATGCGCCTAAATCTCGGAATTATCGGAAAATACCATAAGACTTTTGCGGGAGATAATCTTTTCTTATATCGAGACAAACCGCATTTAGGGCACTCAGTTAACATTGCATATTCGTTACGAAACAAAATGCAATCGTTAGGACAAGCATGTATCTTATCATAGCTCATGCCAATAGAGCACAACATTTTTTTTGCCTCATAGGTTCGATTAGGAAGAACATTATCATCCGGTAGCATTTCTCTCATAAGGGCCAACAACTCTGTGAAACTTTTATCCGACCATCCATTACCCGCCTTTAAGTTGTACAACTTTAATACCGCAGAAAGTCTTGAGAATTTAGTGCAACCTTTGTACAACGGTTTCTCAGCATCGCTTACCATCCTCTCAAACATTTCAGGACAATCATGAAGATCTTCTTCCAGTGCTTCTACAATCTCTTCAACTCGATCACAATCGTATGTTTCCGTGTCTTTGTCGTATGAAGCATAGGTCGTACTACTTTTTCCACTCGATTCAACATTCTCGTTAATTTTCTCACCATGAAATATCCAACACTGATAACTTTGATCAATTCCATGCCTCAGCAAATGCGATTTCAATCCATGTGCGTCAACCTTACCAATATAACAACAACGCAAGCAAGGACAATGCATTCGTCTGGGGTTTTCAGCGTGTTGAACAGCATACTTAACGAATTCCAAAACCCCACTCTCGTACTCTTTGGTCATTCGATCGGCACAGATCCATGTTTTATCCATGGTTTTCCTACTTATTAAAGTAAACAATTAAACCATGTCGTATAAAATTATTAACAAAGTGGTTGTAAATAGGTTGAAGATTATTATTCCTCCAACTATCTCTCCTTTTCAATCACGCTTTGTATTAGGGAGAAATATTCATGATAATATTATGATGGCATAAAAAATGGATCATAACATACATAAGATAAAAGGGAAGATAAGATATTTTGTGATTAAAGTTTATCATAATATACATAAGATAAAAGTGAAATATTTGTTATTTTTATTGTTAGTGAAATCTTTGTGCAAATTCATAATTTAATCAAGCGAATTCTTAAATTTTTCTTCTTTTATTAATTGATTATATTGTAGTCTCTATTTCTAATATATTTCTAAGTTAGCAATAATAAGTAGTCTCTATTATATTGTAGTCTCTATTTCTAATATATTTCTAAGATAGTAATAATAAGTACTTCTATGCTTCTCTCAAAAGTAAGCAAAATCAAAGTAATATTAGTTCCACTGCAATTTAGTTGGTCATGCAGAAATTATGAGGTTCTATAGCAATTTAGTTGGCTCCACTGCAACCAACCTCCAAGGCATTTGCTAATTTTTACCAGGGGATATCCAACATCTATTAAGTTGGTCATGCAGAAATTCAACGAGTTTTCTCAAGTTACTGGTTTGGAGGTTAACCCTAACAAGTGCAGTCAATAAACTAAATATTTCAATAACATTTTTCACGGTCAAGATTTCAACAGGGCAATATGCTAACACCAAACAAGATTTCAACATTTTTATTGGTCAAGATTTCAACAGGGCAATATGTTAACACCAAACAGGGCAATATGTCAACATTTTTATTGGTCAAGATTTCAACAGGGCAATATGTTAACATTTTTGGAGGTTAACCCTAACATTGAGTGTAGATTCAAACAGGACAGCCATATGCTAACACCAAACAAGCACATTTGAACTCATTGCATTACAATCAAACAAGCACATTTTTAGAGCAGAACGTACCGTGAGAGGCGAGTGCGGCGGTCGAATGTTTCGTTGACGGCGGAGGGACCCTCGACGGCGGATAAAAGGGTTTTCGGAAGTTTAACGAAAATGGGGTTTTCGTGTTTTGGAGTGGAAGGCGTGATGTTGTGTGCTGTCGTCTTTTAGAGTGGAAGGTTGCTGGAGATTGAGGGGAATACGAGTGCGGCGGAAGCGCTGTGAGTTGAGTGAAAGGTTGCTGGTGAGTGAAGAGGCAAAACAAAAGAACAGAGAATGAAAGCGCTAAAGTCTGAAATTTTATTTTTATTAGACCTTAGACAGCGCTTTTGTGGAAAGCGCTTTCTAAGGGGGGCCTTAGACAGCGCTTTCCAAAAGCGCTTTCTAAACCCCCCCTTAGACAGCGCTTTTGGTTTTATTTTTTTTTTAAAATTTAAAGACTTTAGACAGCGCTTTTTCAAAAGCGCTGTCTAAGGTCTATATTTAGAAGCGCTTTCATTATTTTCTTGGAACATTTTCAGCGCTTCATTTTTATTTTAACCTTAGACAGCGCTTTCTTTTAAAAGCGCTGTCTAAGATGCGCTGTTAATAGTCCTTTTTGGCGTAGTGAGAATGTGATGGAAATGGTAAAAAAAGGTCGGGTAAAATGTGTTGCAAAGAAGCACGGGCACACTCCAAAAAATGTTTTGAATGATGTTGATAATATAGGTTCATCTAGTTGAGTGGATAATGAGATGGAGACTAACTATGCTAGTGATGAGTTTAGTGGCAGTGACCCTGATGAAATTGAAGTCATTGTTGCTATCAATTTAGTTTTGATGATTAGTAAATTTGTGCATATACATTATTTGATTTATCTCATATTTGTACTTTGTCAATTATGTGTGTATGCATCATAGTTTCTAATGCAAGTTTGTAATTCATTTGGAATCGTATGTATTTGTTTGTTTCGGCTATAATTAGTATTGTACCTTTTAAAACCTCTTCATTCAATGAATTACAAGTTGAATCCATGAAAGTTTTTCTTTTTTTAGCCTAGAAATTTAATTTCATATATAAGATTTGGCTATAATTATCAACATCCTTATTTATCTACGATTTCTATAATTAGTATTGAATTATGTATTGATTATATGATAGAGTTTGTAAGATCCTCATTGATCTACAATTTCTATAAAGAGGGTATTTTATTCCATTTTCTTTACAAAAATCAGAATAAATCTCTATCCCCATCTTGCATTTGTGTATTTCAACGACGTAAATCCCCCACTTCAGTTTAAGGTCTTCGATGACATATTTTTCGTCGATTTGAAATTCAAACTGAATATTCTCATGCAATATCCAGAAAATCAAATAGTTATCAAGCTCGAGTACCGTTCACACTCAATTGACAACGAAGAGAAGATATGGTTCACCATGCTTGAACTCAAGGTGGATGATGATCTAAAGGTTGTGTGAAGTACCTTTTACCGTTACTCAACAAAGGCTCTGATTGAGAAAAACACATGAGGGTGGAAAGAACAACTTCCATCTACTAAATATCAACTTGTGTGAGTTTCTTAAGGCCCAATATTTTCTTTTTATTATTTTAATTAATTAACTTCTAAAAATCTTAATTAAAATATATTTTATAAAAAAATATAATAATTAATTAATATAATATCAATAAAAATATTAATTAATACAAATATTTTTAAGGAAATCAAATACAAATATCTTTTTTATCTTTTTATTTTAAATTATGACATGGCAAGTATGAATTAATTAAAATATTTACTTTAACTTATTAATGCAATTTTAATTTTTATCTTCTAATTACCTTTAATTAATGCTCTGAATTTATTGTTTTCTAACTTTGAATTAATGCTAATTCGAATATAGTTGATAAAATAGTTTGGTAAAATCACTTTTTTCTCTTTCATTTATCATATATTTTTAATATGTGTGAAAGTATAAATATGACAATTATTTTGGGACGGAGGGAGTAATGAAAACACCTCGCAACAAATACAACCACTATACGCCAATATAATGAACTTATAGAAACTGATTACCGCAACAAAACAAACCAGATTTCAAAAACCTCCCACGAAATTGATTACCACCAAAACATATTGCTAGAAAGTACCCAAAAAAAATTGATCCTCCAATTAAATTGTAAGGAAAATTCAGCAAAATAACCTCATCAATGTATCATACAACAATCAATAATAGTTTTAAATACATAAACATAATAAGTACGGTTTATAAGTTCATTTCAGATAAGAAATAATAAAACTTCACACCCAAGGAATAAACAATAGTGAAGGATAATACATTCACATATGTTAATGGTGTATAAATAACAAGGATAGTCCACATTAATATATAATTAATTCAAATAATATACAACATACAATCATGCTGCAATGCGTAATTTCTCTACTTCGATGAATGTGGTATCATCCTACAACACTAGACCGAAGTCCTACAATACTGGATATCAGAATTATGTTACTGAGGGATCCTCAACACTAGACGGAAGTCCTACAACACTGGACTGAAGTCCTAAACTAATCTACGATATACATGATGTATGATGCTACAAACTAATGCAAACATTTTCCATCTGAAACGCCTACTTCCATTACCAACTATGAATCACAACACTGAATTGAAGTCTTTCAACGCTAGATCGAAGTCCTATAACACATGACCGGAGTCCAACAACACTAGTTTCTCTTTGAACCTAAAACTCAGCAAACTCAACACTTTTCATCATAACTCAGTATAATGAATAAAATATATTATTTTCTCATCAACAACATCAAAACCGCATCAAAATCATGTCTTGTGCTAATTATACTTAATATTAGAATAATTATTTAAAACATCAAACAGAGTCGTAATTAAGAAAATGAATATATTCTGGAAAACTTAGAATGTCTATTTTAAGAATATAATTTTTATTTTAGAACTTAATACCCCAATCGGTTCAGTTTAATCAAACGACAAGAATTCATACTTGCATTAGATAAAAAAGTTTTGTCTGACTTCAAAATATCATAAAATATTATAGACTTATGATAAAATTATGAAACTCTTCAGTCTAAAATATCGTCGAATTCTCTTTCTAATGCAACTTATGACACACAAAAATGAACTTACCAAACTCAAGTTACGCGTGAAACACGATGACTAACGCAAGACTGAATTTGCCTACGCCTTTGGTATAAAAACCAACAAAATGCTCATGTTTTAACACTCCTAAAGTCAATTTCCCCACTTAAAAAGAAATATTATTGCATTAGTTTTCTAACATAACTGACGACACCTCAAACAGACTTACGAAAATCAAGTTATGCCTGAAATAAGACGACCAATCTCCTTCTATGTCTGTTTACAATTTTCTGCATTTTTCTCCCTATTGAAAAGATTCAAAACTCGCATATTTTGCCTATTTGAGTTCTAACCGTCCTAAAAAACACATAGATAAACAACACCATTGAAAAGACAAAAAAATTAGGATTATCAATAACATGATTGATTTTTCGATTATAACTATATTCACCTTATTGAACAGATCTACAACTCATAGTTTTTTTTGGACATTATTAGATACATTTTCTTCTTTTTATTAGTTTTGTTTTAAAATTTCTTCAGATTTTGTTCGTACTTTTTCCTTTTTATCTTTGGAAACAATCAAAAGCGCGGTGACGACTCTTGTTTTGTGAATTAAATTAATCAATAGTTTAATCTCGAAATTTTACCACTACACATGATGCTAGACCAACTCAACATCATATGGCATGATTTAGGTCGATTACAACGCCACAGTTTGTGTCTGAGCCAAGGTATTTGATTTATCCACGCCAACGAACTTCGTCATCAAACATCCAACAACAAATTCCCGCCCAAGAACAATGTTAACCCACCTAAACCCAACAACCAACCTCACACCATCACCCTACCATATACACCTAACCACCAAACACCCAACCTCGCAGTCAATTCATGCCACACACCCAAACTCAAAATATGGAACCAAATCCTAACCACCAACAACCATACACAGCCACCACGTCTGTCTGTAGTCCGGACGATTCATACGATTCAACCTCATGCCATCATAGCCTTCCACTTATGAACGCCCAAACATCTCATCGCCACAACGCTTAACCATTGTTTGACTTTATTACACCACAGAAACCATTACTTCGTTTTCAAAATGATTCAATGTCTCAATTCGGGCAACCATATCGTCCACAGACGAACCAACCACAACAACCCAACTACGAAAACATGGACACCAAACTCAATTACGGTAACGTCGTTGGTGACAACACCCCTAGCTATTGGGGAGAAATGATGATAAATTTATCAAATATAATTGGACCTTCCACCAGACCTTCACACCAGCCACCATTGCATCATGTCAGCACTCAAAGACCTCAGGGAAATCGTGGGAGACCTCGAAGGAAGGCTAACGCACTAGGGGGCGTTTTAATCGGGCGGATCATTGATTTTCTTGTCAATCTTAATGTGTTTTAACTTTATATCATAATATTAATAATTATTTTTCATTTATCTATTTATTTTATTTATTTATAAGTATAAGATATAAAATTTTAAAGAAGAATACATAAAGTATGCGTCACATGCAATGACGCTACACTTGATATGATTAAGTATGCGCCAATTGCATTGGCTTTACTTCCATGCATGTGCCAACGCCAATAATTCACAAATTGGATGCGTCATTTCAACTGATGCATCATTTAGACGTATGCATAAAACATGATTATTTTGATAAATATTTTTAGAAAATAATTATTTTAGAATTTTAATTGAAAAATTAGATTATTTAAAAAAAAATCTAAAAATGTTCAACATAATTTACTTTTTATTTTTATTAAAGCAAAAAGGTAAGAGAATCCTATGCCTTATTAAAAACCTTATCAAATAAAACCCAATGAAATAAACCTTGATCAAGGAAAAAAGAGTGCATAGATAACTCAATGATTCAAACCTAAATAACCAAATAAATAAAAGCTCCAACAACAATTTTGGCAGTGAAGAAATGCAATAAATAGTCTAATAACCGATGGGATCACTTAAAGTAGCTCGAGTTTCTAAAACTTGTGCCTCCTGTTGAGTGATATTCTCCAAAACAGCTTCAGAGGATGTCAATTGATGTTTTAGATCCTTCACATGTTCAGTCAAGATGAGCTTTGAGTCCAACAACTTTTGCAATGCTGCTTGAGAGACTTGTAAACCAGGAAACATAACACGTTTTTCGACAACATCCAACCATTCCTTATCGAAAGGAAATCTGCGCGCATCTTGTAATAATTCAATAAATTCAGAGCGGCTTGAACCTAACACATCCAACACACTATGGGTTTTCAGAAATTTCAATAGCTCAGCTAGACAGTCGTAGGCATAACCCTTGTATCTATTACTCAGTGAAATGTCCTTTAAATGAAGGGTAGGGTGCAAAACAAAGAAATCAGTTAACAAAGACAAGTTCTCAGAAGCCAAATGCTTCTCAGAGACTAGCTGCTCAAGCTCCTTCGTGACAAGCATAGAAGAACTTAAATTTTCTACGTTTTTAGATGAGTTCCCTGAAAGTATAGGAAATAATAATTATACTTATTTAAAGGGCACAAAATAGTTACTCAAACAAATTGAATCAATAAGATACCTTTAGAAGGTATTGAAGGAAACTGATATGCAATAGAAGAGGGTTTTGATTTTGAAACTATTATATCATCTTCCTTGGACAACTGTTCCTCAATATTTGAGCTTACATTCTTAAGAGCATCATCAATCCGAGAAACTACACAAGTTATAAGAGAGGAAAAAGTGCATACTCAAAAAGGTGATGAGTGTTGAAGTAACATAAGAAATGAAAATATATTCAGATTCTTCACCTTGATCATTGGTCTCTTTATTGCCAATTGAAAAAGAAGCCGCAGCTATTTGGTTATCACCATGTTCCTACACATATAAATCAAAAATTGATATAATGTTGAGTCTTAATATTTATAGCATCAACCTTACTATATTAAACAATATACATTTTAGTTTAGAGGTCTGATTTCATTACGGATAGAATAAAAAATTGAAACCAAAAGAATTTCCATGTTATGCGTAACTAATTTGGAGACAAGATTTATAAGTCTTTATATGAAAGCAATCACATGGAAGTAATTCCCCTGATTGTAAGCAGAAGAACATGTTCGCAAACTTGATACATATTACATACTATATAAGTTTTGTGCTCTGAAGATGTTTTACACTCAAAAGTAATTAATAGGCTTGATAATAAACTTACTAATTCTAAATGAGTTGATGATGTTATTGTCTTGGCATTATTTGATGTAATTCCTTCTTCAACACTTATCTCAGCACCCTGCTGAAAATTCAGAAGAATGTCTATAATTATAGTAGTATAATTCAATCCCTGCATTGAAAATGAGTAAAAAACAAAATACAGGAAAATTAGGGGAAATGCCTTTTGTTTAGGAGCATCTGAGTGTACAGTTGGCTCATTCTTGTTTTCTGAAATGGTTGGAAAAGTTGTTGCTACATCTTTTCCGGACATAGAGCTCTCCAACTAATTGCATAAAATGAAAATTAGTTGGAATGTATTTTTAGCTTTAAATGCACAATGAATGAGATGGTACTGTAATACATTATTTTCCTGAGAAGGTTTGGCAGTAGCATCAGGTTCTCCAAGTGGACTTGTTGAATATTCATTCTCCTATCATAAGAAATACACAAATTAATGATATCTGTTATTAAGTAAGGCTCTAGGGTAATGATATAAAATTCAAAACATAGCCTGCCGAATATGTTGGTGTTATTGGTAATGTCTCTGGTGTATGTTTCATATTTGATACAAATGCATTGTCATATTTAGGTGTTGTTAGCTTGAATAAATAGATTGCTATTGACCTCTGAAGATGTCAACTCGTGTCTTGACGCTGCTTCAACTTCAATTCCAGCGATAAAATCTTTAGTATTGTGGCCACGGGATTCTTCTTGTATATTTTGAATTATAATCAACAAATTTCTTAACGCTCCTTCATCCATATCTAAATGTTATAGATTAACATTGTTAGATAGTAACTTAGAAAGCATAATAATAAAACCAAAATGTTGACTAGATTTCAGTTATTTATTTGTCTATGCCTAATAAATAAAATTTACCACTTTGATAAAGCTTCTATTAGTAAGAATATGGATAACTCTATGAGCTCTTACATATTAGAAATACTTATCCATGTGTTTGCATCATTGTTTATAAGTGGAAAGTAATGATGAAATAAATGACTATATAAAAATAAATGAGATTGACAAAATCACTGTGAGTCCTCCTGATTTTGACAAAATTTAGAGATGAGTTTTACAAGAAACTTCGAGAAACTCATCAAGAAACTTAGCCATGAATCTAGTAAGGTGGACTCAAGAGCAAATGCAATTACATATTTAAAAAAACCAAACTATTTGCATCTCTGACAACTTGAGAAATGATTAATATTTAAGCACGCATATTCATACACTAGGAGAAGCATTACAAGGAATAAGCATAACTTTGTAAAAATAAAATTTGTAAATATTATTTACGAAAAATGTAATAATTTTGAAAAGTATTAGGTAAAGTGTGTACCCATGAGTGAATCGGAACCAATTATTTCCCAGAGATAGACGAGTGTTGATGTTGAAGTGAGAGAGAGTTTTTGACAATCCATTACAAAACGAGATTCTACAGTTTGAAATTGAATTCCCTGTGTTTGGAAGAGGCTTGGTAGGTTCACAAATGCTACAAATTTCAAATTTAGAATCTTGGCTTTCTGATTTTCCTCCCCTTCACTTTTAAATATTTCCTCTAGTTCATCTGCTTCTCTTATGATCAGACACTTTAGCTCCGGAAGCTCGTTACATACGGAGGTCGGAAATACACATTTCAACTTGTTGCACTTTATTACAACAAGCACATTTAGCTTTGGGAAGCATGTCCTTGAGGATGAGGAATTTGACATTTTCTTATTCTCTAAATCATCTTCAATGATATGCTTCAACTCATCACACTCTATTATCATTATATCACGCAATTGTGGTAGACATCTTAAAATAGAATCGGAGAAAATGACTTGCAACTTTTCACATCGCATAATTTGTATCGTTATTAGGTTTTGGAGGACAAAAGAATCTTTGGGACCAACAAAAAGACAAGTCACCACATATAATTCGTCCAGCATAATCTTTTGCAACACTAAGTTTATTTGTTGTTCATTTACTTCATTGACACAAAATATACTTTCTACTTTGGACTTATTTAACACGAGTCTTTCCAAAGCAAGCAAACACTCCATTTTCCCACTCAATTTCTGTGATAAATGAATGGAAAATAAACTCAGTTATATAGCCATAAATATGACCACCTAAGCTAAGGTGTGTCTGATAAGCCATTGAAGGATAATTTTGAATCAAAAATTTTATATCGTAACAAATTTATTTTTTTAAGAAATATTTTAAATTTCTTATTTTAGGTGAAATGGTAAAATAATATTTATATTTAAGGATGAAATTAATAATTTGTATAAAAAGAAGATAACAAATTAACAGAATATGTTAAGGGAGGTTGTATTTTTTTAAGGGTTAAATATGGTCTTCATAAATATCTCATATTTCAATTTTAGTCATTTAAAAAATTTCCTTTAAAGAATGATCATCCTAAAAATTTTCACCCACACTTTTGCTCTCTTGCTAATTCAGTTGCTAAGTAATAAATCGTCGCTAAAACTGTCACAAATTCAGTCGCTAAATTGTAAAAACGGTCACTAAGTTGCATGAGGGACCAAAAGTGTGGATAAAAAATATTAAGAGGACCATCCTTTAAAGAAATTTTTTTGAGGGACTAAAAAAGAAAATAAAATATTTGAGAAGACCACAAACATATTTAACCTATTTTTTAATAATAAATAGTATATAAAACTAAATTGCAATACTTTTTTTACAAGAAATTAAAATAAAATTGTTTTTCCTAGGTTGTCTTAACAATCATACATGAAATCCATAAAATTGGGGTGCTAGTGACAGATTTAAGTATGTGATAGGCCTTTTTTATTATTATTTTATAAAAATAATTGTTAAGAAATTATCAATTGCATTATCATAGCATTCTTTAAGTAAGATTAATTAATTTCAGAAACAAAAATATATAGAAATAGGAATACCTTTGTGATGGTACCATCGACAGATCTTGAAACCAAATGATGAGGTATGAAATCACCAATAGGTTTCATATCAGCAACCTGTAAGCAATTATCAAGTACAAGTTCTTTCAAAGGTGGAAATGTTGTGTGATATTGTTTAGGACACATGGCAGCCAAATTTTGCAGATTGGAAAGATAGAGACACTCCAATGCTGGAAGATGAAGATGAACCTCAATGTCGTTTTGATGATCATCATTGTAATGTCCGAATATATATTCCAATCGGATGCAATCTATAATGGAAAGCAGTTTCAACTTTGGGAAGACATTGCCCAAATTATTGTCATCAGCATTGTCGTGATCTTCGGTGTCTATTATTATGTGTTTCAATTCATCACAACCTTTAATTATCAAAGTTTCCAACAACATTCTTGGAGCAATAGATAGGACAAATATTGATTTTATCTTCCTCAACTCAGTCAACTCAATCTTTTTAACATTGCACAGGATCTTTGATTGTCTTGAAATACATTGCGCACGCTCCCATATGTTTATGCTAAGGCAATATGAATTTGATTCCTGTAATGTGATCCAAATAAAAAAGAATTTATATTAATCTCATGGTGAGTGTATATAAAATTCAAAAAATGCAAACATATCATTTTTATTTTTTTTATTTTTAAATTTTGATACAATACAAGTCCTAAAGATGGGCTAATATTATCTATGATAAACTTTGACACTATAAATATCTAATAGTTTCTCCACTCAAGATGTATAGATTTTGTGTGAGAATATTTCTAAACTATCTTGTGTATACATGAATTAAACATTGATGTTTTCAAATTTCAATCCAAATTAAGCAGTATTAATTAGACTTATGTTTAGAAAAATAAATGCATCTAGTAATTTGAAAAAGAGCTTTGTATTTATGAATAAAAATATATCCTAATTGATACTTATAGTTAGAGACATGAGAGATTATTTAATAAAATGAATATATATTTAGTTTCTTTTATTATAAGAAAATGTATATGTAGTTTCATATATTATAAAATAAATGCAAGAATTAACATATGAGAAGTAGGTAATAGGGTTACCATTAAGTTGTTTTGTGGTTGATTCACATGAACCAATGGAATTTTAGTACTTTTGGTACTCCTCAATTTGTTTCCACAATAATACATATCAATCCATGAAAAGATGTTGCATTTGATATAGTCCGACTGTGTCGCTGGCTTCGAAGCGGATCTAGAAATAGAAGATGACTTCTTATAGGTCAAAGACGTCGTATGATTACTTTCTGGAAAAATATCAATTAAATTGGGTACATCATCGAGATTTATATTTTTTAGGGAACCAAGTTTGACATCTTGCCCAAATATGTATTTCAGCTTATCACAACTTCTCATTGTGATGGATTCTAGTGCCGGAAGATCATGAGCAGAGACAAACGGAAGTATTACTTCAAAGTTTGGACACTTCTCAATTTCAAGAGCTTTTAGTTTCAAAAACATTGGGTCCAGACTCCTGCTATCCTCATCAATTATTTCTCTTCTTGATCCCTCTCCTTTTCTTTCATCTAGTATTATATATTCAAGACCCTCACAGTCAATTATTTCCAATATCTCCAACAACACTAGGCTACGGGCAGTTGAAAGTTCAAATAAGGAGATCAACATCGGACAACTATTCAATGAAACTTTCTTTAAACTGCATAGGTTTAGGTTGCACTTAAATAAGCTTCGCAAGTGTTTGCAATTCCCAATAGATAATTCCTCTAAACTCTTAAAAGTGTCAAAGGAAAGAGGACCGTTGCACAATTCTTCTAGATTTTCCATTTTATTCAGACGTAGTTTAACCAACTTGGAGAATACATGTGATATTTGAGAAGAAGTATGCTTAGTTCCAATGAGGCATTGTAGTTGTGAAATGCAACTTAAATCAAGCACAACTAGATCATTCATACCATGGTCCAAAGGAACAATCTCAGGTATGATATTTCCCCATCCCCCTCGATTCTACTTAGTTTGAGAACCTCTGCTTCTTGCATACAATACTTGAGTGTTGTTTCAGATAGAAAAAACTGATTCATGTTGTCAATAGACACACACTTTGATGAATAATCAATTAGAGAGTTGTCGGCTACATAAAACTTCTGCAATGTAGGTAAAGTTATTTCTCGACAACAATGATTAAAACTCCCAACAAAATACAACTCTTGAAGTAATGAGCATCTTTCAATCACTTCAAACGGATTATTCCAAAAAATTGTACAAAATTCCAATTTCAACAATCTGAACTTATCTAATTTCGTAATTCCGCTCGGCAATTCATTAATAAGACAATAACTCAAATCAAGTGTCTCAAGGCTTGGCAGATTTCCCAAGATAGAAATGTCACCCAACATACCAGATCTAAAGATAAGAGATCGAATATTCTTCAACGATTGTATTGATTGAGGTAATGATAGGTTTAAAAAAAAAAAATCACAAACAAAAACTCGAAGTCCAGTATTATTTTCAAAAAAGGAATCTGGTACTTTGATATTTGAAAGCTTGTCACCTTCTTCCCTACATAAAATGACAATTAGAATCTCAAGCTTGGAACCATCAAGCTTACAGGAAAACACGTCCTTTGGCTTGCCTTCACATAACAAATATTTTATATTTTTCTCCCTTTCAACCATTGCCTTTTGATTTTTGTCATACACTTGTACTGTTTGAATCTCTTTGTTCGCTATCCATTGGGCAGCATCACGAACCAAGTCATGCATTTTCACTATCCCTTGATCGGCTTCCAACAATAAACAAGAATCTAGGAGTTTATTTTTGGATATAACTACTTGACTTCGAGCATCTTGGTAGCTTCCATAATCTTCCCCAAAAAGGCCTCCTCCGATGGCAAGTCTGGCTAACCTTTCAGTAAGAACCTCTTCATCTTCTCGAAACACAGAACACAAAAGGAATAAACTCTTTGCCTTTTCATTCCTCATATTATCATAGCTAAACTTCAAACAGTTATAAATTTTAACAAGTTCATCATCAACACCATGTATGGACATAGGTTTTTGAAATGATTTTAAGGCCACATCCCATTCATTCCGATGTTGTTCGCCCTTCAAACTACTAGCAATAACAACAATTGCAATAGGTAACCTTTTGCATTCATTTGCAATCTTACGTCCCTTGTCAAGAAAAAATTCAGTTGAAGTTTCACTTAGACTAGCATGCCTTTTGAACAAGATCCACGCATCTTCTTCAGATAAGAGATCTAGTTGGATTGTCTTATTGCATCCTAATTTTTTGCACACCAACAGACTGCGCGTGGTTACAACAATCCTACAACCTTTGTGATTGTCACTATATGGAATTCCAATTTCATTAAAATCAATATCGCCCCACACATCGTCCAATATTAGAAGAATCTTCTCACCATTGGTTAGTCTGCTCCATAGTTTTTTGGGTCGATCGGATTCATTACAGTCATCAAATTTCAATCCCAAGGGTCCAGCAATATCATCTTGAATCTTTTTAATATTAGGAGAAAATGACACCGCGGTATCGATGATTTGAGTAAATTGCTTTGATTGCTTAAGTGTCTTACCCACTTCCTTGATCAATGTAGTTTTTCCTGTGCCCCCCATCCCTTGCAACCCAATCATATAATTGTTGTCATCTTTGAGTTCATCCAAAAGCTCAATGTATTTGGATTCTCTACTTTTAAAATGCATATAGTGTTGGGATGAATAGCGTTCAACATCTGGAAGACGAGCTGGGAGTCCAATTGTAAGTTCCTTTCCAACTTCCATTAATTCTTTAATATGATCCTTCCTATTTGCCAGTACTTTTCCTCTTCTATATCTCCATATGCAATGAGGACAAAATTCAAAAAAACATTTTTGTTTTGTTTTGGTGTCTTCTTGAATGAGCTTATCAGCTTCTTCTACCCAAGAAAGAGCATTAGCTTGAACATCTTCCCCTCTTCGGGTTGCCACTTCAATGCGTTGCTTGAAAGTTGTCCTTTCTACTTCCAACCTAGCTTTTTCTTCTTCAAAATCCTTAGCAATGCACATGAAGCAACATATATAACTCGATTCTGCAATCACGCCATTTATCAATTTCTCCACATATGGCTTCGCCAAATCAGTCAAGAAACTCGCCATCTAAATAAATTTCAATAGATCAAAGTTAGGCATATATGTGTATTAGAAAAAATTGATAAAAGCTGTTATATTTTATTCATCAGTCTTAGCTGGTTTATATAGTGAAAATACAATAATTACAATTTATTTTATCCTTAATTGAGAATAAAGAAAAATAAAGGTAGTATTAAAGACAATAATAAAATCGGAAATAATATATTTTCCAACACCCCCCCTCAAGTTGGTGCATAGATATCTATCATGCCCAACTTGTCTATCAAATACTCAAAAGTAGGCCTTGCCAAGCTTTTGGTCAGGATATCCGCAGTTTGTTGACTTGAAGTCACGAAGGGTAGACATATGATTCCCGCATCTAACTTCTCCTTTATGAAGTGTCGATCAATCTCGATATGCTTGGTTCTGTCATGTTGAATTGGATTATGAGCTATGCTAATAGCAGCTTTACTGTCAGAGTACAATTTCAATGGAAGTTTAATTTTCATCTTAAGTTCTTCTAGGACTCTAAGGATCCATAATCCTTCACAAATACCTTGAGACATAGCTCTAAACTCGGCCTCTGCACTACTCCTTGCTACAACTCCTTGTTTCTTGCTCCTCCATGTCACAAGATTACCCCAAACATAGGTACAATATCCAGATGTTGATCTTCTATCTGTGACTGAACCTGCCCAATCGGCATCGGTGAAGATAGACACATTTTTTTCACTAGTCTTCTTAAAAAATAATCCTTTTCCAGGATTTCCCTTCAAATATCTCAGTATCCTATATACTGCCTCAAGATGTTCCTCGAAAGGAGAATGCATAAACTGACTCACTACACTAACTGAGAAAGCAATATCAGGTCGGGTGTGTGACAAATAAATCAATTTCCCAACCAATCTCTGATATCTCCCGGTATCAACAGAAACATTACCTTCTCCCCAAAGTTTAGCATTCGGATCCATAGGGGTATCTGCAGGACGACATCCACTCATTCCTGTTTCTTTCAACAAGTCTATAATGTATTTCTGCTGTGAAACCACAATACCATTTTTTGATCGAGCAACCTCCATACCTAGAAAATATCTCATGAATCCCAGGTCCTTGATTTCAAAGTCTACTGCCAATTTCTCTTTTACTCTTGCCATTTCCACTGTATCGTCTCCAGTAAGGACAATATCATCAACATAAACAATCAAGACAGCAACTTTCCCATCGTGGGAGAATTTTGTGAACAAGGTGTGGTCAGCCTGTCCTTGGATGTACCCTTGTTTCTTCATGGACTGAGTGAATTTTTCAAACCAAGCTCTAGGGGACTGCTTTAATCCATACAAAGACTTATTTAGTTTGCACACATTTGATCCAAATTTGTTTTCAAAGCCAGGAGGAATGTCCATATATATTTCTTCTTCAAGATCGCCATTAAGAAAGGCATTCTTAACATCTAACTGGTGGAAAGGCCAATCCAGGTTAGCAGCAAGAGACAAAAGAATTCTGACAGTGTTCAATTTTGCAACAGGAGCAAATGTCTCTGAGTAATCTATACCATAGGTCTGAGTAAAGCCTTTAGCCACCAAGCGAGCCTTGTACCTTTCAATTGACCCATCTGAATTATACTTCACAGTAAACACCCATTTGCATCCAACTGTCTTCTTGCTATCTGGTAGTGGCGTAACACTCCAAGTTTTGTTCTTTTCTAGAGCTTTCATCTCCTCAAGTACAGCTTCCCTCCACTTTGGAATTTCTAGAGCAACCTGTACACTTTTTGGAATTTCTACACTAGACAATTTTGAAGTGAAGGCAGACATAGATGAAGACAAATTTGAATATGATATAAAATTGGACATGGGATGTTTAGTGCAAGATCTGACAGGTTTTCTAATGGCAACAGGATCATCTATATCAGGATACAAAATACGACTCTCAGAAACAGAGATAGACTTACCTTTTCTTTTGTTAGGAAATTGATCATTCCCCGGTTCAGATTCCTGGCAGTGTTGAGATGTGGACTTGTCCTTTCCTTTATGGTGCTTTTTCACAAAAACCTTTCCTTTCCAAGTCCGGTTTCCTAATTCAAATTTGTTTTGTTGAAGTGACTCATTATTTTGTGGCATTTCAATTAGATCATCATTATCATCATTTTCAGGATTCTCATTATTTTCTACAAGAGAAAATGTAGGCTCTGAGTCACAAGGTTCCTTACTCATGACAGGAGTAGGATCAGATAAAGAATCGCGGCCATTTTCTGTTGGTGCAGGTGTAAAAAACTTAGAATTTTGTGATATTGGTAAAGATAAGTTATTTAAAAAACTCATGTCCTCAATTTGAAACGAGTCTTCGTTTATCTCCCCCCCTTGAAGATGAGTGTCATCAAAAAAAGGTTTATTTTCAAAGAATGTAACATCCATAGTGACAAACATTTTCTTATTTTTTGGATCAAAACATTTATATCCTTTTTGGGTTGGGGAGTATCCAACAAAGACACATTTTATAGCACGTGGCTCAAGTTTTCCAACATTTTTATGTTCATGAACAAAGGCTGTGCAACCAAAGATTTTTAAAGTCAAATCAGTTAAAACACGAGTACTAGGAAAACATTCTTTGAAGACGTTAATAGGAGTTTGAAAATTGAGAATTTTGGAGGGCATTCTGTTAATTAAATACGCAGCTGTTAAAACAGCTTCGCCCCACAAATAATTTGGTACTTTATTTGAAAAAAGTAGAGCTCTAGCAACCTCTAGTAAATGTCTATTTTTCCTTTCGGCCACTCCATTTTGTTGAGGAGTATTAGGACATGAACTTTGATGAACAATCCCATTTTTTAGAAAAAAATCACCCAGGATAGTGTTAAAATATTCTTTTCCATTATCACTTCTAAAGATTTGGATATTTGTTTGAAATTGGTTCTGCACCATTAAAACAAAATTCTTTACAGCCTGACAAACATCTGATTTTCCCTTTAACAAGTACACCCAACATACTCTTGTATGGTCGTCTATAAATGTGATAAACCATTTTTTGAGAGAGAGTGTACTTGTACGGTTAGGGCCCCAAACATCACTGTGTATAATAGAAAAAGGCTTTGATGGTTTATAAGGTTGTATTGAAAACTGGGAACGATGATGCTTTGCAAATTCACATGCTTCACATTTAAACGAAGAAAAGTTTTTATTGTGAAATATCTTAGGAAACAAGTGTTTTAAGTAACGAAAACTAGGATGACCTAATCTTAAATGCCACATCATAATGTTGTCATCTTTATTATTCAAAACGGAAAAAGACTCAAAGCAGGAACTTATTGTTTTTGAAGGTAGTTGTGATGCAGATCCAATTTCAAGGTAGTAGAGTCCTCCACTCTCCTTAGCACTGCCAATCATCTTCCCCGAGTTCAAATCCTGAAAGACACAGTGAGATCGGAAAAAATTAGTTTGACAATTTATATCTTGGGCTAATTTACTCACGGATATTAAATTACAAGATAAATTTGGAACATGAAGGACATTTTTAAGAGTTAACATTTGAGACAACACAACTGACCCTTTACCTGCAATGGCTGAAAAAGAGCCATCTGCAATTTTTATTTTTTGAT
The DNA here is from genome assembly GCF_024323335.1 of Lathyrus oleraceus. Lineage (NCBI taxonomy): Eukaryota > Viridiplantae > Streptophyta > Magnoliopsida > Fabales > Fabaceae > Lathyrus > Lathyrus oleraceus. Next base: position 344,724,230 of record NC_066583.1, read on the forward strand.
TACCTGCACATGGACTATATGAAGAGAACAAAGTAGATTCACCTGTCATGTGATCGGAGGCTCCTGAATCTACTATCCAAGTATGACTGGGACTGACACTAAGAAATGCAGAATTACCTTTTGTTGCTATAGAGCAAGAAGGGGTTGGAGACTCAAGGAGTTTGTACAGTCTGTCTAGTTCTCCGTAGTGAATGGGAACTGAGACGGAAGAGATTGCTGCCCTTTATCAGAATTACTAGCCTGAAATGCACGACCACTTTTCTTCTTCCAGTTAGGAGGTTTGCCTTTGAGCTTCCAACAAGTTTCACGTGTATGCCATTCGCGCTTGCAGTGATCACACCAAGGAACTTTGTCTGACCTTCTTCCCTCGTCAAGGTTTCTAGTAGTCAGAGCTGAACCTTCAGATTCAGAATTTCGTTGTGTCTTACCCATCATAATTCCTTGTCGTGCCTCTTCCCTTCTTATTTCTGCAAAAATTTCACGAAGAGTTGGCAATGGTACTTTTCCTAAAACTCTACCTCTTACCTCATCAAGGTCTTTATTGAGCCCAGCGAGAAACATGAATACACGATCGTTTTCTTGCCTCTTGAGAAACAAAACACTGTCTTCTGTACACCTCCACTTGTCATCATAACAGAGATCTAACTCTTGCCACAGTGTTAACAGTTCATTGTAATAAGCAGTTACACTCCTGTCACCTTGTTTCGCATGCCATAACTTTGATTTTAAACCAAAAATTTGACAGAAGTTTTGAATATCAGAGTATGTTTCCTTAACAGCTTCCCAAACATCCTTTGCAGAAGGTAAAAACATGTAAGGCTTACCTATTCCAGTTTCCATAGAGCTTAGTAGCCACGCAATAATCAAGGAGTTTTCTGACTTCCATTGTTTGTAACGAGAGTCTCCTGTTGCCGGTTCAGCTACTGCTCCTGTTAAGAAATCAATTTTTCCTTTGCTATCCAATACCAATCGAACGGTTTGAGCCCATTCATTGTAGTTATTCCCATTCATTTTAGGGATATTGACCTTGAGGGAGTATGAGGAACCCTCTCGATCATTACCGCCTATGTTGGAATCACCGTCATCAAAAACAATGTTGTTCCTGTTTCCATTGTTGTCGTCATTACTGCCACTGTTTATGACCACCGACGGTTCCTCATGTACATCGTTTCCGCGGCCACCGCCGTTTCCGCGGCCACCGTCCGAATCAGATTGTGGTTGGTCGCCATGGTTGGATCCAGTGTAGGCTTGTGATAGGGGAGGCCACATGTTGTTGTCATTCGCCATAGAAGGTTAATAGGGTATGTGAATTGGGTCAAAGAATACGTACAGGGAAATTTTATGGTAACCCCTAACCCAACAAAAATAGGTTGAGGAAAGCTTTTACGGTAACCCTTAACAGGAAAGCTTTTACGGTAACCCTTAACCCAGTGCTCTTGATACCATATTAGAAAAAATTGGTAAAAGCTGTTATATTTTATTCATCAGTCTTAGCTGGTTTATATAGTGAAAATACAATAATTACAATTTATTTTATCCTTAATTGAGAATAAAGAAAAATAAAGGTAGTATTAAAGACAATAATAAAATCGAAAATAATATATTTTCCAACAATGTGTATGTTTGCATATTGTATTGTGTATTAGAAAATAAAATGCTTGATAATGAATCTTGTTCTGTGAGCATATCATTCATGTTCTTTTTGTGTAGGAAGATCTTCTTCATTTAGAGTATGTTTATTTGAAAAATTGAACTTGACGTACACATTTTTCATCAAAGAATTTTTTTTATAGTTTGTTTGAACAAATATTTGAGAAAGCTCAAACAGAGATTCCATTATATATCTAAGTTTAAGATCCTTTAAGCAGATTTCTAAATAGCCGGTCTATCTTTGAAAATGATGAACAAGTTATAGAATTATAAATATAAGACTCTAAGTTGAAGAATTATAAACCCTTGTAAATACTCTTAAACGAATACTCTAAAACTTGGTTACCTTATTTCATGCACTTTCAGTAAATGCTCAACTCGAATAGCTACTAAGAACAATCTTCCTCATATTTTTCAAATCTGCAGTAGCTAGTATTTGATGTTCTGCAGCAAAAGTATGTTCATGTGCATTGTAACCATTAATTTATGATCCAAAAAGAGAGGAAGGGATCATATAAAGTAATGTAGCTATCAATTGCTCTCACTTTCACATTTGTAATCAATTAATGTTCTAATGTAAAGAAAACCAATGATCAATATTTGGTTTGAATAATTTCTTTAATTTTGGGTATATATGGTTTATACAATTAACTAATTCAAAATTGGAAACACTCACCCTTGAACACAAAACGCTAGGTCGTAGTAATTGGATCCAACTGTGTAAGTTTTTAAAAAATCTAAGTACGAATTGAAAAGTAACTAATAACAATAATATGATTTATTATCTGCGCGGTTAAAATGGTAATAAAATGACAAGCATGTGACTGTTTGTTACCTTATTTCAGCGAAAGTTGAAGCTATATGAACAATCTTTCTCCAATCTACGGTAGCTAGTATTTAATGTTCGTCCGCAAAAGAATCTTCACGTGCCTTGGAGTGATTAACTTATGTTCCAAAAATTAAAAAAATGAATCAAATAAAGTAAAGTAGCAGTACTTGAAGCAACCTCCTTAGTATCAAGTAAAGGTTCAATCATTGACAAACAAGTTATGAATAATTGATCATATAGAAAGATGGAGTGAAAACCAAAAATGGAAATCATAGACAAATTAAAAATATCTGCACATACTCAAGTCTTTTTAAAAATATGACGAAGTAACAAAAGAAAAACATTGATGAGATTGTTTTCTATCTCAATCAATATTTTACTGTTATATTCAGCACATACGCAAGTCTTTTTAATAATCATTTCCTTTCTTAGAAGGAGCTAGCATCTAGAGAATTTGGAGTAATACACATTGCAATTCATGTTATGCAGTAAACAAAAACTATAAAGACAATAACATTTATAGATTCGATATATGTATTAGTGACCCTTTAAAATGTTAATGTGTATATGATTATTTAAGTTGAAGTAGGATATTGCAACTAACAACATAATCCTTTCATATGATTGTTTGTTCCCTTATTTCAGCAGCAAATGTTGAAGCTGTAGGAACTTTCTTTCTCCAATCTGCAGTAGCTAGTATTTGATGTTCTTCATCAAAAGAATCTTCCATTGCCAGATTAACTTATGTTCCATAAAAAAAGAAGAATGGATGGAATAAAGTAAAGTATCAATACTTGAAGCAAAAACTCCTTAGTATCATGTAAAGGTTCAATTATTGACAAACTTTACAGCTAGCTAGAAATCCATGATTTGGGGTTTACAATTCATGTGTCCAGTAAACTAGAAAATTCTGCAAAATTCAAAGTAGCAGTAATCGGATCCAACTGTGTAAATTCATGAAAAATGGAAGAAAAAAGAAAAATCTGAACAGCAAAAATGTAAAAATAATGTTACATGCAACACTGAAATCAGATGCAAAATTGCAAACCACTTGTATTAAGAAAAATCTATCTCAAGTGTCAAGTCAACACGACACCATAGCATTTTACAAAGAAACACTAAAAAACAAGATTCACAACAGGTGCACAAAATCATGTAAATAATCTTATAATGATGCAGAGTCTTTTCTCCTTCACTCTAAATAGTTAGTTAATACAAATTATATTTGAATGTAGTTTGGCAGTAAGAATATTTTGATAGGATCACTCTAGTAATCTAGCAGAAATAGTAATAAAACAGTAGTAATGATGCTGAAAAGATGTTTGTATTACTATAAAAGGAGCTAGAGTTCATATGGGATCTAGCTCATTACAGGATTCAGCAAGAAAAATAAAGAAGAAAGCTAGAAAAAATGGAAAATGGAATAGGCTCTTCGAGAGGCCTTGGCTCTCCTAGGTAGGAATTTATCCAAATCAAGCATACTGACATGAGAACATTCTCTCTGCATATATTGAGAGATCTGATTTCTCTCTCCTATCTGCCAGCTGGCAGATCCCATGTGCACTCTAACAGAATTAGCTAGCTGTAGGAATTAGGGAATATTCTCTCCACCTCTCCTCCCACGTTTTCTGCTATACACCTTACCATATCTAACAATACCCCCTCCTTCAATATTATCCTTGTCCTCAAGGATAAATTCTGGAAACTCCTGTTTCATTTTTTCTACCAGTTCCCATGAATTTTCAAACTCTGGTAACTGCTTCCACTTGATCAGCACTTCAAACTCTCCACTTTCATTTCTCCTGGTCTCCCTAACTTCCTCAGGCACTGGTTCTAGGTGCCACTCTTCATTCATACAAGAGGATAATGGTTGGGGTTCCACATTAGGTGCCATTGCCTTCTTCAGTAATGAGACATGAAAAACTGGGTGCACCCTTGTGTCCTCTGGCAGTTTCAGCTTGTAAGCTACTGCTCCCAGTTTTTGTAGAATTTCATAAGGACCATAGAATCTGGGGCTTAACTTCTGGTTGACTCTTTTGGCCAGTTTCTTTAACTTATAGGGCTGAATTTTCAAAAACACCATATCTCCTACTTCATACTCCACCTCTCTTCTGTGCTTATTTGCCTGATTTCTCATGACATCTTGAGCTTTTAGCAACTGTTCCTGCAACTCTCTGATCATAACATTTCTTTCAGCTGTCAACTTATTTACCTCATCTACTGTTGAAACTTGGGCATCTCCCCTTACTAACACTGGTGGAGTCCTCCCATATAAGGCCTCAAAAGGTGTGGTTTTCAAGGATGCGTGGTAATTTGTATTATACCAATATTCTGCCCAGGCCAGCCATTTAGGCCATTGTTTTGGTTTGAGTCCAGTCACACACCTTAAATAGGTTTCTAAACACCTATTGACCACCTCAGTTTGCCCATCAGACTGAGGATGGTAAGCACTGCTGTATTTTAATCTAGTACCTGCTTGTTTAAACAACTCAGACCAGAAATTGCTTAGAAACACCTTGTCCCTGTCAGACACTATAGAACTAGGGAATCCATGCAGCCTTACTATCTCCTGAATGAACAGTTCAGCAATGTTTTTAGCAGTGTATGGATGACTTACAGGGAGAAAGTGAGCATACTTTGTCAACCTATCTACTACCACCATCACAGTGTCCACTCCTTGGACCTTGGGCAACCCTCCTATGAAATCCATGGAAATGTCACTCCATGTCTGTGTTGGTATAGGTAGAGGTTGTAATAACCCTCCTGGACTCAAAGTTTGATACTTGTTTCTTTGGCAAACTTCACAAGCCTTGACATACTCTTGTATTCTTTTTCTCATCCCCTCCCAATACACCACACCAGCAATTTTTTTGTAAGTCCTGAGGTACCCTGAATGCCCTCCAACAGCTGTGTCATGAAACTCATGCAGAATCCAAGAAATTCTGGGTGAATTTTTTGGAATTACAATTCTGCCTTCATGATACAGTCTCCCTCCTTTAAGCTGGAACCCCTCTTGGCTGCAAGGATCAGCTAATAAGGCTTGCACCACCAATTTCAACCTATCATCACTTTGTACTTCCTCCTCTAAACCTTCCCAAGCCTCACATTGAATAGTAGTGATGTGCACATACTGCATCTGTCTTGACAAAGAATCAGCTGCATTGTTCTCCTTTCCTGGCTTGTATTTTACTTCGAAATCAAAACCTAACAGTTTTGAAATCCACTTCTGTTGTTCTTCTCCCATTGTTTTCTGTTCAGTGAGGAACTTTAAACTTTTCTGGTCTGTATGAACTTTGAAATGTCTCCCTAGTAAATAGGGTCTCCACTTTTGAATTGAGACTACAATAGCCATGAGCTCCCTCTCATAAACTGACTTCTGCTGAGCTCTGCCAGACAAGGTCTGACTCATATATGAAATAGGCCTCCCTTCTTGCATCAAGACAGCACCTATCCCCTTACCTGATGCATCAGTTTCCAAGATAAACTCCTTGTCAAAGTCTGGCATAGCTAGTACTGGTATGGTAGTCATTGCTTCTTTAAGCTTCTCAAAAGCTTCTTGAGCCTCCCTACTCCATAAAAAACTATCCTTCTTAAGTAATTGGGTTAGAGGCCAAGCAATTTTCCCATAATTCTTCACAAATTTCCTGTAATATCCAGTGATGCCCAGAAATCCTCTCAACCCTTTTAGCTCTTTAGGAATGGGCCATTTCATCATGTCCTCAATTTTCTTAGGATCAGCTGCTACACCTCTTCCAGAAATGATGTGCCCAAGATACTCAACCTCCCCCTGTGCAAAATAACACTTCTTCTTATTTGCAAACAACTTGTGGTCTCTTAATACTTTCAGAATTTCTGTCAAATGTTGCTTGTGCTCCTCCCTCCCTTTACTGTAAACCAGTATGTCATCAAAGAAAACTAAGCAAAATTTTCTTAAATAAGGCCTCAACACTTCATTCATTAATGCTTGAAAAGTTGAGGGAGCATTGGTTAGTCCAAAAGGCATAACCAAATACTCATAGTGACCCTCATGAGTCCTGAAAGCTGTCTTGGCTACATCATCTTCCCTCATCCTGATTTGGTGGTAACCAGATTTTAAATCTAGTTTAGAAAATATCACTGCCCCTCCTAACTCATCCAATAACTCTTCAATCACTGGTATAGGAAATTTATTTGGTATGGTGACCTTGTTTAAGGCCCTGTAATCAGTGCAAAATCTCCAGCCTCCATCTTTTTTCTTGACCAATAAAACTGGGCTTGAAAAAGGGCTGGTACTATGTCTTGTGATCCCTGCCTGCAACATTTCCTTCACAATCTTCTCTATCTCATTCTTTTGGTAAAAGGGATATCTATAAGGTCTGATGTTAGGAATATCAGCACCTAATTTGAGGGGTATAGCATGATCCTGTTCTCTGGGGGGTGGTAATCCTGTTGGTAAATTAAACACATCCTCAAATTGTTTGAGTAGCTCTTCCCATTCCACCAGTTTAGCTGTGACATCAACTGGTGTGGTTTCACTTGAGTGCAGGTAGAACCCTACTCCATCATCTGTCAGAGCTTTTAACATAGCTTTCCATGAAGCTTGTCTAGTACACAAGGCAGGGTCACCTTGTATGCTGTACCTCTGATCTCCTTTCTCCCATTTCAGACACAATTCACCAAAATTTGCTTCAATGTCTCCTAAACTGGCCAGCCAATCCATACCTAGTACCATGCCAGTCTCACCTAAATCCATCAAAAAGAAATGTTGTTGAAATTCAATGTCTTGCAGCTGGAATTTCAACCTTGCACAGACCCCTTGATTTCTTACTTTTTCACCATTTCCTACTTCAATCACATAAACTGGAGTTTCACTCACATCCAACCCTAAGGTTGACACCAACTTAGAATCAATAAAGTTACTTGTTGCTCCTGAATCAATCAAAGTCAGCACCCTCTTTTCATTCACAGTCACCCAAACCTTAAATGATTTGTTTGAAGTAAATCCCTCCTTACTTTGCAAAGACAATTGCAAAGTTTTCAATTCTTCTTTCTCTGCCTCCTCACTTTCTGATTCCTTGTCTGGTTCTGCTTCTTCAGCTTCCCCCCCACTACTTTCTTCACAAAGTTTCAAGACCATATTCTTGAATTTGCAAGTATGGTCCCTGTTCCACTTATCTCCACATTTGAAACATAACCCCTTTTTACTCCTCTCTTCCAGCTCTGCAGGATCTAATCTTCTTCCCCTAGTTCTGTCATGGTATCCTGTTCCCCCTCTTTCACTCTCCTTCTTAGGGTTACTCATATCTCCAGGATCTTTGAACTTATAAGTCCCCCCTCTATCTTTCCAGCCAATACTCCTTCTTCCTGCCACCTCATTCTTTTCTTCAATCAACAATGCTCGATCCATTATCTCTGTCAAATCCTGACTATCATATAACTTCAATTCAGCCTGGATTTCTTCTTTCAAACCATTTAAGAAAATGGAGTCCAACATCCCTCTTTCTTCTCTTCTTAAAGGAGCTACCAATAATTCAAACTTATCCCTGTATTCCTTCACCGTCGTCTTCTGTTTGTGGCTCAACAAGGGTCCTAATGGGTTATTCAGCAACCCCAGTTGAAACCTACGAATCACAGCTAATTTGAACTCCTCCCAAGTCCTCAATGGTGCTTGTTCTTCCCACCATTGAAACCAGTTTAGAGCTCGATCTTCCATCGCCAAAACCACAGCGTCCACCTTCTCTTGTGTACGAATTTCGTAAATGCGAAAATATCGCTCAACTCGCACCAACCACCCATACGCGTCTTCTCCTTTAAACACCGGAATCTCCAATCGTCTTCTCCCTCCAAAGATTCCTCCTCTCCTATCGTCGTTCCCGTGACGGTGTCGTGGTCTCGATCTTATTGACGCTGAACTAAGATCGCTACCCTCGTCATCGTCTCCATCCCCGTCTCCATTACGCCGGTGACGTCGTGGTCGTCTCTCCTGCACGATCTGTCGTATTTGATCAACCGTGATTTGTGGTCTCGCTTGTTGATCTAATACTAGCTGACGAATCTGTTCCATGGATGCTTCCATGTTACCCATCCACTGCTCAATCAATTCTACACGTTTTTCCATGATGCTTCTCGTAATTACCATACACAAGGTAAACGAAACCAAGGCTCTAGATACCAAAATGATAGGATCACTCTAGTAATCTAGCAGAAATAGTAATAAAACAGTAGTAATGATGCTGAAAAGATGTCTGTATTACTATAAAAGGAGCTAGAGTTCATATGGGATCTAGCTCATTACAGGATTCAGCAAGAAAAATAAAGAAGAAAGCTAGAAAAAATGGAAAATGGAATAGGCTCTTCGAGAGGCCTTGGCTCTCCTAGGTAGGAATTTATCCAAATCAAGCATACTGACATGAGAACATTCTCTCTGCATATATTGAGAGATCTGATTTCTCTCTCCTATCTGCCAGCTGACAGATCTCATGTGCACTCTCATGTGCACTCTAACAGAATTAGCTAGCTGTAGGAATTAGGGAATATTCTCTCCACCTTTCCTCCCACGTTTTCTGCTATACACCTTACCATATCTAACATATTTTAACTACTGGACATGTGTAATGAGGATTTTAACTTGTATATAACAGCCAGACATTATTGAAATCTTGGTTTTTCTAGAAAATAACCAGCACATATATTTATGAATATTTAAATCTAGGTCAACAACTTAGAAGCATACTCATGCAGTTTGGTATGGCATTGATATGATATGACCTCTGTTGAAATACAAGAGACTAAGAGACATTTGAATAAACCGTGTGTTTTAAAAAGCACTACGGAGACTTTATTATATAGAGAGAGATTACAACTAATTACATAATATAGTCGATGTGAGACTATTCGATATACAAATATTCTTAACACTATATTTACAAATATCAACACTCCCATCAAACTTGAGCATATAAGTCAAATGCACCAAACTTGTTACATATATAATTAGTTCTGGGGCTTCGCAGGAATTTTGTAAACACGTCTGTCAATTGATCATTAGAGTTGACAAAGTTTTTGACGATGTCACCTGATTCGATTTTCTCTCTGACAAAGTGACAGTCTATCTCAATGTGTTTGGTCCTTTCATGGAAGACTAGATTTGAAACAATGTGCAATGCAGCTTGATTATCACAAATAAGTGTCATTGGTCTTGCTTATTCAATTCGAAGTTCCTTGAGCAACTGTTTTAACCAAATAAGTTCACATGTTGCCATTGTCATGGCCCTATACTCTGCCTCAGCGCTTGATCTTGCAACTACGTTTTGTTTCTTACTTTTCCAGAATATAAGGTTTCCTCCAACAAGTACACAATACCCAGAGGTGGATCGTCTATCAATGGGTGACCCTGCCCAATCAACATCGGAGTATCCAACTATCTTAGTATGTCCTTTATTTTCATACACTAGACCTTTTCCTGGAGCACATTTGATATATCTCAGAATTCAGATAACAGCATCCATGTGTTCCTGACAAGGGGAGTTTAAGAACTGACTTACCACACTAACTGCAAAAGAAATGTCTGGACGAGTGACTGTGAGATAATTCAACTTTCCAACCAATCTTCTATACCTTCCTGAGTCTGATAAAGGCTCCCCTTGATTGGGTACTAGTTTGACACTTGGATCCATAGGAGTATCAATTGGTTTAGCATTCAACAAACTTGTTTCTTCCAAAATATCCATAGCATATTTCTGCTGAGAAATCACCAAACCATCTTTAGATTGGGCTACCTCAATACCCAAGAAATAGTGAAGTTTACCAAAATCTTTTGTCTGAAATTGATTCGAGAGATGTTGCTTTAACTGGAGTATACCCTGCTGATCACTACCAGTTATGACAATATCATCTACATACACAATAAGATAAATACACCCTTGGGCTGGGTGACAATAAAAAACAGAATGGTCAGCTTCACTACGGACCATACTAAACTGTTGTACTACAAATCTGCCAAACCAAGCTCTCGGAGATTGCTTAAGACCATAAAGAGACCTGTGTAACCTACACACCATATTCAATGACTCCCCTTGAGCAACAAATCCAGGTGGTTGCTCCATATATACTTCCTCTTCAAGATCACCATGTAAAAAAACATTTTTGATGTCAAGTTGATGAAGAGACCAATGTCGAATGGCTGCAATGGCTAGAAGAAGTCTAACAGATGCCATCTTGGCTACAGGCGAGAAGGTATCACTATAATCTAATCCAAAAATCTGAGTGTATCATTTCGCTACCAAGCGAGCTTTAAATCGATCAATCTTACCATCTGGACCAACCTTCACTGTATAAAGCCAACGACAACCTACTAAAGATTTCTCATGGGGTAGAGGAACCAGTTCCCAAGTACTACTGCTTTGAAGAGCACACATTTCATTAATCATTGCTTGCCTCCACTCAGGGTGAGATATGCTTCACCTGGAATTTTAGGAATAGAAATAGAAGACAAAGAAGTATACTGCAAAGGGGAAAGACGATGATAAAATAAATCAATATAATATGGAGAAGAATTCTGTGTTTGACGTATACCTTTTCGAAGGACAATCGGAAGATCGGACTCAGGTTGCGGGATCAGATCCGGTGATGTCAGAGGCATCGGAGGAGAGTCTGCAATGACCTCAGGGACAGGGACGACCTCAGAGACAAGGACGACATGCGTTGGGTGACGACGCTGATATGTTTGAAGTGGTTGAGAAGTGGGGGGGGGGGGGGGGGGGGGGGGGGTGACAGGAGCCCTAGACTGATAGGGGATAATGGTAGGCGGGACATTAATAACTGCCAAAAAGGTGTGCGGGTACTTTCTTGAATGGGTTCTGGAGTTACGTGTCTGGACTCGAAATATGGAACCGACTCGAAAAAGGTAACATCGGCCGATACTAGGTATCGTTGTAGAGTATGTGAATATCAACGATAACCTTTTTGGGATCGATGATAACCAAGAAAGACACACTTTAGTAATCGAGCTGATAGTTTATCAAGACCAGGAGAGAGATTGTGTACAAAACATGTGGACCCAAAGACTCGGGGAGGAATTGGGTGAAGTGGGGAATTGCGAAAAAGGATTGAATGAAGGATTTTATTGTTAAGGATAGATGAGGGCATGCGATTTATAAGGTAACATGTCGTTAGCACAGCATCCCTCCAAAGTCGAAGTGGAACATTACCATGGAGAAGTAGGGTCCGAGTGGTTTCTACAAGATGCCAATTTTTGCGTTCGGCTAACCCGTTTTGTTGAGGTGTGTGAGGGCAAGATGTTTGATGATGAATACCATTGTGTGACATAAAATTCTGAAACGTTAGGATAAATATTCACGGGCATTGTCACTTCTTAAGGTACGGATAGACACACCGAATTGAGCTCTTATTTCTTGATAGAATTGTTCAAAAATAGAAAATAATTCAGATTTATTCTTCATTAAAAATAACCACGTGCAACCATGAAAAATCATCAATAAAGGTGACAAAATACCTAGACTCAAGAGTAGAGACAGTACGCGAGGGACCCCAAACATCGGTGTGAACTAAAACAAAAGGGGATGAAGCTCGTTTATTGACTCGATTGGAAAACTGACCACGAGTGTGTTTCCCTAGTTGACACGACTCACAATGTAAATTAGATACTTTCGATAAATTTGGCACCAACTTATGTAGTTTGGAAAGACTGGGATAACCTAATTGAGCATGGATAGTGAGTGGAGAATCTTTGGCCGAGAATGTCTGAGATGACACGGAGAGGTAATAAAGGCCTTGAGACTCGCATCCGACACCAATCGTCCGTCCCGAACTCCGATCCTGCAGAGTAACATTATTGTTACTGAAGGTGACACTACAATCAAGAGAACGGGTTAAACGACTGACTGAAAGTATATTAAATGGACAATTAGGTACATAGAGGACATAAGTAACCGAGAGAGAAGGTAGAATTTGAACAGTACCAATCCCTTCGGATCGGGTTTGAGAACCATTGACAGAAGTTATAGTAGGTAAGAAACCGGATGTAGAGTGGGAAGAGAAAAGATTTTTATTACCGGTAACATGATCAGACGCACCAGAATCAAGGACCCAAGATCCAAGAGAAGATGATTGAGAGAGACAAGCAGATGAATTACTAGTGTGTGCTACCGAAGCAGTAGAATCTAAGTTCTGATAATTTTGATACCACCTGAGGAAATTATCGTAGTTTGGCGTAAAGTTATGAGGAGTAGCCATGAGTATCGAATCTGAAACAGTTGCCATATGGAGAGTGGAGTGGTGGGAAAATTGCCGGGATCGACCGTCGGACGTGTTGTCACGTGGGGAGGTTTTTGCCGATGAAAAGTGGGGAACGGCTGGATCAGAAGAGGCGCTTCTGCTGGTAGGTTACCGGAGAATTTTGAAAAGTGAGAAGCAAACCGGAGTGATGATACGGTTTGCAAAAAAAAAAATCTCACTGGAAGACAGTGGGTCAACCTGGTAAAGCACGGCGAGAAAGAATTGCCTCTTAGCAAGCTCTAGATACCATGTTGAAATACAAGAAACTAAGAGACATTTGAATAAACCGTGTGTTTTGAAAAATACTACGGAGACTTTATTATATATAGAGAGATTACAACTAATTACATGATATAGTCGATGTGAGACTATTCGATATACAAATATTCTTAACACTATATTTACAAATATCAAAAACCTCTGATGTATTTATTAATCAATATGCTAACACATTTTTTTTATAGATTGGATCACCAAAGAAACATAACATAAAAGAAAAATGGATCAATGTAATTTAAAAAAAGATGAATGAGTGATGCTTTAAGTTTCCTATCATGATCAATGTGATTTTCAAATGTGCAGTAGCTAGTATTTGATGTTCTGCAGCAAAAGTATTTTCCTGTGCATTGTAACGATTAATTTATGATCCAAAAAGAGAGGAAGGGATCATATAAAGTAAAGTAGCTATCAATTGCTCTCACTTTCACATTTGTAATCAATTAATGTTCAAATATAAATAAAACCAATGATCAATATTTGGTTTGAATAATTTCTTTAATTTTGGGTATATATGGTTTATACAATTAACAAATTCAAAATTGGAAACACTCACCCCTGAATACAATTCATGTATAAGGTTAAGTTAGAAGGTTCACAAAATGCTAGATCGTAGTATGTGGACCCAACTGTGTAAGTTTTTGAAAAACCTAAGAATTAATTGAAAAGAGTAACTAATAAATGATAATATGATTTATGCGGTTAAAATGGTAATAAAAAGACAAGCATGGGACTGTTTGTTACCTTATTTCAGCAAAAGTTGAAGCTGTATGAACACTCTTTCTCCAATCTGCAGTAGCTAGTATTTAATATTCGTCAGCAAAAGAATCTTCATGTGCCTTGTAGTGATTAACTTATGTTCCAAAAATAAAAGAATGAATCAAACAAAGTAAAGTGGCAGTACTTGAAGCAACCTCCTTAGTATCAAGTAAAGCTTCAATCATTGACAAACAAGTTATGAATAATTGATCATATAGAAAAATGGAGTGAAAACCGAAAATGGAAAATGGAAATCATATAGGGCTGCAATGAGGTAAGCCAAAGTGCCGCAATTAAGACGACTAGGGACGGACCGCAATTAAGGCGGAAAGTCCAACACACCCTCTCACGCCCGGGCCTCAATGAACCCAAAGCATGGACGATGCGGGAAGCCCAACAATTGATCTAGAATAGGCTCTGATACCATCTCAGAATTTTGGGTTGGACCTAACTCATCCCTACAAACCGGCTTGTAAGGTGAGGATTGCCCCCATTTATAAACACAACACAGACCATATCTCTAAGCAATGTGGGACTAAATCCTCCCCTTCAAAGCTAACACAATGAAGGTGTTAGGGGTTGCAATGAGGCAAGGCAAAGTGCTGCAATTAAGGCGACTAGGGACGGACCGCAATTAAGGCGGAAAGTCCAACATATACAAATTAAAAATATGAGAAAGTAACAAAAGAAAAACATTGATGAGATTGTTTACTACCTCAATCAATGTTTTACTGTTATAGCAGCACATACTCAAGTCTTTCTAATAATCTTTTCCTTTCTTGGAAACAGCTAGCATCAAGAGAATTTGGAGTAATACACATTGCAATTCATGTTATGCAGTACACAAAAACTATAAAGACATTAACATTTATAGATAAATATATGTATTAGTGACCCTTTAAAATTTTAATGTGTATATGATTATTTAAATTGAAGTAGGATATTGCAACTAATAATATAATCCTTTCATATGATTGTTTGTTACCTTATTTCAGCAGCAAATGTTGAAGCTGTAAGAACCACCTTTCTTCAATCTGCAGTAGCTAGTATTTGATGTTCTTCATCAAAAGAATCTTCCATTGCCTTGTAGTGATGAATTTATGTTCCATAAAAAAAGAAGAATGGATGGAATAAAGTAAAGTATCAGTACTTGAAGCAAAATCCTTAGTATCAAGTAAAGGTTCAATTATTGACAAACTTTACAGCTAGCTAGAAATCCATGGTTTGGGGTTTACAATTCAAGTATCTGGTAAACTAGAAGATTCTACAAAATTCAAAATAGCACTAATCGGATACAACTGTGTAAATTCATGAAAAATGGAAGAATAAAGAAAAATCTAAAGAGCAAAAATGTAAAAATAATGGTGAACACACAACACTGAAATCAGATGCAAATTTGCAAACCACTTGGATTAAGAAAAATCTATCTCAAGTGTCAACACGTCACAATAGCATTTTACAAACAAACACTAGGAAAGCAATATCCACAACAGGTGCACAAAACTCTGTAAATAATCTTATAATGATGCAGAGTCTTTTTTTATCCTTCATTCTAAATATTTGAATGTAGTTTGGAAGTAAGAATATTTAAAATACTGGACATGTTGAATGAAGATTTTAACTTGTATATAACAGTCATATAACAGTCAGGCATTATTTAAATCTTGGTTTTTCTAGAAAATAACCAGCACACATATTTATGAATATTTAAATCGAGGTCAACATCTTAGAAGCATACTCATGCATTTTGGTATGACATTGATATGATATGACCTCTGATTATTTATTGATCAATATGCCAACGCAATTTTTTTATAGATTGGATCACCAAAGAAACATAACATAAAAGAAAAATGGGTCAATGTAATTTTAAAAAAGATGAATGAGTATGCTTTAAGTTTCCTATCATGATCAACTTGTCTTTTAAGCTTGTCAACCGGAGTCAACTTGTCTAGAGACAAACTTACCAGACTCATTTCGCTCGAGTGAAATCATTTTTTGAAGTAACTGCATTCCAGTAGAGTTAGAGACATCAGAAGTCTTTGCTTCTTCACTACTTATAGAGAAAATCAGCAGAGAATTGTGGCAACAATATCTTCAAATATTCATTAATCCTTAAGGAATATTTCCCAAGCCAATGTTCTGTAAGCATGCTGGACAACTGTCTTTCTCTATTACTGAGAGCTAGCTTATAAGCATCCCCAAGATCAAGGAAATTTGGATTTTGTCGAGCAATATCACTAAAAACAAGGATTGATTCGAAAGATACTTGAGATGCTATTACCTTATTGCCTGATTTGGTGTTTTCTTCACTGTCCATGGTGAGTCCTTGCTTAGACACTAGCTACTGTCCATCCGTTCTAAAATCATATATACAAGAAACAATAGCAATATGATTTTTTTTCAACTAAAAAAATGGAGATAAGGTTTGTTAAATGAGAATAAAGAGGATTGAGGAACATCATTGAAGGGAGTAGCCTCAGTTTAAGAGAGAGAAACAGCACTTGTTTCATTCTGCTGGCAGTCAAGTTGTGGGAAGGGAGTAGACTTCAGTGGCAGGCCTTTGGTGTTCAAAGTTCCCCTGAGACTTTGAACCAATCAACATCGATCACCACATAGTTTTTGTGGGCTCAAAAGGCATAGATCTCATGATCTCAAAAGCTTCTTGCAATTGACGAGCACGTGCCAAGAGATCAACATAATGTTTCACATTGGGAAAAAATCCATAATTTCCATCAACCAACATACTAAATACCAATCGACCCTTATGCACGCCGAAAGAACCGCAACCAAAGTCACTTCATCTGCTCTAACTCCATCCTATTAAACCACAAAATAGCCTCCTCGCCACTCCTGGCCCTTTAATATTCCAAGTAAACACATGCTTTTCCTTTATATAAGCAAAAACTCACACTTGACATTCATATCAATCAACACAGTCCCGAAAATCACATCCAATTCCCATCCTTTCCTGCTTATCATATCATGTATACATATCCCCATTTCAATAGCACCCGAGCTAGCACAAGCAGCCAAAGCATTCACCATTGTTAGCTTATTCGGAACCACACCTGCATACTGCATCTGTTCAAACACAAGCAATGCTTCATCATACATCTCACCAAAGCCATAGCCCATGGTCAGAACAGTCCGAGACACAACATCCGGGTGAGGCATTTCATCAAACAGTTGTCACACGAAGCGTTTACATGAAGAAGAGAGTTATCAACGTAAAGATCGTTAACATGGTTTCAGCTTGTGGATGGTAATCGGATTCAGGTGTGGAAGAATAAACAAATAATACCTTCAATGAAAAATGTAATGTGAGGAGAAGATGCTACGCGTTATGGGTTGATTCTTCCCATTATTTTCCTTCTTTTTTTTTAAGTAAAGTGGTGGCTTGAATTACTCTTTAAACATTAAAATGTGGCGGTTAAATCTAGGTCACTCTAAGCAACTCCCAATTGAATTGGTTTATCGACAATTTCATTAACATTTCTAGAAACAAATATTATTCCAAGTAAGTTTTAGTAAATTAAATAATATTTATATCATTAACAAATTTCTAGATTGTTTTAGAAAAATATTTTTTTTTATAGTATAACATTAATTATTTTCTTCTTTATTGTCTTCTAAACTAATAGTATTTAATTACTTTCCATCTATTCAACTTTATAATTAATAATATAACTTAAATAGAGAATTCGTTTGTAAAGTTGGCGATATTTTATTTTTTTTTCCAATATTTTTTTTGTTAAATAACTTTTAAATATTAAATTTTATTTGATTTTTATTTTTGACGTCTAAATTCTATTAAAAAAAGAATTTAATTGAAATACACTGATCGTGTAAAACGATTTTACACCGTCAGTTAATCATAAACGTCGAATATTAAAAGAAGTTTGACTTTTATTTTAAAAATCTATAAAGTAATACAAACAGATGATGTTGATGAATCGATGGTGTAAAACTTTTTACATTGACAGTGTATAGTAATTAATCTCTTAAAAAAAAGGTAACGTGGCAAATGATTATGACAAGACTTAATTTTTTTAAGTTCCAATTGTTGATATGACTTTGCTTTATTGTTTTCCCCAAAAATTCTCTAAATAGTCTTTCATATATAATCCTTATAATTAGGGTTGAAAGAATTTGAATCTCAAAGGGAGGCGACTGTGGTAAACGAAGGGAATTTGTGATTGAGATAGAAGAAAACATCATTCCAATGAGATAGACGATTAAGGAAGACGAAAGGAACACAGGTTTCATCCATTATCCATGTTTACCATTTATTTGACAATGGTAGACGAATGGAACTTGTGATTGAGGTAAAGTTGGTTTCTTTCATCTTTTTGGTGTTTGTTCTTGAAAATCATCAGTGAATTTTTTAGGGATGAGTTTTAATTTGAATTTTCATTATAGGTTAGATGTATTAGGAACTGTGTGTTTTGTTACAAAAGGGGACGTGAACATGCAGTAGATGACTATGATCCTAATAAGTGGAGCTTATATGAAGCTACTAGTATATTGAAAGAGATTAGTGATCTTGATCATTCAAAATATAGGTTATGGTGATATGAAAATGACGAGAGAAAATACAAGAGAATGGTCAATGATAAAGATGTTCATAAAATTTATAAATATGCCATTGAAATGAAATGTGTACTGCACTTATATGTTGATCATAATTGATAAAGAATGTGATGAAAATGGCAAAAAAGGTAGGGCAAAATATGTTGCAAAGAAGCACAAGCACACTCCAAAAAATGTTTTGAATGATGTTGATAATATAGGTTCATCTAGTTGAGTGGATAATGAGATGGAGACTAACTATGCTAGTGATGAGCTTAGTAGCAGTGACCTTGATGAAATTGAAGTCATTGTTGCTATCAATTTAGTTTTGATGATTTGTCAATTTGTGCGTATGCGTTATTTGAGTTAATCCGGCAGTCTCTGAGCTCCAAGCTTTCCCTTCCTTCAACCTTCGTTCTTTGGCTTTTTTGCCCTTTTTCCTTTTCTGCCTCTTTTCCCTTTTCACGTGAAAATAACCTTTTTACCAAAAATGGGATTATTCTAAATTCCAACTTATATACTTTCTGAATAATAATAATAATCCAAAAATAATAATAATAATAAAATTTCCAATTATTTTAATTAAATTAATAAATAAATTATTAACTTAATTTAAACAATTATTTTATTATTATCGGGGTGTTACAGTGTTGGCATGCATTGGTGCAGACTAGGTGGGAGTTGTCTTGTCTTGGGGAAGACTTGGTGGAATCTGATGATGCAAAACTTGGACACGTGGAAGGCATGCGTGGGAATATTGTTTAAAATAAATAATCAGGTTGTTTAAAATAAATAATTAAGCTTAAATAAAATTGAATAAATGAGGTTGTTTAATATTTATTCAGGCATGCGTGGGAATATTATTTAAAATAATTAATCAGGTTGTTTAAACACATAATGGAAAAAAGAGGTAGTTTAGTATTGGAAGTGTGATATTCAGTATTGGAAGTTCAAGAAGTTTAAGTTTTTGGTGCAAGCAAAGCTAAAGCTGAGACTAAGTTCAGACTATGTGGAGAATACATTTGATGGATAGGCAGTAGACGTGTCAAAATTATTACATGCATGCAGTTCCACCTTGCCTGCAAGATTCTTGCATGCTTTACACGTGTCCAAGTTTTGCATGCGTTGCTCTTGGGGAAGACTTGGTTTCTTGCATGCTTTACACGTGTCCAAGTTTTGCATGCGTTTCTCTTGGGGAAGGCTTGGTTGAAGACATGCATGCAAAGATGTGTCGGAATCTTGCAGTATAAATATGCACACACATTTTCACAAAGGTATTCACAATATCTTCACAGCAATCTTCACAAAACCTTCACAATATCATCACAAAACCTTCAAAAAACCATCACAATATCATCACAAAACCCTCACAAAACCTTCACAAAACCTTCACAAAATCTTCACAAACCCTTCACAAAACCTTCACAATATCTTCACAAAACATGGCATCTTCATCACAATACAAAATCAAAGCTCACGTCAATGGTGAGACTTATGAATGTGATATGTCTGGCTTCCTATTTAGAAACACCGAATGCACTCGTTTTTGTCTAAATAGAGGAGCTGACTTCTCTTACCTGAAAAGGAAGATTGAGTCCAAACTAAGACAACCCGTGTCCCAAATTTTTTATCAACAACCTTTTTTTTCCAGAAAACAACTCTGTCAAGTTTTATAAGTCATTGATTCAAAATGACATGGAGACACAATACATGCTTCGTAACCATGAGTACTCTGGTTACGAATACATAGTGTTGTACATTGTGTTGGAACAACCTCAATCAACTCAGAATATTCAATCACAGGTTATTGATCCTGTGATTGATGACGAACAAGATGTTGAGCACCACGTTGAAGACGATGTGGTTGATGATGCTGAAGACGTGGTTGATGACTTGGTGAACTGTCATTCTGAAGACGAAGACCAAGCTCAAATACCTATAGCGCAACGCTACTCACCGCCTACGCACTTCACAACACTTAACTTGGGCGAGGATGAGCCCTCATCAGATATGTTCTACAACCCATATATGAGGTCTTATGAGGACTTAAAGAAGGGTGACCAATTTCGGACCAAGGAAGAGTGTCTGTTAGCAATAAAGAACTGGCACTTGAAAAATTGTGTTGACTACGATGTTATCAAATCAAATCCGGAAAGATACGTCATTGTATGCAAAAATCCGGAGTGTGGGTATAGGTTGATGGCATCGTACAAGAAGAAACATAATGCGTGGGTGATAGGGTCCATATCTCAAGCTCACATTTGCGTCAACACCAACATGGCACAGGATCATCGCAAACTTAGCCATGATATGATCTGCCATTCCATATTACCTCTAGTTGAGGCTGACCCGTCACTGAAGGTGAAAACAATTATCTCCCATTGTGTGGCTGTTTTCAAATATACACCGTCATACAGAAAGGCTTGGTTAGCGAAAACCAAGGCAATTGAACTGGTATACGGTAACTGGGAGGAATCATACAAACAACTACCACGCTACCTGGCTGCACTACGATTGTACTCACCTGGGACGGTTACTATAATGGAGACCTTGCCTGCACAATCCCCTGACGGAACTCGTCTAGAAGGTAATGGAATTTTCCATAGACTTTTCTGGGCATTCCGTCCCTGCATCATCGGGTTCACATTCTGCAAACCACTTGTTCAAGTCGATGGAACTTGGCTGTATGGGAAATACAAAGGATCGTTACTGATGGCGGTCGCACAAGATGGCAATTCTAATATTTTCCCAATAGCCTTTGCATTGGTAGAAGGAGAAACGACTGCTGCTTGGAGTTTCTTCCTTAAGAATCTCCGAACGCACGTGACTCCACAAGCTGGCATCTGTGTGATTTCTGACAGGCACGCTTCAATAGACAGTGCATACAATAATCCAGCAAATGGTTGGCATGACCCCCCGTCTACCCATGTTTACTGCATCAGGCATATTGCTCAAAATTTTATGCGGGAGTTCAAGGATAACTTCTTGAAGCAACATTTGATAAACGCGGGGTATGCATTAAACCAACCTGGATTCCAATACTACCGCCGAGAAATAGTGTTGGCAAATTCTGATGCAGGGAGGTGGATCGATAATATCGACAGAGCGAAGTGGACTAGATCATACGACGATGGGGTGAGGTGGGGCCACATGACAACAAATCTTGTGGAATCAATGAACGGTGTGTTTAAGGGCATACGTAACCTCTCGGTAACCGCATTGGTGAGTGCGACCTATTTTCGGATGGCAACGTTGTTCGTAACAAGAGGCAGGCGCTGGAATGAAGTGTTGCAGACGAGTCAAGTATATAGTGATGCCTGCATGAAGTTTATGAGGCAGGAATCTGCCAAAGCCAACAGCCATCGGGTTACGGAATTCGACCGCCATGGCCACACTTTTAGTGTCAAGGAAACAATTGACCACAACCAAGGGCTGCCCAGACAAGAGTATAGGGTCCTAATACCAGACCGTTGGTGCGACTGTGGTCAATTTCAGGCCTATCGTATGCCTTGTTCCCATGTCATTGCAGCGTGTTCACACAGCCACTTCGATGCATTATCGCTAGTGTCTCCAATCTACAAAGTTGCAACATTGCTCAATGTATACGACAATCCCTTTCCGGTGGTAGCATTGGAGGCGTATTGGCCAGAGTATGACGGGGAAATTGTTTGGCACAACGAATCGATGCGGCGGAATAAAAGTGGTCGCCCAAATAGCAGGCGCATTAGAACTGAAATGGGCGTCACAGAGAAAATGCAGAGGAAGTGTAGCATATGTAGACAACTAGGGCATAATAAGAACAAATGTCCATATCGTGGATCTAGTTCCACAACTTAGTTTTCATTTTCATAAATCTGTGTACCAATGCTGTTTATCATTAAAGTTTACTTTTTATTCCAAATAGAAGATGACACTTGAACAACAAACACAAACATCTAACATTACAACACCAATTACTTGAGAAACAAAAACAAACACTAGAACAAAAACAAGTACTAAAACAAGAACAAGTGCTAGAACAATAACAAATACAACAACAACATGACAGACAACCATTAAAATCTAAGAAATTACAACAGTTAACACTATATCGTCTGATCCATGCATCATTTGGATGCAATCAATGTCGCTTTCAACTTCAACCCACCAACGTATTGTTTCTCCAGTTTCAAATGAGAACCTTGTTCTAAGCCTCTGAATCCTTCTTATGACTTCACCAGGTTGGTAATCTCCCTCTAACCAAGACATCAAGGACCTTTTTAGTTGGTCCAACGAACGGATGTTCCAAAACTTCATCTCCATTGGGGGTTTCAAAGGCGAAAAAATAACATGCCCATCCCTTTTTAAGATTACTTGTTCAGGATCCGGGCGCCTTGATGATGTTCGCTGCCATGACGACGGTCTTGGAGATGCCATGAACTCAACTTGATAGAGAAAGTGATAAGAAATAGTGGTGAAGCGAATGCAAGGAAATAACACTTTATTTATAGGAAAAGATCTGGGTTGTACACCAATCTACTTAACCCTAATTAGTGTCGCACTTGATTAATTAGGGTTTCAATTAGGTCATAACTACCAAACTCTGATTATAACCGATCAATAAACCCTAATTATAATTGATAGATTAACCTTAACATGATTAACCCTAATTCTCCCAAAAATTTATAAATAATATTATTTACTTATAAATTAAATTAATATATATATAAATTAATATATATATATATATTCATTTTATTTATATATATGTGTTAATATTCATTTTATTTATACATATGTGTTAATATAAATTTTATTTTATTTATATCTTGTAAATAAATATTTATATATATTAATTTACATGTGTATAATATTAATTGTTTATAAATTAAATTAATATATATATATATATATATATATATATATATATAAATTAATATATATATAAATTAATATATATATATATATATAATTAATATATATATATCTTGTAATAATTTTATTTATATATAAGTGTTAATATAAATTAATATAATTTATAAAAAAAATATATTTATCAAATATCTAATATTTAAAAAATAATAATAATAAAACATGTTAAAAAAAAAAAAATGGGAATGGGTGTAGGCGCCACTCCTAGTGGCGACTTGCCCTACCCATTAAGGATAGGCGCCAACTAGGGTGGCGCCTATGTACACTTTTAGGGCAAATTTTGCCCATTTGTGTAATATTTTTGAAAAAATGGTTAATTTTGAAATTTTTTTAAAAATTCTGGATATTTAAAAAAAAAATTCTCTGAATTTAGTGTTTTCTATTTTCGAATTAATGTTAATTCGAATATAGTTGATAAAGATAGCTTGGTAAAATCACTATTCTCTCATTCATTTATTATATTTTTATTTTTTTAATATGTGTGAAAGTATAAGTATAACAATTATTTTGGAACGGAGGAAATAATAAACACCTAGCAACAAATACAACCACTATACGCCAATATAATCAACTTAATCATCACTAGCAATTATAGAAACCGACTACCACAACAAAATAGACCAGATTTCAAAAACCTCCCACTGCAACTTGCAACTGTGGAAATTGATTACCACCAAAACACATTGCTAGAAAGTACCCCAAAAAAATCGATTCTCCAATTAAATTGTAAGGAAAATTCGGCAAAATAACCTCATCAATATATCATACAACAATCAATAATAGTTTTAAATACCGAAACATAATAAGACGGTTTATAAGTTCATTTCAAATAAGAAATAATGAAACTTCACACCCAAGGAAAAAACAATATTGAAGGATAATAGATCTCACAATGAAAAGCATGAAGGAAAAGAAGTAAAAAAAAAGTCTAATAGCCAATAGGGGCGCTTAAATCTGCCTCCTTCTGAATGATGCTCTCCAAAACAGTTTCAGAAGATGTCAATTGATGCTTAAGATCTTCCACATATTGACTTAAATTGTCTATCTTGAAACGCAACATTTCAAATTCTTTGGTAACCTGTTGCTTAGAATCCAACACTTGTATATCAGGAAACAAACCACGTCTTTCAACACCATTCAACCAATCCTTATCAAAACCAAAGCTATGTGCATCTTGTAATAGCTCCACGAATTCGGTGCGGTATGAGCCCATTGCATCAACAGCACTATGAGTTTGGAGAAACTTCAATAGCTGAGCTAATAAACTGTAGGCACAACCCTTGTATCTATTACTCAGTGAAGTGTCCTTTAAGTGAAGGGAAGGGTGCAAAACAAGGAAATCAGTTAACAGAGACAAGTTCTCTGAAGCCAAATGCTTCTTGGAGACTAGTTGCTCAAGCTCCTTTGTGATAAGCAAAGAATAACTTAAATCTTCTACTATTTTAGATGAGTTCCCTGAAAGTATAGAAAATAATAATCATACCTACTTAAAGGGAACAATATAGTTAATCAAAAGCAAATTGAAGCAATAAGATACCTTTAGAAGGTATTGAAGGAAACTTGGATGCAATTGAAGAGGGTTTTGATTTTGAAACTATTATATCATCTTTCTTAGGTAACTGTTCCTCAATATTTGAGCTTACATTCTTGAAAGCCTCGTCATTCCAAGAAACTACACAAATTATGAAAGGAAAAAGTTCAAACTCAAAAGGGTGATGACTGTTGAAGTAACATAAGAAATAAAAATATATTCAGATTCTTCACCTTGATCATTGGTTTCTTTAGAGGCCATGGAAAAAGAAGTCATGGCTATTTGTTCATCACCATGTTCCTACACATATTCAAATTAAAAAAAATGATAATATGTTAAGTCTTAATATTTATAGCATCAGCCTTATTATATTTAACAATATATATTTTAGTTTAGCAGATTTCATTACGAATAGAATAAAAGATAGAAACCAAAAGAATTTCAGTGTTAAGGAACAATTCCCCGTAACTAATTTGGATACAAGATTTAGAAGCAGGTTCTTTTATATGAATGCAATCACATGGAAGTAATTCCCTTACTTATAAGAAAAAGAATGAGTTTGCATCCTAATAGGTTTGATGATGAACTTACTAATTCTAAATTGGTTGATGATGTTATTGTCTTGACATTATAAGATGTATTTCCTTCTTCAACGTTTATCGCATTACCCTGCTGAAAATTTGAAAGAATGCTTATAGTTATAATAGTATAATTCAATTTGTGCATTGAAAATGAGTAAAAACAAAATACAGGAAAACTAGGAGAAATGCCTTTTGTTTAGGAGCAACTAACTGTAAAGTTGGCTCATTCTTTTTTTCTGAAATGGGTTGCAAAGTTGCTGCTACATCTATTTCGGACGTAGAGCCCTCCCACTAATCACATAACATGAAAATTAGTTGCAACATATTCAAAACATAGCCTGCAGAATATGTTGGTGTTATTGGTAATGTCTCTGGTGTATGTTTCATATTTTATACAAATGCATTGTCATATTTAGGTGTTGTTAGCTTGAATAAATAGATTGCTATTGACCTCTGAAGATGTCAACTCGTGACTTGACGCTGCTTCAACTTCAATTCCAGCGATAAAATCTTTAGTATTGTGGCCACGGGATTCTTCTTGTATTTTTTGAAGTATAATCAACAAATTTCTTAACGCTCCTTCATCCATATCTAAATGTTATAGATTAACATTGTTAGATAGTAACTTAGAAAGCATAATAATAAAACCAAAATGTTGACTAGATTTCAGTTATTTATTTGTCTATGCCTAATAAATAAAAGTTACCACTTTGATAAAGCTTCTATCAGTAAGAATATGGATAACTCTATGAGCTCTTACATATTAGAAATACTTATCCATGTGTTTGCATCATTGTTTATAAGTGGAAAGTAATGATGAAATAAATGACTATATAAAAATAAATGAGATTGACAAAATCACTGTGAGTCCTTCTGATTTTGACAAAATTTAGAGATGAGTTTTACAAGAAACTTCGAGAAACTCATCAAGAAACTTAGCCATGAATCTAGTAAGGTGGACTCAAGAGCAAATGCAATTACATATTTAAAAAAACCAAACTATTTGCATCTTTGACAACTTGAGAAATGATTAATATTTAAGCACGCACATTCATACACTAGGAGAAGCATTACAAGGAATAAGCATAACTTTGTAAAAATAAAATTTGTAAATATTAAAAATGTAATAATTTTGAAAAGTATTAGGTAAAGTGTTTACCCATGAGTGAATCGGAACCAATTATTTCCCAGAAATAGGCGAGTCTTGATGTTGAAGTGAGAGAGAGTTTTTGACAATCCATTACAAAACGAGATTCTACGGTTTGAAATTGAATTCCCTGTGTTTGGAAGAGGCTTGGTAGGTTCACAAATGCTACAAATTTCAAATTTAGAATCTTGGCTTTCTGATTTTCCTCCCCTTCAGTTTTAAATATTTCCTCTAGTTCATCTGCTTCTCTTATGATCAGACACTTTAGCTCCGGAAGCTCGTTACTTACGGAGGTCGAAAACACACATTTCAACTTGTTGCACTTTATTACAACAAGCACATTTAGCTTTGGGAAGCATGTCCTTGAGGATGAGGAATTTGACATTTTCTTATTCTCTAAATCATCTTCAATGATATGCTTCAACTCATCACACTCTATTATCATTATATCATGCAATTGTGGTAGACATCTTAAAATAGAATCGGAGAAAATGACTTGTAACTTTTCACATCGCATAATTTGTATCGTTATTAGGTTTTGGAGGACAAAAGAATCTTTGGGACCAACAAAAAGACAAGTCACCACATATAATTCGTCCAGCATAATCTTTCGCAACACTAAGTTTATTTGTTGTTCATTTACTTCATTGACACAAAATATACTTTCTACTTTGGACATACATAACCCGAGTCTTTCCAAAGCAAGCAAATACTCCATGTTCCCACTCAATTTCTAAGATAAATGAATGGAAAATAAACTCAGTTATATAGCCATAAATATGACCACCTAAGCTAAGATGTGTCTATTCAAAATTTTATGTCGTAACAAATTTATTTTTTTAGAAAATATTTTAAATTTCTTATTTTAGGTGAAATGGTAAAATAACATTTATATTTTAGGATGAAAGTAATAATTTGTATAAAAAGAAGATAACAAATGAACAGAAATATGTTAAGTGAGGTTGTATTTTTTTAAGGGTTAAATATGTTTGTGGTCCTCATAAATATCTCATATTTCAATTTTAGTCATTTAAAAAATTTCCTTTAAAAAATGATCATCCTAAAAACTTCCACTCACACTTTTGCTCTCTCTTACTAATTCAGTTGCTAAGTAATAAATCGTCGCTAAAACTGTCACAAATTAAATTGTAAAAACGGTCTCTAAGTTGCATGAGGGACCAAAAAAGAAAATAAAATATTTGAGAAGACCACAAACATATTTAACCTGTTTTTTAATAATAAATAGTATATAAAACTAAATTGCAATTTTACAAGAAATTAAAATAAAATTGTTTTTCCTGGGTTGTCTTAACCATCGTACATGAAATCCATAAAACTGGGGTAGGCCTTTTTTATTATTATTTTTTAAAATTAATTGTTAAGAAATTATCAATTGCAATATCATAGCATTAAATAATTTCAGAAACAAAAATATATAGAAATAGGAATACCTTTGTGATGGTACCATCGACAGATCTTGAAACCAAATGATGAGATATGAAATCACCAATAGGTTTCATATCAGCAACCTGTAAGCATTTATCGAGTACAAGATCTTTCAAAGGTGGAAATGTTGTGTGATATTGTTTAGGACACATGGCAGCCAAATTTTGCAGATTGGAAAGATAGAGACACTCCAATGCTGGAAGATGAAGATGAACCTCAATGTCGTTTTGATGATCATCATTGTAATGTCCGAATATATATTCCAATCGGATGCAATCTATAATGGAAAGCACTTTCAACTTTGGGAAGACATTGTCCAAATTATTGTCATCAGCATTGTCGTGATCTTCGGTGTCTATTATTATGTGTTTCAATTCATCACAACCTTTAATTATCAAAGTTTCCAACAACATTCTTGGAGCAATAGATAGGACAAATATTGATTTTATCTTCCTCAACTCAGTCAACTGAATCTCTTTAACATTGCATAGGATCTTTGATTGTCTTGAAATACATTGAGCACGCTCCCATATGTTTATGCTAAGGCAATATGAATTTGATTCCTGTAATGTGATCCAAATAAAAAAGAATTTAAATTAATCTCATGGTGAGTGTATATAAAATTCAAAAAATGCAAACATATCATTTTTATTTTTTTTATTTTTAAATTTTAATGTTTTCTGTGATACAATACAAGTCTCTTCACTCATGATGTATAGATTTTGTGTGAGAATATTTCTAAACTATCTTGTGTATACATGAATTAAACATTGATCTTTTCAAATTTCAATCCAAATTAAGCAGTATTAATTAGACTTATGTTTAGAAAAATAAATGCATCTAGTAATTTGAAAAAGAGCTTTGTATTTATGAATAAAAATATTTCCTAATTGATACTTATAGTTAGAGACATGAGAGATTATTTAATAAAATGAATATATATTTAGTTTCTTTTATTATAAGAAAATGTATATGTAGTTTCATATATTATAAAATAAATGCAAGAATTAACATATGAGAAGTAGGTGAGAGGGTTACCATTAAGTTGTTTTGTGGTTGATTCACATGAACCAATGGAATTTTAGTACTTTTGGTACTCCTCAATTTGTTTCCACAATAATACATATCAATCCATGAAAAGATGTTGCATTTGATATAGTCCGACTGTGTTGCTGGCTTGGAAGCGGATCTAGAAATAGAAGATGACTTCTTATTGGACAAAGATGTCGTATGATTACTTTCTGGAAAAATATCAATTAAATTGGGTACATCATCAAGATTTATATATTTTAGGGAACCAAGTTTGACATCTTGCCCAAATATGTATTTCAGCTTATCACAACTTCTCATTGTGATGGATTCTAGTGCCGGAAGATCATGAGCAGAGACAAACGGAAGTATTACTTTAAAGTTTGGACACTTCCTAATTTCAAGAGCTTTTAGTTTCAAAAACATTGGGTCCAGACTCTTGCTATCATCATCAATTATTTCTCTTCTTGATCCCTCTCCTTTTCTTTCATCTAGTATTATATATTCAAGACCCTCACAGTCAATTATTTCCAATATCTCCAACAACACTAGGCTACGGGCAGTTGAAAGTTCGAATAAGGAGATCAACATCGGACAACTATTCAATGAAACTTTCTTTAGATTGCGTAGGCTAAGGTTGCACTTAAATAAACTTCGCAAGTGTTTGCAATTCCCGATAGATAGGTCCTCTAAACTCTTAAAAGTGTCAAAGGAAAGAGGACCTATGCACAACTCTTCTAGATTTTCCATTTTCTCCAGATGTAGTTTAACCAACTTAGAGAATACATGTGATACTTGAGAAGAAGTATGCTTAGTTTCAATGAGGCACTGTAGTTGTGAAATGCAACTTAAACCAAGCACAACTAGATCATTCATACCATGGTCCAAAGGAACAATCTCAGGTATGATATTTCTCCAAACCCCCTCGATTCTACCTAGTTTGAGAACCTCTGCTTCTTGCATACAATACTTGAGTGTTGTTTCAGATAGGAAAAACTCATTTTCGTAGTCAATAGACACACACTTTGATGATGATGAATAATCAATTCCAGAGCCGTCGGCTACACAAAACATCTGCAATGTAGGTAAAGTTATTTCTCGACAACAATGATTAAAACTCCCTACAAAATACAACTCTTGAAGTAATGAGCATCTTTCAATCACTTCAAACGGATTATTCCAAGAAATTGAACAATGTTCCAATTTCAACAATCTGAACTTATCTAATTTCGTAATTCCGCTCGGCAATTCATTAATACGACAACCACTCAAATCAAGTGTCTCAAGGCTTGGCAGATTTCCCAAGATAGAAATGTCACCCAACATACCAGATCTAAAGATAAGAGATCGAATATTCTGCAACGATTGTATTGATTGAGGTAATGATAGGTTTAAAAAAAAAAAATCACAAACAAAAACTCGAAGTCCAGTATTATTTTCAAAAAAGGAATCTGGTACTTTGATATTTGAAAGCTTGTCACCTTCTTCCCTACATAAAATGACAATTAGAATCTCAAGCTTGGAACCATCAAGCTTACAGGAAAACACGTCCTTTGGCTTGCCTTCACATAACAAATATTTTATATTTTTCTCCCTTTCAACCATTGCCTTTTGATTTTTGTCATACACTTGTACTGTTTGAATCTCTTTGTTCGCTATCCATTGGGCAGCATCACGAACCAAGTCATGCATTTTCACTATCCCTTGATCGGCTTCCAACAATAAACAAGAATCTAGGAGTTTATTTTTGGATATAACTACTTGACTTCGAGCATCTTGGTAGCTTCCATAATCTTCCCCAAAAAGGCCTCCTCCGATGGCAAGTCTGGCTAACCTTTCAGTAAGAACCTCTTCATCTTCTCGAAACACAGAACACAAAAGGAATAAACTCTTTGCCTTTTCATTCCTCATATTATCATAGCTAAACTTCAAACAGTTATAAATTTTAACAAGTTCATCATCAACACCATGTATGGACATAGGTTTTTGAAATGATTTTAAGGCCACATCCCATTCATTCCGATGTTGTTCGCCCTTCAAACTACTAGCAATAACAACAATTGCAATAGGTAACCTTTTGCATTCATTTGCAATCTTACGTCCCTTGTCAAGAAAAAATTCAGTTGAAGTTTCACTTAGACTAGCATGCCTTTTGAACAAGATCCACGCATCTTCTTCAGATAAGAGATCTAGTTGGATTGTCTTATTGCATCCTAATTTTTTGCACACCAACAGACTGCGCGTGGTTACAACAATCCTACAACCTTTGTGATTGTCACTATATGGAATTCCAATTTCATTAAAATCAATATCGCCCCACACATCGTCCAATATTAGAAGAATCTTCTCACCATTGGTTAGTCTGCTCCATAGTTTTTTGGGTCGATCGGATTCATTACAGTCATCAAATTTCAATCCCAAGGGTCCAGCAATATCATCTTGAATCTTTTTAATATTAGGAGAAAATGACACCGCGGTATCGATGATTTGAGTAAATTGCTTTGATTGCTTAAGTGTCTTACCCACTTCCTTGATCAATGTAGTTTTTCCTGTGCCCCCCATCCCTTGCAACCCAATCATATAATTGTTGTCATCTTTGAGTTCATCCAAAAGCTCAATGTATTTGGATTCTCTACTTTTAAAATGCATATAGTGTTGGGATGAATAGCGTTCAACATCTGGAAGACGAGCTGGGAGTCCAATTGTAAGTTCCTTTCCAACTTCCATTAATTCTTTAATATGATCCTTCCTATTTGCCAGTACTTTTCCTCTTCTATATCTCCATATGCAATGAGGACAAAATTCAAAAAAACATTTTTGTTTTGTTTTGGTGTCTTCTTGAATGAGCTTATCAGCTTCTTCTACCCAAGAAAGAGCATTAGCTTGAACATCTTCC
The DNA here is from genome assembly GCF_024323335.1 of Lathyrus oleraceus. Classification (NCBI taxonomy): domain Eukaryota; kingdom Viridiplantae; phylum Streptophyta; class Magnoliopsida; order Fabales; family Fabaceae; genus Lathyrus; species Lathyrus oleraceus. Next base: position 344,756,132 of record NC_066583.1, read on the forward strand.
CCTCTTCGGGTTGCCACTTCAATGCGTTGCTTGAAAGTTGTCCTTTCTACTTCCAACCTAGCTTTTTCTTCTTCAAAATCCTTAGCAATGCACATGAAGCAACATATATAACTCGATTCTGCAATCACGCCATTTATCAATTTCTCCACATATGGCTTCGCCAAATCAGTCAAGAAACTCGCCATCTAAATAAATTTCAATAGATCAAAGTTAGGCATATATGTGTATTAGAAAAAATTGATAAAAGCTGTTATATTTTATTCATCAGTCTTAGCTGGTTTATATAGTGAAAATACAATAATTACAATTTATTTTATCCTTAATTGAGAATAAAGAAAAATAAAGGTAGTATTAAAGACAATAATAAAATCGGAAATAATATATTTCCAACACCCCCCCTCAAGTTGGTGCATAGATATCTATCATGCCCAACTTGTCTATCAAATACTCAAAAGTAGGCCTTGCCAAGCTTTTGGTCAGGATATCCGCAGTTTGTTGACTTGAAGTCACGAAGGGTAGACATATGATTCCCGCATCTAACTTCTCCTTTATGAAGTGTCGATCAATCTCGATATGCTTGGTTCTGTCATGTTGAATTGGATTATGAGCTATGCTAATAGCAGCTTTACTGTCAGAGTACAATTTCAATGGAAGTTTAATTTTCATCTTAAGTTCTTCTAGGACTCTAAGGATCCATAATCCTTCACAAATACCTTGAGACATAGCTCTAAACTCGGCCTCTGCACTACTCCTTGCTACAACTCCTTGTTTCTTGCTCCTCCATGTCACAAGATTACCCCAAACATAGGTACAATATCCAGATGTTGATCTTCTATCTGTGACTGAACCTGCCCAATCGGCATCGGTGAAGATAGACACATTTTTTTCACTAGTCTTCTTAAAAAATAATCCTTTTCCAGGATTTCCCTTCAAATATCTCAGTATCCTATATACTGCCTCAAGATGTTCCTCGAAAGGAGAATGCATAAACTGACTCACTACACTAACTGAGAAAGCAATATCAGGTCGGGTGTGTGACAAATAAATCAATTTCCCAACCAATCTCTGATATCTCCCGGTATCAACAGAAACATTACCTTCTCCCCAAAGTTTAGCATTCGGATCCATAGGGGTATCTGCAGGACGACATCCACTCATTCCTGTTTCTTTCAACAAGTCTATAATGTATTTCTGCTGTGAAACCACAATACCATTTTTTGATCGAGCAACCTCCATACCTAGAAAATATCTCATGAATCCCAGGTCCTTGATTTCAAAGTCTACTGCCAATTTCTCTTTTACTCTTGCCATTTCCACTGTATCGTCTCCAGTAAGGACAATATCATCAACATAAACAATCAAGACAGCAACTTTCCCATCGTGGGAGAATTTTGTGAACAAGGTGTGGTCAGCCTGTCCTTGGATGTACCCTTGTTTCTTCATGGACTGAGTGAATTTTTCAAACCAAGCTCTAGGGGACTGCTTTAATCCATACAAAGACTTATTTAGTTTGCACACATTTGATCCAAATTTGTTTTCAAAGCCAGGAGGAATGTCCATATATATTTCTTCTTCAAGATCGCCATTAAGAAAGGCATTCTTAACATCTAACTGGTGGAAAGGCCAATCCAGGTTAGCAGCAAGAGACAAAAGAATTCTGACAGTGTTCAATTTTGCAACAGGAGCAAATGTCTCTGAGTAATCTATACCATAGGTCTGAGTAAAGCCTTTAGCCACCAAGCGAGCCTTGTACCTTTCAATTGACCCATCTGAATTATACTTCACAGTAAACACCCATTTGCATCCAACTGTCTTCTTGCTATCTGGTAGTGGCGTAACACTCCAAGTTTTGTTCTTTTCTAGAGCTTTCATCTCCTCAAGTACAGCTTCCCCCCTTACCTGAATTGATAAAGAATGTGATGAAAATGGCAAAAAAGGTAGGGCAAAATATGTTGCAAAGAAGCACAAGCACACTCCAAAAAATGTTTTGAATGATGTTGATAATATAGGTTCATCTAGTTGAGTGGATAATGAGATGGAGACTAACTATGCTAGTGATGAGCTTAGTAGCAGTGACCTTGATGAAATTGAAGTCATTGTTGCTATCAATTTAGTTTTGATGATTTGTCAATTTGTGCGTATGCGTTATTTGATTTATCTCATATTTGTACTTTGTCAATTATGTGTGTATGCATCATAGTTTCTAATGCAAGTTTGTAATTCATTTGGAATCATATGTATTTGTTTGTTTCAGCTATAATTAGTATTGCACCTTTGAAAACCTCTTCATTCAATGAATTACGAGTTGAATCCATGAAAGTTTTTCTTTTTCTAGCCTAGAAATTTAATTTATATCAATGTGTTAAGTATTACTTGAATCACAAGTTAGAATGCTTGAATCAAGGCTCTAGAGATGTTTGATTCGAATCATGCATATTGTGAATTGAATCATGAACTCATTTGAAAGTTAGGCTTTGCCACTGACTTCTTTTGATTTGACTTATGAGACTGTGATTCAAATCACAACTATCTTTGACTCGAATCAGGGATCATACTTGATTCGAATCATGGTTTTGTTTCCTCACTTTTCATCCTTTGATTCAAGTTGTTGTTTCTTTGATTCAAATCATTACTTCGTGATTTGATAAAATACCCTTGCTCTTTGTTTTTCAAGTGTGTCTATCGTCTAGCACCATTTTCTCCCATCTTTTTTTTTGTCTATGATATATAGAGAGGGTGTCCAAAAACCATGAAAATATATAAGTGTTGTATCACAAGTGTGTGTGGTAAGACAATCTCTTGTAACACCATTGTGTGTTTTTGTAGTAGAACACCAAATCAAGATAAGAGAACTGATCAATCACGTATTGAATTGACAAATCTCGAAACATTCACCAAGAACCTAGAAACCTGTTTTTGCTAAGAACCTTGAGAGAACAATGTGTGTGTTCTTCATTCATAAACACATATCTCCTTTTGATACATTGTGATTAACCTCCTACAATATGGATCTTGTGAGAATTAGTTATGTGCGTGTTATTGAGATAAGAGACACTAAGAGGCATTTGAATTAAACCATGTGTTTTAAAAAGCATTACGGAAACTATCTCATATAGAGAGAGATTACAACTAATTACATGATATAGTCAATGTGGGACTATTCTATACAAATATTTGTAACACTGTATATTTACAAATATCAATACTCCCCCTCAAGCTTGAACATATAAGTCAAATGCACCAAGTCTTCCACATATATAATTAGTTTTGGGACTTCACAGGGATTTTGTAAACACATCTGTCAATTGATCATTAGTGTTGACAAAACTTGTAACTATGTCGCCTGATTCAATCTTCTCTCAAATAAAGTGACAGTTTATCTCAATCTGTTTGGCTCTGTCATGGAAGACTGGATTCGAAGCAATGTGTAGTGCAACTTTATTATCACAAACAAGTGTCACTGGTCTTGCTTCTTCAATTTGAAGTTCTTTGAGCAACTGTTTTATTCAAATGAGTTCACATGTTGCCATTTCCATGACCCTATACTCTGCCCCGACGCCTGATCTTGTAACTCATATAACATTTCCTATGACAAGTACACAATATCCATAGGTGGATCATCTATCAATGGATGACCATTCCCAATCAACATCGGAGTATCCAATTATCTGAGTATATCCTTTATCTTCATACAAAATCCATTTTTAGGAGCACATTTGATGTATCTCAGAATCCAGACAACAACATTCATGTGTTCTTGGCAAGGAGAATTTAAGAACTGGCTTACCACACTAACTGCAAAAGAAATATTCAGGCGAGTGACTGTGAGATAATTCAATTTCCAACCAATCTCATATACCTTCCCGAGTCATATAGAGGCTCCCCCTGATTGGATAGGAGTTTGACACTTTAATCCATAGAAGTATCAGCTGGTTTAGCGTTCAAAAAACATATTTCTTCCAAAATATCCATAGCATATTTCCACTGAGAAATCACCAAATCATATTTAAACTGGGTTATCTCAATACCCAAAAAGTAGCGGAGTTTACCGAGGTCTTTTGTCTGAAATTGATTCGAGAGATATTGTTTCAATTGGAGTATTCCCTGTTGATCACTACCAGTTATGACAATATCATTTACACATACAATAAAATAAATACACCATTGGGCTGAGTGACGATAAAACACTGAATGATCAACTTCACTATGGACCATACCAAACTGTTGTACTATAATGATGAGTCTGTCAAACCAAGCTCTCGGAGATTTCTTAAGAGCATAAAGAGACATGTGTAGCTTATAAACCATATTCCATGACTCCCCCGGAGCAATCAACCCAAGTGGTTTCTCCATATATACTTACTCTTCAAGATCACCATATAAAAATGCATTTTGGATGTCAAGTTGATGAAAAGTCCAATGTCAAATGGCTATAATGGCGAGAAGAAGTCAGACAGATACCATCTTAGCCACAGGCAAGAAAGTATAATTATAATTCAATCCAAAAATCTGAGTGTATCCTTTGGCTAACAAGCGAGCTTTGAATTAATCAATCTTACCATATGGACCAACTTTCACTATATAAAGCCAACACAACCTACCAAAGATTTTCCAGGGGGAAGAGGAAACAGTTCTCAGGTACCACTACTTTGAAGAGCACACATCTCATCAACCACTGTTTGCCTCAACTCAGGGTGAGATAACGCGTCACTTGGAGTTTTAGGAATAGAAACAGAAGACAAAGAAGACAAGCAAGTATAATGCAAAGTAGAAAGACAATGATAACATAAAATCAATATAATGTGGAGAAGGATTTCGTGTTTGACGTATACCTTTTCGAAGGGAAATCGGAAAATTGTACTCAGGTGGCAGGATCAGATCTGGTGATGGCGGTGGCGTTGGGGGAAAGTTTGTAATGACCTCAGAGATAGGTATAACCTTAGGGACAGGGACGACAGACATTGGGTGACAATGCTGATATATTTAAAGTGGTCGAGAAGTGGGGGGGAGGTCATAAGCGATAGACTGATGAGGAATAATGATAGGTTGTACATTAATAACTGTCAGAAAAGGTGTGAGAGTACTTTCTTAAAAGGGTTTCAGAGTTACGTGGATGGACTCGAAATAAGGAACAAACTCAAAGAATGTAACATCCTCCAATATGAGGTGTCATTGTAGAGTATGTGAGTAGCAACGATAACCTTTTTGGGATCGATGATAATCAGGAAAGACACACTTTAATGATCGAGCTGGTAGTTTATCAAGACCAGGAGAGAAATTGTGTACCAAACTTGTGGACCCAAAGGCTCGGTGAGGAATTGGGTGAAGTGGGGAATTGGGAAAAATGATTGAATGAGGATTTCATTGTTAAGGCTAGATGAGGGCATCAAATTTATAAGATAACATGCCATTAGCACACATCCCCCAAAATCAAAGTGGAACATTACCATAAAGAAGTAGGGTCCGAGTGATTTCTACAAAATGCCGATTTTTGCATTCGGCTGCCCCATTTTGTTGAGGTGTGTGAGAGCAATATATTTGATATAGAATACCATTGTGTGACATAAAATTTTGAAATTTTTGGGATAAATATTCACGGGCATTGTCACTTCTTAAAGTACGGATAAACTCACCGAATTGAAAATAAAATAACCACGTGCAACGTGAAAAATCATCAACAAAAGTTACAAAATACCTAGACTCAAAAGTAAAGACAATACACGAGGGTCCCCAAACATCGGAGTGAACTAAAGGAAAAGGGGACGAAGCCCGTTTATTGACTCGATTAGCAAAGTGACTACGGGCATGTTTCCCTAATTGACACGACTTATAATGTAAACTAGATAAATTGGATAAACTAGGCACCAACTACTGTAGTTTGGGAAGACCTGGACGACCTAACTGAGCATGGATAGTGAGTGGAGAATTTGAGGATGAGCATCTCTTAGATGACACATAGAGGTAGTAAAGGCCTTGAGACTCACATCCAACACCAATTGTCCGTCCTGAACTCCGATCTTGCAAGGTAACATTATCGTTAGTGGAGGTAACAATATAATCAAGAGAACATGTTAAATGACTGACTGAAAGTAAATTAAATGGACAATTAGGTGCATAAAGAACAAAAGTAACAGAGAGAGAAAAGGTAGAATTTGAACAGTACCAAACCCTTCAGATCAGGTTTGAGAACCATTGGCAGAAGTCATAGTAGGTAAGAAACTAAAGGTGGATAGGGAAGAAGAAATACCTTTATTAACGATAACATGATCAAATGCACCATAATCAAGGACCCAGGGGCCAAGGGAAGATGACTGAGAGGGGAAAATAGAAGAATTACTAGTGTGTGCAACTGAAGCAGTAGAACTAGAGTTCTAATTATTCTAACACCACCTAATGAAATCATCGTAGCTTGGCGTAGAGCTTTGAGGAGAAGGTGAGGAGAAGATGTGCATTCAATTTGACAATGAAGAGAAGATATGGTTCACCATGCTTGAACTGAAGGCGGATGATGATCTAAAGATTATGTGAAGTACTTTTTACCGTTACTCAACAAAGGCTCTGATTGAAGTGGATGCAGTGATTCATAGATCAGCCGAAGATATTATAAGGATGTTGCAACGTCCTGAACCACTCGTTTGTAATAACATATAATGTTTAGCTTATGTTAAAGTTAACGATTATCTATGTAATATTTATTTTGATGTTAATTTATGTTGTTTTTCCATTCTGCTATTGTTTCTGTCTGTTTCTGTTTTGAACTAACATATCATATTTCGGAGATGTATCTCCGAAAAGCTCACAGAATAGTGAATTAAGAGGTTACGAGGATGCATCTTTTAAGTAATATTTTGTGCATACAAAGATGAATCTCCAGACCAACTTTTAGCAAAATAAGGATTTCTCAGTAATTGCAACTGAGATGTGTGTGGAAAATGTGCGTCCGAAGACATCAGGGTGGGTTCAACTTCCATCTACTAAATATCAACTGTGTGAGTTGCTTAAGGCCCATATTTTTTTAATATTTTAATTAATTAACTTCTAAAAATCTTAATTCAAATATATTCTAAAAAAATACAATAATTAATTAATATAATATCAATAAAAATATTAATTAATACAAATATTTAGAAGGGAAATCAAATACAAATATTTTTTTATCTTTTTATTTTAAATTTCAAGTATGAATTAATCAAATATTGACATGTCATTAATTAAATTTAGAAAAAATCTCAGCAAAACTGTTTAGTTCAAAACAAAAGAATTTTACATTATAAAGAGAATAAAAAAATATATCAAGGGGTCGGTAACATTGTTATCCAAGTTAATAGATATATAACCATTCTTAAAAGTTAAAAAAATAATTACTCCTGTCCTAAAATAAGTGTCGCATTTAAAAAAACAATTTATTTTAAAATACTTGTCATTTTAGCTTACGAATGCAATTTAAATATTTATCTTCTAATTAGTTATATTAATTTCTATTAACACATATATTAGTTATATTAATTTATATTAACACATATATATAAATAAATTTTTTTACAAGATATATATATATATATATATATATATATATATATATATATATATATATATATATATATATATATATATATATATATATATATATATATATATATATATATATATATATATATATATATATATATATATATTAATTTATATATATATATATATATATATATATATATATATATATATATTAATTTAATTTATAAGTAATTAATATTATTTGTAAATTTTTGGAAAAAAAATTAATTTATATACGTGTAAATAAATATTTATACACATGTAAATTAATATATATATATATATATATATATATATATATATATATATATATAATATATATATATATATATATATATATATATATATATATATATATATATATATATATATATATATATATATAAAGATATGATAGACAATATTTTTAAAGATAAAGATAAAGATATAAAGATAATAAACAGAAAATATTTTTATTTAAATAATAGACAAGACAAATATTACAAAGATATGATTAATCACATATGATGCGGTCCCTGGTACGATCCGCACGGGGGAGGTCTAATTACTCGCCTAGACGGTTCACGTGGTGGTGGTGCTTCCCTATTACCACCCCTTGCCCTAACGCGTCCCCTTGCCGTTTGCCGTTGTGGTTGGGTCGAAGTCCCTTCAGTGTTGTAGGAAAGACGGGTCCCCTCTGCGCCCTCAAAGCTTTGTCTGGGTGGGACAAACTGACTACTGCTGGGTGCGCCCTCGAATTGTGGTCTTTGGTAGTTTAGGGTTGAATCGGGTTGGCCAAAGTGCAGTGTTTGTTGTGGTGTGTAGTAGTCCTGTTGGTAGTCCTCTTGTATACCCGTGTCGGGGCTAGGTGGAGGACTGGAAGAGCTCGGGACATTGTCGTGATGGAAGTGTTGGGATTGGTGGAAGTGGGGGGATTGATATTGTGGTAGGTGTTGGGAGTGTTGATGGTGGTGGGAATGTTGAATTTGTTGTTGGTAGTCTTCATGGTATTGGGGTTGAGTTTGTGGTATGTATTGTTGATTTGGTTGGGGGGTGGACATGTGTTGTGGTTGTTGTTGTTGGTAATATGGTGGTGGTGGTTGTTGTTGGTAATAAGGTGGTGGTGGTTGTTGTTGGTAAAATGGTGGTGGTGGTTGTTGTTGGTAATAAGGTGGTGGTTGTTGTTGTTGGGAATACTGTGGTGGTTGTTGTTGTTGGGAATACTGTGGTGGTTGTTGTTGTTGGAAATATGGCTGTTGCATCCGGGGATCGTCCAAATAGAACGGGTCAGACACAATCATTTCTGGATTTGTATTTGCTCTATACCAATCCACATATTCCCTTGTCGGCTTCATTTCGTTGGGCGCCACCGGAAATTGTAGAACATAGTGGGCACGGTCTTTCCACATTTTACGAAACTCCTTAGCAAATTCCTCCCAATTTTGGGCATACCACTGGTGGCTGACTTTTTTTAGATGCCAAGGTTCCATAGACATTGGGGGGCCTGGGATTTCTTGATGCATTCCGAATTGAAGCTTGACACGGTCACTTTGGTGCATCTCCACAGTGGTGAACCGCATTATGGCCGTTTTTGCTGTCCAAACAGCTGCATCTTCGGGGTTGGGTTGATGTTCCAATCCCAAATATGGCCTCCAAATAAACTGCAAAGAAAAAAGTAAAAATGTTATTTATCGAGAATGCATGATATTAATAAATCAGTTAGAAGCTGAGTGATTTAGTGGTAATACATCTTGTGCTCGGAGACGATCCAAGAGTTGACGATAAAATATAATTTTATTTTTGGGGGTAAGACTGTAATCCAGTCCGGTTGCAATGAACCTAAACAAAAAAAGATAAATAATATTAGTTACAAATATGTATAGAATAAATATACAAAATGAAATAACATCATAAATTTACCTAGTTGCGTAGGGGAAGGAGTAGACATTAGGATTTTCTGGGGCTAGCCTCGGCAATCTCCACCACCCCCATGTTTGGAGCAAGAAAGCACATCCAGAAAATGTACAGTGCTCATTTTGTGCATTTTTACACAAAGAGCTATATAGGAATGCTAATACTGCAGAACCCCAACTATATGTGCTTATTCTATCAATGTCCCCGAGCAAACTCAAGTACATAAAGTTTATGCTATTTCCCGTCCCTTCGGGAAATAGCAAGTTCCCAAACAATAGCATAATGTAAACCCGGGTTTTTATGACTTTTTCTTGTTCGGAGGATTCTTCAGTCAAAGTTATGGAGTCGTGGTACATTTGTAGGCTAGATAATTTAATACCCTGACCCCTTGCTTTGGCAGACCCCTCACCCTCGACCAGATCTACCCCCAACATTTGAACACATATTTGGTTAGGCTGTTGAACATTTCCGGTGACAGGCTTACCATCTATTCTAAGACCCAAAAGCATGTACACGTCCTCTAATGTGACGGTACATTCACCAGTTGGTAGGTGAAAAGTGTGTGTCTCAGGTCTCCAACGTTCACACAGAGCCAAAATGAATTTGACATCAATTGTGGCATTTACGACATGCATAACATGACCGAAACCCGCACGTTGTATGTAAGGTACACACCATGGGTCTGGATAAGGCATTGGGTGTGAACGTTGACGAAATTTCTTAGGATCCTTTAAAAACAAACAATATAAACAATCATTAGATTGGACTTTTAAAAAACTAATTACAAACATATGAAAGAGGCAATGTTCAAGAAAAACTTACGAATGAGGCAATGTTTGCCCTAGTGCCTCTGTGTTCTTGGCCCATGGTAAGAAGAGACATGACTGCAATGTAGAACGAAGTGGGGTGGATGAGAAGTTTCGTCGGAGTTCTCTGAATAAAAGTGTTAGTGGTTGATGAAAACTTGCAAGAATGACCCTTTATTTATACTCGTTTTCAAGTAGACTGAATATGCAAAAATGTGACAAGTGTAAGGCATGCGTGGTAGTGTTGGCATGCATTGGTAGTGTTGGCATGCATTGGTGCAGACTAGGTGGGAGTTGTCTTGTCTTGGGGAAGGCTTGGTGGAATCTGATGATGCAAAAATGTGACAAGTGGAAGGCATGCGTGGGAATCTTGCAGAATAGGTGCAGGCTAGGTGGTAGTGTTGGCATGCATTGGTGCAGACTAGGTGGGAGTTGTCTTGTCTTGGGGAAGGCTTGGTGGAATCTGATGATGCAAAAATGTGACAAGTGGAAGGCATGCGTGGGAATCTTGCAGAATAGATGCAGGCTAGGTGGTAGTGTTGGCATGCATTGGTGCAGACTAGGTGGGAGTTGTCTTGTCTTGGGGAAGACTTGGTGGAATCTGATGATGCAAAACTTGGACACGTGGAAGGCATGCGTGGGAATCTTGCAGAATAGGTGCAGGCTAGGTGGTAGTGTTTGTAACACCCTTCTAAAATACCCCAATTATTTAATTAAAATCATAAAAATAACAATCAGAGTAATTATGCCCCGAAGGGTGTCACACAACATTTTCACATCATGCTCCCAAAATATCCTGTCATGCTCATTTATTTAATCAAATAACACAATTGCATAATTCGCAGCGGAATAAAATCCAATATCAATACAAAACATGCAACACAATACATGTAAGCTTATTCGACAATCATCAATGAAAATAAGTAGAACATCCCGTCCCGATGTTACATCTATCAGAGCATGACCCCCTAAGGAACTACTTCTAAACTCCAAGTACTAGCTCCTACTCAATTCACTGCTCGTTACCTGAAAAACAGTTGTAAGGGTGAGTTCCTCAATCAATATAATGAGTATTATAAAATATCATGTTATGTTAAGTGATTCAACACACTTCATCACCCTAATCAAAACACACATTCAGGAACAGCATATTAATTCAACATCATACTCAATAACAACACAACAAATACCAACACAAAGACACGTGTAATATTGGAATACATCCATTCATATTACACGCCATACATATATTATGCAATGAGACTCCATGCATGCGGTACCGACTATTTTGTGAACATATAGTTCAACCTCACCGTCCAAATCCAGGCACGGCTACCAAGCTCACTAGTCCCACTCATTTAAGACATAGTGACTCACTCACTAATTCCTCACCATGGGAATTAGCTACCACCCCAAATGGGCCATGCCATGCACGCTAATCACCTAGCATGCAAACATCAACAACAACAATCAAAATGATTTACTCACTAATTCCTCACCATGGGAATTAGCTACCACCATAAAGGCCACAATATGCATGCTAATCACCTAGCAATGCAACATCAACAACAATTCAAGAATAGACACATGCTCACACTCTAAGCCATAAAATAGTCTATTCACAAATGCATACATTCACATCATCATGTATACCATCTCATATCATCAACAAAAGCATATCATATCATGCCACATAATCAATCATAGTATTAGCACACTCTACTAATACCTATACTATTCAAAATAACGGGAAATGATCCCTACAACATCATACCTCAGCTAAGTACATCACTCAGTCTAAACAACCAAAAACTGCACAACAACAGTTCAGAAAAATCACAATTCTGCCCATACGCGTATTGCCTATGCCCATACGCGTATTGTCCACGCCTGACCCAATCCATACGCGTAATGCCCACGCCCATACGCGTATGCTACGCGTATCACATTCTCATACGCGTACCAACAGAGACCAAAACACGTTCAAAACATCATCTTCCTCATCCATACGCGTATTGCCTAGTGCCATACGCGTACCAGCCATCTCATACGCGTACCAACAGAGACCAAAACACGTTCAAAACATCATCTTCCTCATCCATACGCGTATTGCCTAGTGCCATACGCGTACCAACCATCTCATATGCGTATTGCCTAGTGCCATACGCGTATGACCAGAAACCAGAACTCTCAGATCTGCAATGGCTTTCTCTGCTACGGGATCTATCCAATTTACCCTTCCACAGTCCAAATTTCACACAATATTACACATAACATCTAACACGAATCATACATTTTCAATTCCACAAATTGTTAACCTTTCTACCCCTAATTCCTACGAATTTCTCATCAATCATCACCCAAATTCGTTCATCAATAAGTCACAAGTTCATCACATATATCATTCAATCAGAGGCAAAATTCAATGGTTTCTCACTACCCATCACATACTATCCCATAATACCCGTTAATCGATGATAAACCCCCCTTACCTGAGTTAATCCGGCAGTCTCTGAGCTCCAAGCTTTCCCTTCCTTCAACCTTCGTTCTTTGTCTTTTTTGCCCTTTTTCCTTTTCTGCCTCTTTTCCCTTTTCACGTGAAAATAACCTTTTTACCAAAAATGGGATTATTCTAAATTCCAACTTATATACTTTCTGAATAATAATAATAATCCAAAAATAATAATAATAAAATTTCCAATTATTTTAATTAAATTAATAAATAAATTATTAACTTAATTTAAACAATTATTTTATTATTATCGGGGTGTTACAACTCTCCCCTACTAAAAGAGTTTTCGTCCTCGAAAACATACCTCAAGCGAACAACTCTGGGTAAGACTCCTTCATCTTACTCTCCAGTTCCCAAGTCACATTGCCACCTGCTGGTCCTCCCCAAGCTACCTTCACCAAGGCAATCTCTTTACCCCGCAACTGCTTCAACTCTCGATCCTCGATCCTCATAGGTGATGTCTCAACAGTCAGGTTATCTCTCACCTGTACATCATCTACTTGGACTACATGCGACGGATCATGGATGTACCTCCTCAACTGAGATACATGAAAAACCTCATGCAAATTCGCAAGCGACGGCGGTAAAGCGATACGATAGGCTACCTCCCCTATCCTCTCCAAAATCTGATAGGGACCAATAAATCGAGGTGTCAACTTCTTCGACTTCAAAGCTCGACCAACACCAGTTATCGGAGTAACACGAAGAAACACATGATCTCCCTCTTGGAACTCAAGTGACTTCCTCCTCTTGTCGTGATAACTCTTCTGACGACTCTGAGCAATTCTCATCTTCTCCTGAATCATCTTAATCTTTTCTGTAGTCTGTTGAACAATCTCCGGTCCAACCACAACGCTCTCACCGGACTCATACCAACATAAAGGTGTCCGACATCTCCTACCATACAAATCTTCAAACGGTGCCATACCAATGCTCGAATGAAAACTATTGTTGTAGGTAAACTCAATCAAAGGCAAATAAAAATCCCAAGTACCTCCTTTTTCCAAAACACAAGCTCTCAAAAGATCCTCTAATGACTGGATCGTCCTCTCAGTCTGACCATCAGTCTGCGGATGATATGCAGAACTCAATCTCAGCTTAGTTCCCAAAGCCCTTTGCAAACCTTCCCAGAACTTCGATGTAAATCTAGGGTCTCTGTCCGAAACAATACTCGACGGAATACCATGCAAACTTACAACCTTCTCAATATACAACTCAGCCAATCTCTCTAACGGATAATCCATTCTGATCGGAATAAAATGAGCCGATTTTGTCAATCTGTCCACAATCACCCAAATGGCTTCAAAATTCTTATTTGTCCTCGGCAAACCAGAAACAAAATCCATACTGATACTATCCCACTTCCACTCTGGAATAGCCAACGGTTGCATTAGCCCAGACGGCTTCTGATGCTCAATCTTTGACTTCTGACAAGTCAAACAGGAATAAACAAAACTCGCAATTTCTCTTTTCATTCCCGGCCACCAAAATAACTTCTTCAAATCATGATACATCTTTGTAGCTCCAGGATGAATACTCAGGCCACTACGATGTCCTTCCTCAAGAATACTCTTCTTAAGCTCAGTAACATCCGGAATACACACCCGACTACCAAATTTCAAAATACCATTCTCATCAACTCTGAATTCACCACCTTGACCTTGATTCACTAAAGTCAACTTATCAACCAAGAACACATCGGATTTCTGACCCTCTCTGATCTCATCCAAAATACCACTTGTTAACTTCAACATTCCCAATTTAACACTGTTGTGAGTACTCTCACACACCAAACTCAAATCTCTAAACTGTTCAATTAAATCCAACTCTTTAACCATTAACATAGACATATGCAATGATTTCCGACTCAATGCATCAGCTACTACGTTTGCCTTACCCGGATGGTAATTCAAACCAAAATCATAATCCTTCAGAAATTCTAACCATCTCCTCTGTCTCATATTCAGCTCTTTCTGATCAAACAAATACTTTAAACTTTTATGGTCACTGAAAACCTCAAATCTTGACCCGTACAAATAATGCCTCCACAACTTCAGAACAAAAACCACAGCTGCCAACTCTAAATCGTGCGTCGGATAGTTCCTCTCATGAACCCTCAGCTGTCTCGAAGCATAAGCTATAACCTGCTTATTCTGCATCAACACACCACCCAAACCCAACAATGAAGCATCACAGTAAACCTCAAATGGTTCCGACGAACTCGGTAATATCAGAATAGGAGCAGTAGTCAACCTTCTCTTTAACTCTTGGAAACCTTCTTCACATTTCGAATCCCAAACAAACGCTTGCCCCTTTCTAGTCAACATCGTCAACGGTAACGCCAACTTAGAAAATCCCTCAATGAACTTCCTATAATAACCAGCCAATCCAAGAAAACTTCGAATCTCAGCAACCGACTTCGGAGCTTCCCACTTAGACACCGCTTCTATCTTAGAAGGATCAACAGCAACACCGCCTCTTGAAATCACATGACCAAGAAAACTAACCTCTTCTAACCAAAATTCACATTTGGACAATTTAGCAAATAACTTCTTTTCTCGTAGAACTTCTAAAACCACTCTCAAATGCTCAGCATGCTCTTCTTCAGATTTCGAATACACCAAAATGTCATCAATAAACACCACAACAAACTGATCTAGGTACGGATGGAAAATCCTATTCATATACTCCATAAATACTCCAGGCGCATTAGTCACACCAAAAGGCATTACAGAATACTCATAATGTCCATACCTCGTTCTGAAAGCAGTCTTCTGAATATCCTCAGTTTTCACACGTATCTGATGATACCCAGATCTCAAATCTATTTTGCTGAACACACTCGCACCAACCAACTGGTCCATCAAATCATCAATCCTCGGCAAAGGATACCGATTCTTGATCGTCACTTTATTCAGTTGCCTGTAGTCCACACACAACCTCATAGTACCTTCTTTCTTCTTAACCAATAACACTGGTGCACCCCACGGTGACACACTCGAACGAATAAATTCCTTATCCAACAGATCTTCCAACTGACTCTTCAATTCAGCTAACTCAACAGCAGACATACGATACGGAGCCATCGATATCGGCCTAGTACCAGGTACCAAATCAATCGAGAACTCAACTTCACGCTCTGGCGGTAATTCATTCACCTCTTCCGGAAACACATCAGGAAAATCACACACTACGGCTAGATCGCCAATCACCAGTTTATCTTTAGCCTCCAAAGTCGCTAACAGCATAAACAACTCTGCCCCATCTGCTACTTCCTCATTCACCTGCCTCGCTGATAGAAACAAACTCTCTCCTCCTTCAATCTCAGGAAATATCACAGTCTTATCAAAACAGTTGATAGAAACTCGGTTAAACACCAACCAGTTCATTCCCAAGATAACATCAATCTGCACTAGTGGAAGACACACAAGGTCTATCCCAAAGTCTCTACCAAAAATACTCAAGGGACAATTCAAACAGACTGAAGTAGTAGTCACTGAACCCTTTGCAGGAGTATCAATCACCATACTACCATACATTTCAGATATCTCTAACTTAAGTTTCACAGCACAATCCAAAGATATAAAGGAATGAGTAGCACCGGTGTCAATAATAGCTACAAGAGGAAAGCCATTAATATAACACGTACCTCGGATCAAACGATCATCTGCAGAAGTCTCAGAACCCGATAAAGCAAAGACCTTGCCTCCTGACTGATTCTCTTTCTTCGGCTTAGGACACTGTGGACTGATATGGCCCAACTCTCCACAGTTGAAGCAAGTCACAGTCTTCAACCGGCAGTCTGCAGCCAAGTGACCACCTTTTCCACACTTGAAACATTTCTTCTCATTACTGGTACACTCATGGATACGATGCCCAGCCTGACCACATCTATAACACTTAGCAGGAGCACTAGAGTCTCCCCCACTAGGCCTCTTCATCCCACTCTGTCTCTGAAAACCTTTGCCAGCTGCATACGGTTTTCCACGATCATTCTGACTCTTACCTTTCCTATCAACCCTTTGCTGATAGCTCTCTGCTCTGGCTTTGGAATCCTGTTCAAAAATCCTGCAACAGTCAACCAAGTCAGAAAACACTCTGATCCGCTGATATCCAATAGCCTGTTTGATCTCGGGACGCAACCCGTTCTCAAACTTCACACATTTCGAAAATTCTCCAGCAGCCTCACTATAAGGAGTATAATACTTTGACAGCTCTGTGAACTTAGCAGCATACTCCGTAACAGACTTGTTACCCTGCTTCAACTCTAAGAACTCTATCTCTTTCTTTCCTCTGACATCCTCTGGAAAATACTTCCTCAGAAATCTCTCTCTGAACACAGCCCAAGTAATTTCAGCATTCCCAGCAGATTCCAACTCAGTGCGGGTAGCAACCCACCAATCATCTGCTTCTTCTGACAGCATATGCGTACCGAACCTGACCTTCTGGTTATCGGCACACTCAGTTACTCGGAAGATCCTCTCGATCTCCTTTAACCACTTCTGAGCGCCATTTGGATCGTATGCTCCCTTGAACATTGGAGGATTGTTCTTCTGGAACTCACTCAGTTGACGAGCAGCTCCCATTCCCACCACATTCGGATTCCCTCCAAGTACTCCAGCTAGCATACCCAGAGCCTCAGCAATCGCAGCATCATCTCTACCTCTTCCAGCCATCTCTATTCTGAAAAACCCAAACAAACTAAAACAATGAGTACTGATAGGGTTACACAACACCTATACCGTACAGGGGAAACAAAATAATTACGACTCGACTCGACCGACTATGCTCTGATACCACTAATGTAACACCCTTCTAAAATACCCCAATTATTTAATTAAAATCATAAAAATAACAATCAGAGTAATTATGCCCCGAAGGGTGTCACACAACATTTTCACACCATGCTCCCAAAATATCCTGTCATGCTCATTTATTTAATCAAATAACACAATTGCATAATTCGCAGCGGAATAAAATCCAATATCAATACAAAACATGCAACACAATACATGTAAGCTTATTCGACAATCATCAATGAAAATAAGTAGAACATCCCGTCCCGATGTTACATCTATCAGAGCATGACCCCCTAAGGAACTACTTCTAAACTCCAAGTACTAGCTCCTACTCAATTCACTGCTCGTTACCTGAAAAACAGTTGTAAGGGTGAGTTCCTCAATCAATATAATGAGTATTATAAAATATCATGTTATGTTAAGTGATTCAACACACTTCATCACCCTAATCAAAACACACATTCAGGAACAGCATATTAATTCAACATCATACTCAATAACAACACAACAAATACCAACACAAAGACACGTGTAATATTGGAATACATCCATTCATATTACACGCCATACATATATTATGCAATGAGACTCCATGCATGCGGTACCGACTATTTTGTGAACATATAGTTCAACCTCACCGTCCAAATCCAGGCACGGCTACCAAGCTCACTAGTCCCACTCATTTAAGACATAGTGACTCACTCACTAATTCCTCACCATGGGAATTAGCTACCACCCCAAATGGGCCATGCCATGCACGCTAATCACCTAGCATGCAAACATCAACAACAACAATCAAAATGATTTACTCACTAATTCCTCACCATGGGAATTAGCTACCACCATAAAGGCCACAATATGCATGCTAATCACCTAGCAATGCAACATCAACAACAATTCAAGAATAGACACATGCTCACACTCTAAGCCATAAAATAGTCTATTCACAAATGCATACATTCACATCATCATGTATACCATCTCATATCATCAACAAAAGCATATCATATCATGCCACATAATCAATCATAGTATTAGCACACTCTACTAATACCTATACTATTCAAAATAACGGGAAATGATCCCTACAACATCATACCTCAGCTAAGTACATCACTCAGCCTAAACAACCAAAAACTGCACAACAACAGTTCAGAAAAATCACAATTCTGCCCATACGCGTATTGCCTATGCCCATACGCGTATTGTCCACGCCTGACCCAATCCATACGCGTAATGCCCACGCCCATACGCGTATGCTACGCGTATCACATTCTCATACGCGTACCAACAGAGACCAAAACACGTTCAAAACATCATCTTCCTCATCCATACGCGTATTGCCTAGTGCCATACGCGTACCAGCCATCTCATACGCGTACCAACAGAGACCAAAACACGTTCAAAACATCATCTTCCTCATCCATACGCGTATTGCCTAGTGCCATACGCGTACCAGCCATCTCATACGCGTACCAACAGAGACCAAAACACGTTCAAAACATCATCTTCCTCATCCATACGCGTATTGCCTAGTGCCATACGCGTACCAGCCATCTCATACGCGTATTGCCTAGTGCCATACGCGTATGACCAGAAACCAGAACTCTCAGATCTGCAATGGCTTTCTCTGCTACGGGATCTATCCAATTTACCCTTCCACAGTCCAAATTTCACACAATATTACACATAACATCTAACACGAATCATACATTTTCAATTCCACAAATTGTTAACCTTTCTACCCCTAATTCCTACGAATTTCTCATCAATCATCACCTAAATTCGTTCATCAATAAGTCACAAGTTCATCACATATATCATTCAATCAGAGGCAAAATTCAATGGTTTCTCACTACCCATCACATACTATCCCATAATACCCGTTAATCGATGATAAACCCCCCTTACCTGAGTTAATCCGGCAGTCTCTGAGCTCCAAGCTTTCCCTTCCTTCAACCTTCGTTCTTTGGCTTTTTTGCCCTTTTTCCTTTTCTGCCTCTTTTCCCTTTTCACGTGAAAATAACCTTTTTACCAAAAATGGGATTATTCTAAATTCCAACTTATATACTTTCTGAATAATAATAATAATCCAAAAATAATAATAATAATAAAATTTCCAATTATTTTAATTAAATTAATAAATAAATTATTAACTTAATTTAAACAATTATTTTATTATTATCGGGGT
This sequence comes from Lathyrus oleraceus, assembly GCF_024323335.1. Lineage (NCBI taxonomy): Eukaryota > Viridiplantae > Streptophyta > Magnoliopsida > Fabales > Fabaceae > Lathyrus > Lathyrus oleraceus. The sequence goes on from NC_066583.1 coordinate 344,775,884, forward strand.
GTTACAGTGTTGGCATGCATTGGTGCAGACTAGGTGGGAGTTGTCTTGTCTTGGGGAAGACTTGGTGGAATCTGATGATGCAAAACTTGGACACGTGGAAGGCATGCGTGGGAATATTGTTTAAAATAAATAATCAGGTTGTTTAAAATAAATAATTAAGCTTAAATAAAATTGAATAAATGAGGTTGTTTAATATTTATTCAGGCATGCGTGGGAATATTATTTAAAATAATTAATCAGGTTGTTTAAACACATAATGGAAAAAAGAGGTAGTTTAGTATTGGAAGTGTGATATTCAGTATTGGAAGTTCAAGAAGTTTAAGTTTTTGGTGCAAGCAAAGCTAAAGCTGAGACTAAGTTCAGACTATGTGGAGAATACATTTGATGGATAGGCAGTAGACGTGTCAAAATTATTACATGCATGCAGTTCCACCTTGCCTGCAAGATTCTTGCATGCTTTACACGTGTCCAAGTTTTGCATGCGTTGCTCTTGGGGAAGACTTGGTTTCTTGCATGCTTTACACGTGTCCAAGTTTTGCATGCGTTTCTCTTGGGGAAGGCTTGGTTGAAGACATGCATGCAAAGATGTGTCGGAATCTTGCAGTATAAATATGCACACACATTTTCACAAAGGTATTCACAATATCTTCACAGCAATCTTCACAAAACCTTCACAATATCATCACAAAACCTTCAAAAAACCATCACAATATCATCACAAAACCCTCACAAAACCTTCACAAAACCTTCACAAAATCTTCACAAACCCTTCACAAAACCTTCACAATATCTTCACAAAACATGGCATCTTCATCACAATACAAAATCAAAGCTCACGTCAATGGTGAGACTTATGAATGTGATATGTCTGGCTTCCTATTTAGAAACACCGAATGCACTCGTTTTTGTCTAAATAGAGGAGCTGACTTCTCTTACCTGAAAAGGAAGATTGAGTCCAAACTAAGACAACCCGTGTCCCAAATTTTTTATCAACAACCTTTTTTTTCCAGAAAACAACTCTGTCAAGTTTTATAAGTCATTGATTCAAAATGACATGGAGACACAATACATGCTTCGTAACCATGAGTACTCTGGTTACGAATACATAGTGTTGTACATTGTGTTGGAACAACCTCAATCAACTCAGAATATTCAATCACAGGTTATTGATCCTGTGATTGATGACGAACAAGATGTTGAGCACCACGTTGAAGACGATGTGGTTGATGATGCTGAAGACGTGGTTGATGACTTGGTGAACTGTCATTCTGAAGACGAAGACCAAGCTCAAATACCTATAGCGCAACGCTACTCACCGCCTACGCACTTCACAACACTTAACTTGGGCGAGGATGAGCCCTCATCAGATATGTTCTACAACCCATATATGAGGTCTTATGAGGACTTAAAGAAGGGTGACCAATTTCGGACCAAGGAAGAGTGTCTGTTAGCAATAAAGAACTGGCACTTGAAAAATTGTGTTGACTACGATGTTATCAAATCAAATCCGGAAAGATACGTCATTGTATGCAAAAATCCGGAGTGTGGGTATAGGTTGATGGCATCGTACAAGAAGAAACATAATGCGTGGGTGATAGGGTCCATATCTCAAGCTCACATTTGCGTCAACACCAACATGGCACAGGATCATCGCAAACTTAGCCATGATATGATCTGCCATTCCATATTACCTCTAGTTGAGGCTGACCCGTCACTGAAGGTGAAAACAATTATCTCCCATTGTGTGGCTGTTTTCAAATATACACCGTCATACAGAAAGGCTTGGTTAGCGAAAACCAAGGCAATTGAACTGGTATACGGTAACTGGGAGGAATCATACAAACAACTACCACGCTACCTGGCTGCACTACGATTGTACTCACCTGGGACGGTTACTATAATGGAGACCTTGCCTGCACAATCCCCTGACGGAACTCGTCTAGAAGGTAATGGAATTTTCCATAGACTTTTCTGGGCATTCCGTCCCTGCATCATCGGGTTCACATTCTGCAAACCACTTGTTCAAGTCGATGGAACTTGGCTGTATGGGAAATACAAAGGATCGTTACTGATGGCGGTCGCACAAGATGGCAATTCTAATATTTTCCCAATAGCCTTTGCATTGGTAGAAGGAGAAACGACTGCTGCTTGGAGTTTCTTCCTTAAGAATCTCCGAACGCACGTGACTCCACAAGCTGGCATCTGTGTGATTTCTGACAGGCACGCTTCAATAGACAGTGCATACAATAATCCAGCAAATGGTTGGCATGACCCCCCGTCTACCCATGTTTACTGCATCAGGCATATTGCTCAAAATTTTATGCGGGAGTTCAAGGATAACTTCTTGAAGCAACATTTGATAAACGCGGGGTATGCATTAAACCAACCTGGATTCCAATACTACCGCCGAGAAATAGTGTTGGCAAATTCTGATGCAGGGAGGTGGATCGATAATATCGACAGAGCGAAGTGGACTAGATCATACGACGATGGGGTGAGGTGGGGCCACATGACAACAAATCTTGTGGAATCAATGAACGGTGTGTTTAAGGGCATACGTAACCTCTCGGTAACCGCATTGGTGAGTGCGACCTATTTTCGGATGGCAACGTTGTTCGTAACAAGAGGCAGGCGCTGGAATGAAGTGTTGCAGACGAGTCAAGTATATAGTGATGCCTGCATGAAGTTTATGAGGCAGGAATCTGCCAAAGCCAACAGCCATCGGGTTACGGAATTCGACCGCCATGGCCACACTTTTAGTGTCAAGGAAACAATTGACCACAACCAAGGGCTGCCCAGACAAGAGTATAGGGTCCTAATACCAGACCGTTGGTGCGACTGTGGTCAATTTCAGGCCTATCGTATGCCTTGTTCCCATGTCATTGCAGCGTGTTCACACAGCCACTTCGATGCATTATCGCTAGTGTCTCCAATCTACAAAGTTGCAACATTGCTCAATGTATACGACAATCCCTTTCCGGTGGTAGCATTGGAGGCGTATTGGCCAGAGTATGACGGGGAAATTGTTTGGCACAACGAATCGATGCGGCGGAATAAAAGTGGTCGCCCAAATAGCAGGCGCATTAGAACTGAAATGGGCGTCACAGAGAAAATGCAGAGGAAGTGTAGCATATGTAGACAACTAGGGCATAATAAGAACAAATGTCCATATCGTGGATCTAGTTCCACAACTTAGTTTTCATTTTCATAAATCTGTGTACCAATGCTGTTTATCATTAAAGTTTACTTTTTATTCCAAATAGAAGATGACACTTGAACAACAAACACAAACATCTAACATTACAACACCAATTACTTGAGAAACAAAAACAAACACTAGAACAAAAACAAGTACTAAAACAAGAACAAGTGCTAGAACAATAACAAATACAACAACAACATGACAGACAACCATTAAAATCTAAGAAATTACAACAGTTAACACTATATCGTCTGATCCATGCATCATTTGGATGCAATCAATGTCGCTTTCAACTTCAACCCACCAACGTATTGTTTCTCCAGTTTCAAATGAGAACCTTGTTCTAAGCCTCTGAATCCTTCTTATGACTTCACCAGGTTGGTAATCTCCCTCTAACCAAGACATCAAGGACCTTTTTAGTTGGTCCAACGAACGGATGTTCCAAAACTTCATCTCCATTGGGGGTTTCAAAGGCGAAAAAATAACATGCCCATCCCTTTTTAAGATTACTTGTTCAGGATCCGGGCGCCTTGATGATGTTCGCTGCCATGACGACGGTCTTGGAGATGCCATGAACTCAACTTGATAGAGAAAGTGATAAGAAATAGTGGTGAAGCGAATGCAAGGAAATAACACTTTATTTATAGGAAAAGATCTGGGTTGTACACCAATCTACTTAACCCTAATTAGTGTCGCACTTGATTAATTAGGGTTTCAATTAGGTCATAACTACCAAACTCTGATTATAACCGATCAATAAACCCTAATTATAATTGATAGATTAACCTTAACATGATTAACCCTAATTCTCCCAAAAATTTATAAATAATATTATTTACTTATAAATTAAATTAATATATATATAAATTAATATATATATATATTCATTTTATTTATATATATGTGTTAATATTCATTTTATTTATACATATGTGTTAATATAAATTTTATTTTATTTATATCTTGTAAATAAATATTTATATATATTAATTTACATGTGTATAATATTAATTGTTTATAAATTAAATTAATATATATATATATATATATATATATATATATATAAATTAATATATATATAAATTAATATATATATATATATATAAATTAATATATATATATCTTGTAATAATTTTATTTATATATAAGTGTTAATATAAATTAATATAATTTATAAAAAAAATATATTTATCAAATATCTAATATTTAAAAAATAATAATAATAAAACATGTTAAAAAAAAAAAAATGGGAATGGGTGTAGGCGCCACTCCTAGTGGCGACTTGCCCTACCCATTAAGGATAGGCGCCAACTAGGGTGGCGCCTATGTACACTTTTAGGGCAAATTTTGCCCATTTGTGTAATATTTTTGAAAAAATGGTTAATTTTGAAATTTTTTTAAAAATTCTGGATATTTAAAAAAAAAATTCTCTGAATTTAGTGTTTTCTATTTTCGAATTAATGTTAATTCGAATATAGTTGATAAAGATAGCTTGGTAAAATCACTATTCTCTCATTCATTTATTATATTTTTATTTTTTTAATATGTGTGAAAGTATAAGTATAACAATTATTTTGGAACGGAGGAAATAATAAACACCTAGCAACAAATACAACCACTATACGCCAATATAATCAACTTAATCATCACTAGCAATTATAGAAACCGACTACCACAACAAAATAGACCAGATTTCAAAAACCTCCCACTGCAACTTGCAACTGTGGAAATTGATTACCACCAAAACACATTGCTAGAAAGTACCCCAAAAAAATCGATTCTCCAATTAAATTGTAAGGAAAATTCGGCAAAATAACCTCATCAATATATCATACAACAATCAATAATAGTTTTAAATACCGAAACATAATAAGACGGTTTATAAGTTCATTTCAAATAAGAAATAATGAAACTTCACACCCAAGGAAAAAACAATATTGAAGGATAATAGATCTCACAATGAAAAGCATGAAGGAAAAGAAGTAAAAAAAAAGTCTAATAGCCAATAGGGGCGCTTAAATCTGCCTCCTTCTGAATGATGCTCTCCAAAACAGTTTCAGAAGATGTCAATTGATGCTTAAGATCTTCCACATATTGACTTAAATTGTCTATCTTGAAACGCAACATTTCAAATTCTTTGGTAACCTGTTGCTTAGAATCCAACACTTGTATATCAGGAAACAAACCACGTCTTTCAACACCATTCAACCAATCCTTATCAAAACCAAAGCTATGTGCATCTTGTAATAGCTCCACGAATTCGGTGCGGTATGAGCCCATTGCATCAACAGCACTATGAGTTTGGAGAAACTTCAATAGCTGAGCTAATAAACTGTAGGCACAACCCTTGTATCTATTACTCAGTGAAGTGTCCTTTAAGTGAAGGGAAGGGTGCAAAACAAGGAAATCAGTTAACAGAGACAAGTTCTCTGAAGCCAAATGCTTCTTGGAGACTAGTTGCTCAAGCTCCTTTGTGATAAGCAAAGAATAACTTAAATCTTCTACTATTTTAGATGAGTTCCCTGAAAGTATAGAAAATAATAATCATACCTACTTAAAGGGAACAATATAGTTAATCAAAAGCAAATTGAAGCAATAAGATACCTTTAGAAGGTATTGAAGGAAACTTGGATGCAATTGAAGAGGGTTTTGATTTTGAAACTATTATATCATCTTTCTTAGGTAACTGTTCCTCAATATTTGAGCTTACATTCTTGAAAGCCTCGTCATTCCAAGAAACTACACAAATTATGAAAGGAAAAAGTTCAAACTCAAAAGGGTGATGACTGTTGAAGTAACATAAGAAATAAAAATATATTCAGATTCTTCACCTTGATCATTGGTTTCTTTAGAGGCCATGGAAAAAGAAGTCATGGCTATTTGTTCATCACCATGTTCCTACACATATTCAAATTAAAAAAAATGATAATATGTTAAGTCTTAATATTTATAGCATCAGCCTTATTATATTTAACAATATATATTTTAGTTTAGCAGATTTCATTACGAATAGAATAAAAGATAGAAACCAAAAGAATTTCAGTGTTAAGGAACAATTCCCCGTAACTAATTTGGATACAAGATTTAGAAGCAGGTTCTTTTATATGAATGCAATCACATGGAAGTAATTCCCTTACTTATAAGAAAAAGAATGAGTTTGCATCCTAATAGGTTTGATGATGAACTTACTAATTCTAAATTGGTTGATGATGTTATTGTCTTGACATTATAAGATGTATTTCCTTCTTCAACGTTTATCGCATTACCCTGCTGAAAATTTGAAAGAATGCTTATAGTTATAATAGTATAATTCAATTTGTGCATTGAAAATGAGTAAAAACAAAATACAGGAAAACTAGGAGAAATGCCTTTTGTTTAGGAGCAACTAACTGTAAAGTTGGCTCATTCTTTTTTTCTGAAATGGGTTGCAAAGTTGCTGCTACATCTATTTCGGACGTAGAGCCCTCCCACTAATCACATAACATGAAAATTAGTTGCAACATATTCAAAACATAGCCTGCAGAATATGTTGGTGTTATTGGTAATGTCTCTGGTGTATGTTTCATATTTTATACAAATGCATTGTCATATTTAGGTGTTGTTAGCTTGAATAAATAGATTGCTATTGACCTCTGAAGATGTCAACTCGTGACTTGACGCTGCTTCAACTTCAATTCCAGCGATAAAATCTTTAGTATTGTGGCCACGGGATTCTTCTTGTATTTTTTGAAGTATAATCAACAAATTTCTTAACGCTCCTTCATCCATATCTAAATGTTATAGATTAACATTGTTAGATAGTAACTTAGAAAGCATAATAATAAAACCAAAATGTTGACTAGATTTCAGTTATTTATTTGTCTATGCCTAATAAATAAAAGTTACCACTTTGATAAAGCTTCTATCAGTAAGAATATGGATAACTCTATGAGCTCTTACATATTAGAAATACTTATCCATGTGTTTGCATCATTGTTTATAAGTGGAAAGTAATGATGAAATAAATGACTATATAAAAATAAATGAGATTGACAAAATCACTGTGAGTCCTTCTGATTTTGACAAAATTTAGAGATGAGTTTTACAAGAAACTTCGAGAAACTCATCAAGAAACTTAGCCATGAATCTAGTAAGGTGGACTCAAGAGCAAATGCAATTACATATTTAAAAAAACCAAACTATTTGCATCTTTGACAACTTGAGAAATGATTAATATTTAAGCACGCACATTCATACACTAGGAGAAGCATTACAAGGAATAAGCATAACTTTGTAAAAATAAAATTTGTAAATATTAAAAATGTAATAATTTTGAAAAGTATTAGGTAAAGTGTTTACCCATGAGTGAATCGGAACCAATTATTTCCCAGAAATAGGCGAGTCTTGATGTTGAAGTGAGAGAGAGTTTTTGACAATCCATTACAAAACGAGATTCTACGGTTTGAAATTGAATTCCCTGTGTTTGGAAGAGGCTTGGTAGGTTCACAAATGCTACAAATTTCAAATTTAGAATCTTGGCTTTCTGATTTTCCTCCCCTTCAGTTTTAAATATTTCCTCTAGTTCATCTGCTTCTCTTATGATCAGACACTTTAGCTCCGGAAGCTCGTTACTTACGGAGGTCGAAAACACACATTTCAACTTGTTGCACTTTATTACAACAAGCACATTTAGCTTTGGGAAGCATGTCCTTGAGGATGAGGAATTTGACATTTTCTTATTCTCTAAATCATCTTCAATGATATGCTTCAACTCATCACACTCTATTATCATTATATCATGCAATTGTGGTAGACATCTTAAAATAGAATCGGAGAAAATGACTTGTAACTTTTCACATCGCATAATTTGTATCGTTATTAGGTTTTGGAGGACAAAAGAATCTTTGGGACCAACAAAAAGACAAGTCACCACATATAATTCGTCCAGCATAATCTTTCGCAACACTAAGTTTATTTGTTGTTCATTTACTTCATTGACACAAAATATACTTTCTACTTTGGACATACATAACCCGAGTCTTTCCAAAGCAAGCAAATACTCCATGTTCCCACTCAATTTCTAAGATAAATGAATGGAAAATAAACTCAGTTATATAGCCATAAATATGACCACCTAAGCTAAGATGTGTCTATTCAAAATTTTATGTCGTAACAAATTTATTTTTTTAGAAAATATTTTAAATTTCTTATTTTAGGTGAAATGGTAAAATAACATTTATATTTTAGGATGAAAGTAATAATTTGTATAAAAAGAAGATAACAAATGAACAGAAATATGTTAAGTGAGGTTGTATTTTTTTAAGGGTTAAATATGTTTGTGGTCCTCATAAATATCTCATATTTCAATTTTAGTCATTTAAAAAATTTCCTTTAAAAAATGATCATCCTAAAAACTTCCACTCACACTTTTGCTCTCTCTTACTAATTCAGTTGCTAAGTAATAAATCGTCGCTAAAACTGTCACAAATTAAATTGTAAAAACGGTCTCTAAGTTGCATGAGGGACCAAAAAAGAAAATAAAATATTTGAGAAGACCACAAACATATTTAACCTGTTTTTTAATAATAAATAGTATATAAAACTAAATTGCAATTTTACAAGAAATTAAAATAAAATTGTTTTTCCTGGGTTGTCTTAACCATCGTACATGAAATCCATAAAACTGGGGTAGGCCTTTTTTATTATTATTTTTTAAAATTAATTGTTAAGAAATTATCAATTGCAATATCATAGCATTAAATAATTTCAGAAACAAAAATATATAGAAATAGGAATACCTTTGTGATGGTACCATCGACAGATCTTGAAACCAAATGATGAGATATGAAATCACCAATAGGTTTCATATCAGCAACCTGTAAGCATTTATCGAGTACAAGATCTTTCAAAGGTGGAAATGTTGTGTGATATTGTTTAGGACACATGGCAGCCAAATTTTGCAGATTGGAAAGATAGAGACACTCCAATGCTGGAAGATGAAGATGAACCTCAATGTCGTTTTGATGATCATCATTGTAATGTCCGAATATATATTCCAATCGGATGCAATCTATAATGGAAAGCACTTTCAACTTTGGGAAGACATTGTCCAAATTATTGTCATCAGCATTGTCGTGATCTTCGGTGTCTATTATTATGTGTTTCAATTCATCACAACCTTTAATTATCAAAGTTTCCAACAACATTCTTGGAGCAATAGATAGGACAAATATTGATTTTATCTTCCTCAACTCAGTCAACTGAATCTCTTTAACATTGCATAGGATCTTTGATTGTCTTGAAATACATTGAGCACGCTCCCATATGTTTATGCTAAGGCAATATGAATTTGATTCCTGTAATGTGATCCAAATAAAAAAGAATTTAAATTAATCTCATGGTGAGTGTATATAAAATTCAAAAAATGCAAACATATCATTTTTATTTTTTTATTTTTAAATTTTAATGTTTTCTGTGATACAATACAAGTCTCTTCACTCATGATGTATAGATTTTGTGTGAGAATATTTCTAAACTATCTTGTGTATACATGAATTAAACATTGATCTTTTCAAATTTCAATCCAAATTAAGCAGTATTAATTAGACTTATGTTTAGAAAAATAAATGCATCTAGTAATTTGAAAAAGAGCTTTGTATTTATGAATAAAAATATTTCCTAATTGATACTTATAGTTAGAGACATGAGAGATTATTTAATAAAATGAATATATATTTAGTTTCTTTTATTATAAGAAAATGTATATGTAGTTTCATATATTATAAAATAAATGCAAGAATTAACATATGAGAAGTAGGTGAGAGGGTTACCATTAAGTTGTTTTGTGGTTGATTCACATGAACCAATGGAATTTTAGTACTTTTGGTACTCCTCAATTTGTTTCCACAATAATACATATCAATCCATGAAAAGATGTTGCATTTGATATAGTCCGACTGTGTTGCTGGCTTGGAAGCGGATCTAGAAATAGAAGATGACTTCTTATTGGACAAAGATGTCGTATGATTACTTTCTGGAAAAATATCAATTAAATTGGGTACATCATCAAGATTTATATATTTTAGGGAACCAAGTTTGACATCTTGCCCAAATATGTATTTCAGCTTATCACAACTTCTCATTGTGATGGATTCTAGTGCCGGAAGATCATGAGCAGAGACAAACGGAAGTATTACTTTAAAGTTTGGACACTTCCTAATTTCAAGAGCTTTTAGTTTCAAAAACATTGGGTCCAGACTCTTGCTATCATCATCAATTATTTCTCTTCTTGATCCCTCTCCTTTTCTTTCATCTAGTATTATATATTCAAGACCCTCACAGTCAATTATTTCCAATATCTCCAACAACACTAGGCTACGGGCAGTTGAAAGTTCGAATAAGGAGATCAACATCGGACAACTATTCAATGAAACTTTCTTTAGATTGCGTAGGCTAAGGTTGCACTTAAATAAACTTCGCAAGTGTTTGCAATTCCCGATAGATAGGTCCTCTAAACTCTTAAAAGTGTCAAAGGAAAGAGGACCTATGCACAACTCTTCTAGATTTTCCATTTTCTCCAGATGTAGTTTAACCAACTTAGAGAATACATGTGATACTTGAGAAGAAGTATGCTTAGTTTCAATGAGGCACTGTAGTTGTGAAATGCAACTTAAACCAAGCACAACTAGATCATTCATACCATGGTCCAAAGGAACAATCTCAGGTATGATATTTCTCCAAACCCCTCGATTCTACCTAGTTTGAGAACCTCTGCTTCTTGCATACAATACTTGAGTGTTGTTTCAGATAGGAAAAACTCATTTTCGTAGTCAATAGACACACACTTTGATGATGATGAATAATCAATTCCAGAGCCGTCGGCTACACAAAACATCTGCAATGTAGGTAAAGTTATTTCTCGACAACAATGATTAAAACTCCCTACAAAATACAACTCTTGAAGTAATGAGCATCTTTCAATCACTTCAAACGGATTATTCCAAGAAATTGAACAATGTTCCAATTTCAACAATCTGAACTTATCTAATTTCGTAATTCCGCTCGGCAATTCATTAATACGACAACCACTCAAATCAAGTGTCTCAAGGCTTGGCAGATTTCCCAAGATAGAAATGTCACCCAACATACCAGATCTAAAGATAAGAGATCGAATATTCTGCAACGATTGTATTGATTGAGGTAATGATAGGTTTAAAAAAAAAAAATCACAAACAAAAACTCGAAGTCCAGTATTATTTTCAAAAAAGGAATCTGGTACTTTGATATTTGAAAGCTTGTCACCTTCTTCCCTACATAAAATGACAATTAGAATCTCAAGCTTGGAACCATCAAGCTTACAGGAAAACACGTCCTTTGGCTTGCCTTCACATAACAAATATTTTATATTTTTCTCCCTTTCAACCATTGCCTTTTGATTTTTGTCATACACTTGTACTGTTTGAATCTCTTTGTTCGCTATCCATTGGGCAGCATCACGAACCAAGTCATGCATTTTCACTATCCCTTGATCGGCTTCCAACAATAAACAAGAATCTAGGAGTTTATTTTTGGATATAACTACTTGACTTCGAGCATCTTGGTAGCTTCCATAATCTTCCCCAAAAAGGCCTCCTCCGATGGCAAGTCTGGCTAACCTTTCAGTAAGAACCTCTTCATCTTCTCGAAACACAGAACACAAAAGGAATAAACTCTTTGCCTTTTCATTCCTCATATTATCATAGCTAAACTTCAAACAGTTATAAATTTTAACAAGTTCATCATCAACACCATGTATGGACATAGGTTTTTGAAATGATTTTAAGGCCACATCCCATTCATTCCGATGTTGTTCGCCCTTCAAACTACTAGCAATAACAACAATTGCAATAGGTAACCTTTTGCATTCATTTGCAATCTTACGTCCCTTGTCAAGAAAAAATTCAGTTGAAGTTTCACTTAGACTAGCATGCCTTTTGAACAAGATCCACGCATCTTCTTCAGATAAGAGATCTAGTTGGATTGTCTTATTGCATCCTAATTTTTTGCACACCAACAGACTGCGCGTGGTTACAACAATCCTACAACCTTTGTGATTGTCACTATATGGAATTCCAATTTCATTAAAATCAATATCGCCCCACACATCGTCCAATATTAGAAGAATCTTCTCACCATTGGTTAGTCTGCTCCATAGTTTTTTGGGTCGATCGGATTCATTACAGTCATCAAATTTCAATCCCAAGGGTCCAGCAATATCATCTTGAATCTTTTTAATATTAGGAGAAAATGACACTGCGGTATCGATGATTTGAGTAAATTGCTTTGATTGCTTAAGTGTCTTACCCACTTCCTTGATCAATGTAGTTTTTCCTGTGCCCCCCATCCCTTGCAACCCAATCATATAATTGTTGTCATCTTTGAGTTCATCCAAAAGCTCAATGTATTTGGATTCTCTACTTTTAAAATGCATATAGTGTTGGGATGAATAGCGTTCAACATCTGGAAGACGAGCTGGGAGTCCAATTGTAAGTTCCTTTCCAACTTCCATTAATTCTTTAATATGATCCTTCCTATTTGCCAGTACTTTTCCTCTTCTATATCTCCATATGCAATGAGGACAAAATTCAAAAAAACATTTTTGTTTTGTTTTGGTGTCTTCTTGAATGAGCTTATCAGCTTCTTCTACCCAAGAAAGAGCATTAGCTTGAACATCTTCCCCTCTTCGGGTTGCCACTTCAATGCGTTGCTTGAAAGTTGTCCTTTCTACTTCCAACCTAGCTTTTTCTTCTTCAAAATCCTTAGCAATGCACATGAAGCAACATATATAACTCGATTCTGCAATTACGCCATTTATCAATTTCTCCACATATGGCTTCGCCAAATCAGTCAAGAAACTCGCCATCTAAATAAGTTTCAATAGATCAAAGTTAGGCATATATGTATATGTTTGCATATTGTATTGTGTATTAGAAAATAAAATGGTTGATAATGAATCTTGTTCTGTGAGCATATCATTCATGTTCTTTTTGTGTAGGAAGATTTTCTTCATTTAGAGTATGTTTATTTGAAAAATTGAACTTGACGTACACATTTTTCATCAAAGAATTTTTCTTATAGTTTGTTTTGAATAAATATTTGAGAAACTTCAAACAGAGATTCCATTAGATATCTAAGTTTAAGATCCTTTCAGCAGATTTCTAAATAGCCAGTCTATCTTTGAAAATGATGAACAAGTTATAGAATTATAAATATAAAACTCTAAGTTGAAGAATTATAAACCCTTGTAAATACTCTTAAACGAATACTCTAAAACTTGGTTACCTTATTTCATGCACTTTCAGCAAATGCTCAACTCGAATAGCTACTAAGAACAATCTTCCTCAGATTTTTCAAATATGCAGTAGCTAGTATTTGATGTTCTGCAGCAAAAGTATGTTCATGTGCATTGTAACGATTAATTTATGATCCAAAAAGAGAGGAAGGGATCATATAAAGTAAAGTAGCTATCAATTGCTCTCACTTTCACATTTGTAATCAATTAATGTTCAAATGTAAAGAAAACCAATGATTCTTTAATTTTGGGTATATATGGTTTAAACAATTAACAAATTCAAAATTGGAAACACTCACCCCTAAATACAATTCATGTATAAGGTAAGTTAGAAGGCTCACAAAATGCTAGGTCGTAGTAATTAGATCCAACTGTGTAAGTTTTTTAAAAATCTAAGAACGAATTCAAAAGAGTAACAAATAAACAATAATATGATTTATTATCTATGCGGTTAAAATGGTAATAAAACGACAAGCATGTGACTGTTACCTTATTTCAGCGAAAGTTGAAGCTATATGAACAATCTTTCTCCAATCTGCAGTAGCTAGTAGTTAATGTTCGTCAGCAAAAGAATCTTCATGTGCCTTGTAGTGATTAACTTATGTTCCAAAAAAAAAAAGAATGGATCAAATAAAGTAAAGTAGCAATACTTGAAGCAACCTCCTTAAAGTATCAAGTAAAGGTTCAACGATTGATAAACAAGTTATGAATAATTTATCATATAGAAAAATGGAGTGAAAATCAAAAATGGAAATCATTTACAAATTAAAAATATGAGAAAGTAACAAAAGAAAAATTTATGAGATTGTTTTCTACCTCAATCAATGTTTTACTGTTATATCAGCACATACTCGGGGCTTTTTAATAATCATTTCCTTTATTGGAAGCAGCTAGCATATAGAGAATTTGGAGTAATATACATTGCAATTCATATTATGCAGTAAACAAAAACTATAAAGACAATAACATTTATAGATTCAATATATGTATTAGTGATCCTTTAAATGTTAATGTGTATATGATTATTTAAATTGAAGTAGGATATTGCAACTAATAACATAATCCCTTCATATGATTGTTTGTTACCTTATTGCAGCAGCAAATGTTGAAGCTGTAAGAACCATCTTTCTACAATCTGCAGTAGGTAGTATTTGAAGTTCTTCATCAAAAGAATCTTCCATTGCCTTGTAGTGACGAACTTATGTTCCATAAAAAAAGAAGAAAGGATGGAATAAAGTAAAGTATCAGTACTTGAAGCAAACTCCTTAGTATCAAGTAAAGGTTCAATTATTGACAAACTTTACAGCTAGCTAGAAATCCATTGTTTGGGGTTTACAATTCATGTAACCGGTAAACTAGGAGATTCTACAAAATTCAAAATAGCACTAATCGGATACAACTATGTAAATTCATGAAAAAGGAAGAATAAAGAAAAATCTAAATATAATGGTGAACATGCGACACTGAAATCAGATGCGAATTTGCAAACCCCTTGGATTAAGAAAAATCTATCTCAAGTGTCAACACGTCACAATAGCATTTTACAAACAAACACTAGGAAAGCAATATCCACAACAGGTGCACAAAATCCTGTAAATAATCTTATAATGATGTGGTTTGGCAGTAAGAATATTTGAAATATTGGACATGTGGAATGAAGATTTTAACTTGTATATAACAGTCAGACATTATTTAAATCTTGGTTTTTTTAGAAAATAACCAGCAAATATATTTATAAATATTTAAATCGAGGTCAACAACTTAGAAGCATACTCATGCATTTTGGTATGACATTGATATGATATGAACTCTGATGTATTTATGGAGCAATATGCTAACACACTTTTTTTATAGATTGGATCACCAAAGAAACATAACATAAAAGAAAAATGGATCAATGTAATTTTAAAAAAGATGAATGAGTGATGCTTTAAGTTTCCTATCATGATCAACTTGTCTTTTAAGCTTGTCAACCAGAGTCACCTTCAACCAGAGTCAACTTGACTAGAGACAAACTTACCAGACTCGTTTCGCTCAAGTGAAATCATTTTTTGAAGTATCTGCATTCCAGTAGAGTTAGAGACATCAGAAGTCTTTGCTTCTTCACTATTTATAAACAAAATCTAGGACTGATATCACTAAAATACATATCAGACCTTCAAGCGGCAGAGACCTGTGGCAAAATTAACTCAAGGAATATTTCCCAAGCCAATGTTTTGTAAGCATACTGGACAACTGTCTTTCTCTATTACTGAGAGCTAGCTTATAAGCATCACCAAGATCAAGGAAATTTGGATTTTGTCGAGCAATATCACTAAAAACAAGGATTGATTCGAAAGATACTTGAGATGCTAATACCTTATTGACTAATTTGGTGTTTTCTTCACTGTCCATGGTGAGTCCTTGCTTAGACACTAGCTACTGTCCATCCGTTCTAAAATCATATATACAAGAAACAATAGCAATATGATTTTTTTTCAACTAAAAAAATGGAGATAAGGTTTGTTAAATGAGAATAAAGAGGATTGAGGAACATCATTGAAGGGAGTAGCCTCAGTTTAAGAGAGAGAAACAGCACTTGTTTCATTCTGCTGGCAGTCAAGTTGTGGGAAGGGAGTAGACTTCAGTGGCAGGCCTTTGGTGTTCAACCTCCACAGAACTACAACCCAACAGTTCTCCATCTTCTCGCTGAATTCAAAGTTCCCCTGAGATTTTGAACCAATCAACAACGATCCCCACATAGCTTTTGTCAGCTCAAAAGGCATAAATCTCATGAGCATATACATCTTCATACATCCCACCAAAGCGATAACCCAAACAGTCCAAGACACAACATCTGGGTGAGGCATTTCATCAAACAGTTGTCGACAAAGTGCAACATAACCACACGAAGAGAGTTATTAACATGATTTCAGCTGGTGGATAGTAATGAAAAACTTATTGACACAAAATAGTAAAATAAAGATTCTTCAGCTATATAAAAGGCACTGGACATTGGAATCAACACCGCGATTCACGAAGCTCCACATAATCACACGGAACTCCGCCAGTACAGTTACACGGGGCTGTTTGTCCAATGGAAGCGGCATTTGTGGATAGTAATTATCAACTTCTGGCTCCAAAACCATTTCAATTTATTCGAGAGGTAGTAGATTTCCGCTTCAATGAATCCATCGGACCCAATGCCTCAATGCTGTGTAGCTTCTCCATTTACTTTAGTTGTATTGCACTCAGTATTTCATCTTCTTTGCCAAAACTTTTCTTTCCAGTATCGTCGTCGTGGGACTCTTCTCGCATAAACTGCAAACAACTTGAACAAAGGTACATCTCATTGTATTTTATTGGACTCAAACATAAATTGACATACATATCATGATACCATAGTATTTTAATGGACTTTTTGGTATATAGCATGTCTAAACACACACATTCATACTCTATGAGAAGCATTTCAAGGAAGAAACATAACTTTGTCAAAAAAATAATTTGTAAATATTACTGTATGATATGTAATTATTTATAAGATGTACTAATTTTGAAAAGTATTAGGTAAAGTGTGTACCAAACCGTATGTCGACACTGCAGCCAAGTATTTCCATGATATAGTCGAGTATTGATGTTGAAGTGAGAGAGAGTTTTTGACGATCCATTACAAAACGAGATTCTACCGTTTGAAATTGAATTCCCTTTGTTTGGAAGAGGCTTGATAGGTTCACAAATGTTATAAATTTCAAATTTAGAATCTTTACTTTCTGATTTTCCTTCCCTTCACTTTTAAATATTTCCTCTAGTTCATCTGCTTCTCTTATGATGACACATTTTAGCTCGGGAAACTCATTACATACGGAGATCGGAAATACACATTTCAACTTGTGGCTGATATATTCTGATATTCCTCCGGTACCAGATGATAATCTCATATACAGTCAATTTGTCATTAACATGTCTGCAAACGATGTTGTTATGAGCAGACAAAGAGGGGGATTTCGAAATGATCCACACATATCTAAATTGATGTATACATCGATCAGACAGATACATGCACATCAAATTCATCTCACATGCAAGCAAGCCTGAGTAAAATGAAATGGGATCAAAGAGAACGGTTGCACAACATCATTTCTTCTGCGTGAGCAATATAGACAAGCATGTGGTCAATCCTCAGTATACTCTAGTACACGATCAAACTCGTGTATGCGGTAAAAGTAGGATAGGATTCATCCCCTAAAATGAATAAGAAAAAAGTATTAGTAATAAGTGTAAAAAAATGGTTTTAATATTAATAGTGGCTATGGAAATTACTGTTAGTAGGGTGCATGAGTTTGTCATTTGCTTTGTCGTCCAAAGAGAATCTTCGCTCAGATTGGAGTACAAATATACCAAATAGGCTCCCCCCATACGTGAATGGCCGATAATTCGATGAAATACTTAAGGTATGCCACATCGACGTAGGTTACACTTTTGTCCACAAAAATGTCTGTGCCAACCAAGAATGGAAGGAAACACCTCAAAGCACACTTCATATGTTATGTAACCTATATATCATTGATGTCGGTATTCTCGGCCAATTCCAAGTTGTTTTGATATAGCGCTCCAAGTAAAAAAAATTGACATGTGCACCTCTAGTGCTCTCACACTACATCAGGGCATCCATTGGGCCAACCCCTAAATAAATGACCATCAACTCTTGGGCTTAATCATATTTGATTCTGGAATGATCAAGTAACCTCCCCTGGTGGGAAGGTGTAGAAGGCAAGTAACATCATCCAGGGTGATTGTCTGTGTTTTCTTATGACATCTCTCAACAAAAGCCACATGCATGCCATGGCTAATGATTTTGTGCCCAGAGCAACACATACCTGTAAGAACGAAGTACTAGAGGACACTATAGAACCAATGATTCTTAGGTTGATAAACCTTTAGAATATTTCTATTATAGTTAATATACTTCAAACAATCGTGCTCCTGTTAAAAAAATATCAGTCGTAGGGCAAGTGTTTAAAACATATAAATAACAATTGTTAACAAAAATACCTCTCAAGCCCAAACATGCTCAGAAACATGATATTTATAGTATATCAATAAGGGGGTGTCAGAGGGCCCTCCTGAAAAAAGGGTATGCAAATAGAGGAACATCATCATGTGTAGTAGAAGGAGCCTTCTCCTGGTCTACGTGATCAAGGAAGACGTGCCCCTGGGATGAGAACCCATATGACAGACAACTCCTAAAAGTCGATGCTTCCCCTTCATGAGGCATAGAGACGCTCTCCCGCCTAACTTTGGCCTGCTTATTCTAAAGCCTTGCATTCTCGCATCAAACTGACACGTGTTGGGTTTCGCGGATGAGCCTCATTTTGTCGTTGTTGTTTGCAGCCATTTTTCCTGAAACAATACGAGAAAAATACATCAGTTTCCATCAAGGGAAGTTTCAGATATGCATCTCTGAAAACTAGTAAACCACCAATTCGGAGATGCATCTCCAAAAAAGCTCATGTATGCATCAATGACAGAAGATGATCTCAGTCATGCCCTAATAACCCGAAATGCAATGAAATCACAGTGCATGTCTCTAACAGCTATATTACGAATTTGAGTACTACCTAATGCATTTATTGTTATAATTTATGAACAATAAATGTCCATGGGTATGTTCTAAAATGACAAGAAAAATGAAAGTGAGTAAATGACAATAAATGCTTGAGAAATAGTCTCACACATGAAGTGACACTCACAATAAAAGCTTTTATAAAGAGTTATGTTCATCAATTCAACAAAAGTAAAAAAGAGGATATAAAGTGTCACATGGGCTAGTGTAATGGTCCAAAGCATTATGCCACATGTCTCCTTCATATACCTCATAGTCGAGGTCGCCCCCGGCAACACCAGCTCTGGCTCCAGGACCAGGTCCAAGGGCGTGGGCGTAGAGGCATCAGTGGCGGCTTGTAGGCGACACTTGAGCACTTAGCATGATGCATCGGAGTAATCTAGCTACTCACATCGTTATACGTCGGCGTCGATGGCGCTCTGGCGGTCGACATGTGGTAAATGGTTGTTGCTCTTGTTTTTTATCGTTGCGTAAGTTTGAATTTTAAATTCAGAAATAGGTAACACTTCATGAAGTGTTACTGAATGAAGATATGCAACTCTTGGGAAACGTTGATGTAGGCGAAATAACACATCTTTTGGTAAAAGTGTTTTTTAAAGGATGTTGTTTCATCAAGGGTCGCAACCTTATGAAACAACACAAACATGTAATATAAATAAATCATTCAGAAATCAGAAATCACATCACAAAAACACATATTCTCTTCAGAAAAGTTCCAGATTTTCTTCCCTACTGTTTACCAGTGATTTCTGATAAACAACCGCTAGTCTTCCAAATTTATATAGTTTTGGTAACTCACAGGATCGACTAGATTGATCCTAGGACATGTGTCTCAAGAACTATTATTACGGTGATTTGACTCGTGGTTAAGTTTGTTTCTAATTTGTGGATGACGAAAAGTGTTTAGACAATAAATCTAAATGAAACTTGTGACTTTATGAACAAAGTAAATGACGATAACTTTGTAGTAAAAGGTGTCTTAAAGATAACGAAAAGACTTAGGAAAGGTAAAGATAAATGACTCGAAGTAAATGCTTTAAGTTTTGAGAAAGTACTGGAAATGAAGACTTGGCGAAGTGTAAATGCAGAAGTAAAAGTGATGATAAATTACTGAAAAGTAAGGGAAATTCGACAGATTAAAAGACAGTAAAATACTTTAATTTAAACAATTGGTATGAAAAATATAACATGAACGAAACTTATGGTGTTCTTCATACATACATTTTCAGCGTAAAACTCTTTTCTCTCGCTCCGGTACTTCGAGTGTATTTTGTGAATTTCTGTATATCTGTTTTAACCACCTCTGAATCTAAAACTAAGACCCCTATTTATAGTAATTTGACCCTAACGGCCTTTACACATATGACTGCCACGTTCGTCGTTCTCAAACGTTGCATATCTCAGATGTTTCCACGTGTTGGCCTGATGAAACGACTTTGTTTAAATTTCAAATACTTCCGCTTAAAGCTTCGACTCTGTGAACGCCTATGTCGAAGAGAGCTTTATGAAAACCCAAAAAATCTTCTAAGTTCAAGGCTTCGACAGCAAATAATTGCTCACCCACAAAGAGAATTAAACAGCTTTGCCACAGTCATCTTTTGCTTATTCTCAAAACATAATATTTCCAAAAACCTTCAGCTATCTGTCGAAATCCCCAGCTAACAAATTTCCCCCAAGAAATGTCTATTTCGAATTACTGTAGAAATGGACATTTTTTGTATTTACCAGATTTCGACCAGAGACCTTTCATAGACCTAAAAGTCCATGTTTGTCAGTTAATCATGGTTAACTTTTTCAAAACGTTTCATCAGAACGTGTGCACAGTTATATGTCATCATGAGTTTCAACTTCCAAGAAAATGAATAGTATTCCCTGTACCCTTTTCTCAGAAAAAGTTCCACGTGGCCCACTACCCTAGCAAAGTGTAACCAGTCAGCTTCGCAGGTTCAACATTATAAAAGCTCATTTGTCATTTTTCTCTCTCTTTTCACGAAAATCTCCATTTTCATCTAAGTTCATCTTCTTCAACCTCTCTGAAAATGCTTCTTCTTCCCTAAACCCTAATCCTTCAAAATCTCCAAAGTCCATTACAATGTCTTCTGATAAACAACAAAAGCAATCAAAGAACATCAAAGGTGCTGGACCTTCAAAAACTTCTACTTCCCAGAACATTCCAACTAGCACAACCATCACTGTTGGGGACCGAGAATACATCACTGCTCCAAAACTTTTGAAAGAACAGAAAGCAATTTTTGCTTCTCAGGTAATGGTTCCTTCCCTTCTTTCTGGAAATGCTTTAGGGTTTCTAGACCCATTAGTATCTGAAGAACATTTAGAGAAGTGTGCTCAATTTTTTCCTTGTCACCATACTACTAAACCCATAGCCAACAAAAGCCTTTCTTCTAAAGACAATGAGGATCTAAACCCGAGAGAGGCTTTTTAATTGGACTTTATCACTGATAGTTTCAGACCCTTTCGGTCTTGTCCAACTCTAGACAAATCCTATCTCGCTTGGTTAACAAAAGTTGAAAAGAAGAAAGCCTCATTTTGGAAAGAATTGGGTATTTTTGACCTAATCCAAATGTCAAAGTTGGGATTCAGTTACTGTCAATCTTTATTACTATCCAACCTATATTTTTGGGATAACACCTATAACACCTTTCATCTTCCTTGTGGAATGATGACTCCCACACTTTTCGAAGTAGCTGCCATTGCTGGACTTCCTCCGACAGGAGAGACCTTCGACCCCTACCAAGACTGTGAAAACTTGATTGACTTCAACGTTAAGAACGCTTCATTTAGTACTCACATTAATCTATATCATGCTGATGAGGAAGAAGTTTCTGATATAGAACATATAGCGTTCTTAGGTCTATGGTTGTCCAAGTTCTTCTTTTGCTGCAAATCTCTACAAGTTGCTAAGAGATTTTTAACGCTCGCTAACCAATTGCATGCTGGTCGAAGAGTGGGGTTGAGTGAACTCTTATTGGCTAGTTTGTACGAAAATCTAGGATCAACTAGTGCTAAGCTAAAGGAATACGAAGCTGGCACCAATCTATTACTATCTGGGCCTTATTGGCTTCTTCAATTGTGGCTTAATGCCACTTTCGAATCCTTTTTGCCAACACGAGGAAACATCGAAGAAAATGCCCCAGAGATAATAAATCGAAGCATTGAGGGCACCAGACTCCTTCGACTGACTCCAGCTGATGATGTTGATAACGTACAAACTTCCCTCACCAAATACACCTTGATGTTCTCGAAGCGTCATCATTTCCTTCCTTCGATGGCTCCTTTTGCCAGTCGAACCCATGGTCCTTCCTGGTTTACTGCCTCGCTCAAAGACGCTATGAAAAATGCCAACACAGAGATCGAAGACATATGGCGTGCCTTTCTCCTCCCAAGGCTACTTGTTTCTAGGATTCTGCCAGTAAAGAGTCATGTGTGTCTGTTGGCTTATCAGCCTAATTTTGTCTCTCGACAATTTGGGTTGTGTCAACTTATCCCTTTCTCTTTATTCAAGCGAAAGTGTGAGATCTGCTGTGCAGGGACTGAATGGAGCGCCCGAGACATTGCCGTTCATAAAGAATTCCATTCCAATTGTGCCGAATTCCAATTAATAGCCTTCCAACCGTCGTTCTATTCCACCAATGGTTTCGCCACTTGGTGGACAGATTTCTATTCCAAGAATATGTTTTCTACTGCTGAAATCAAAGAACATCTAACGAAGGCTTTTTCATCTTTGAAGGAAAATGTCCCCAAGGGTAAGCTTACTCATTCTGCAGAAATCCAAGCATTCCAAAAGTACTTTGAAACTGTCTATGACCCAACGAACATTGTTGGAACCGTTTGTTATGCAGCTCCAATTTTAAAAGAAAAATTTGAAAAGCAGATTGCCAAAAGAAAATCTCTCAAAGCTGTAAAACCTGAATTGAAATATGACTTGGCCTTTGAGTGCGAACCACCCAAATTTCCAAAGTTACCCAGTGCAGATTTTGCTTTGTCATTTTTCCCCCTTACCCTTACTGGTTCACGTGTGGGAATATTTTTAACATACTAAAAAATGACCAACAAAAGCCTGCAAAAAGAGTAGTTGCTACCAAACATACCTTAGACAGTTTCAAAGGCTTCCTTCACTTTGATTTATCTGCAGTGAGAATTACTTCTCCGACATGTGAAGGTGTGGAATGTTTGGATTTCTTGGTTTTACAACTCCTTTTCGTTTTTTGCCAGTCTTTTAAACATTTGCATGTTTCGACTAACTCACATTCTTCTTTAGCTATCAAAAGAAAGGTGGCGAAGAAAGAAAAACCTGTGGCAAAGGCTAGTTCGACTACTGCTTCCAGGCCAACTACCTCTTCAAGCCAGGGAGTGCCTTCTAGTGCTGCTCTAGAAAAAACGAAGAAAAGTTCAAAGGTATTACATCAAATAATTTCTCTGTCTCTTTCGAATTTCTTTCTAATTATTTATAATTTTTTTTCTTCAGGGTAGTGGCAAGCCTCCCTTGACACCCAAGAAAAGAAAAACCTCTCCTGCCAATATAATTCTTGTCGAAGATGATGAAGAGGATACTCCTCCCACTCCACTCAAGAAAAAACAGAAGAAAAATAAGGCAACAGTTGCCCCTTTCTAACCAAATCAACAACAAGGTGTCGAAACCACCATTCTCCCTCCTCTTCCAAAGAAAACTCCATCCCAGCCTTCTGGTGCTGCAGCGCTGGAGCATATTAGGAGCAATGCCTCCGATCCTGAGGCTCAACAGGTATACTTCTACCTTAAGTGTTCTATCGTTCGACAAATTCATATTTTCAATCTAATATTTTATTTCCAGGACAAAGCCACCACTCCCCTCATTTCTACTGCCAATCAAAGTGATCCTTCAAGCGGCATGAATCCATCTCCTCCTCTGATAGTCAGCGGTGCTATCCAAAACAAAGGCTCTTCGACTGGAGCTCAAAATCTTGAAGAAGACAACGCTCAAAACAAAGAAGAAACCTCTTCTCCTGGTGAAGGTGGTAAACGAGATTCGAAGCACGTTGACGAGAAGGACTCAACAGGGAAAGAAAACTCTGAGGATACTCCTAGTAATTCTCTTGCCAGAGTTGCGTTCCCTTCAAATGATGTTGATGAGGACGATCAGGATTCAGATGAAATTGAGGGGTATTTTTTAGAAGATGAAGACATGAATATGGGAGAAGCTGATACTGAGGGAAATCAAACTGGAACTAGTAATGCCAGCGTCGACACGGTCCCAAATCCAACTAAAGTTCGATCATCCGTCACCCAGACTTCTCCCATACCACTTGTCGCATCCGCGAAAAACAACCGGCGAGCTGAAATAAAAACACAAACAGAGCCGCCACTGCGCGTTATTTATCCCAAGATAGGGAAAGGAAACGCTCAGAGAAACCTGGAAAAAACATGGTCTCGCGACCAAAGAGAAAGGGTAAGGGAGTCGGTTACGCAAGGGGAAGGTATTAGCACCCCTCACGTCCGTCGTACTCGACGGGATCCATGCTCTAAGAAAAGAAAAGGTTGCTAAAACACCACACACACACGCACCGAAGACAACACATCACAAATGATAATTGGAAGATGTCTGAGCTGTCATACAGCTGTCATGAGGCCTAGGGTGAAATGTCATTTTTGCCCTTTCACTCAAATTGCACATTAAGCTAATTGTTTCATTTTGGTTAATTGGTGATTAACAAAGTGATTAAGCAAGAGTATAAAGCTCTAATTATAACTGAAATGCTAAACACAATCACAATTCTCAAAGTTTGTAACCACTTTTCCCTCCATTTTCTCCAAATTCATCAAGAACCTTCATCAACACTTTTCACAAAAACTTCATCAATTCTTCATGAAACTTGTTCATTCTTTTTGATTCATCTTCCATGAACTAGGATCCTCAACTGTTTCATCAAATCCATTGCTAAAAGCATCAAATTCGTGACTGTTGCAAGGGAGCATAAACATGGCAAATTGAGACTGCTTTCACTTGGATCAACTTTGAGCTTAGCTACGAGTTCCAATCATCTTCCTAAAGCTTCTCCTTCATCTGTTTTGGATCATTGGAGCCAAATACATCACGAATCACAACTGCCATTGCAAGGTGCATAAATCTCGAATTTCATCATTCTTTAAATTGTTACATGCTTATTGTAGTTCATCCAATGTAGATTAACATGCTAGATGTAGTTTTTGAGATGATTGATTGTAGAAAAAGATATTGTGATTTTTAGTTTGGATGTCATTTAGGTTTTTGATCGATCCCGATGATACAGTTAGAATTAGGTTAAATTAGTCACATATTCGTGATCCTCATGCTCAGACGGTTCCAATGGATATACTCTTGTTAATTTTGGTCACGATTCGTAGATTTGGATTTCCTGGAATTTTTGAGTGTTCTTGAACAAGAACACAATGAACAGTCGCGTGTAGATACATTTCTTTGCCTGGCCTTTTGAATTTGGTGTTTGGCGCCTTCAGTAGCCAATCACAACATTCCATTACCGCGCCTGATACGACGTCGTTTTGGCCAGTTTCAGCTTATTTTCAAAAATGCCACTGGCGTTTTATTTAAATAATTAATTCTATTTTCTTTTTCATTTCATTTTTCATTTAATTGCTTGAACTTAGAAAATTCCTATAGGATTCATTTTTGATCCAAATTGAGTGCAATTTTTTGCATTATTCTCATGAGAATGTGTAGAATTTAATGATATTTTTTGTGAATCTTTTGCATGTATGGAAAAATAAAATGCTTAGGGATTGTTTGATATGTCACATTTTTGTACACTTTGCCATATCCTTCATGAAATGCTCATACCTTTAAAGAAATGGATGAAAATTTTTGTGCTTATTCTGGGCATGTTGATGGTGATTTCCATGTAAAGTTTATGATTTTTGGATACTTGGTGATGGAGATATGATTTTTTGAAGTAAGGGGTGACAATTTGTGTCACACCAAACTAGGTCAACTTCATGATTTTATTTGCCTGGCCTAGAAATGTTTGATTGCTCCATTTTTTTGCATGAATGATCATTGATATGTCAAGATAATATGTGATTTTGTTTGGAATTTTTGGTTGCATTTTCAAATTGATTGATAATTTTCTTCTCTGTATGCTCATTTGGTAACATTGTGTGATACATGTTGGCATTTTGCTTGTGAAATTCTCATAGTGTATTGGATGAAGATGAAATTTGGTGGGAGCATTGTAGACACATTATAGGACATCATGGTTTTGATCCCATTCATTTATAATATGTTTTCACTGTTTTATGAATTATTGAAGTGGATGCTTGCTTGAATGTCTTGGTTTGGCTTGAATAATTGTGTCTGGATTTCTTGATTTTCATTGACCTACTTACTTTTGTCCAATTGAGCTGAAAATTGACATGCTATACATTGAATATGTCCTGTTTTGGTGTGAATTTTTGTGGAATTAATTGAATTGATTTGGTATGCTTTTGAGTGAGATAGTTCTGTTTGGTCATTTGAAGTTGCAAATTGCATGATTGATGTTAAATTGTGCATGAAATGATAATGGTGAAGGATATGAGCATGGGACCAATTGCATTTGCTTTTGATTTGTTTGAATTTGATTTTGGTTGAATATCACTTGCTGTTTAGATTTTTTATCCCTTTTGGACCCTAGGCTTGGCCTAGTGGTCTAGTTTCTCACATTTGGTTTGAATTTTCAGGATGAAATGCACAATGCTTAAGGAGATTGCTTCAAGGCAATTTGAATTGAGTTTGGTTGATGTTTATGAACTAACTTGACTTTGTGTTGTAGGGATTAAAGCTTGAGCTTGGGATTATAGCTTGCACTTATGTGCATTAACTTGTGTTGTCTGTATAGATTGACTTTTGCTGTTTATTGTTGGTTTGTCTGAGTACTGATGATACATGATTGATTTCAGGTACATTTAGTCGCTTACAGTTCTTTAAGAACTTGCTTGCTGCTGCTTGGTTTTTTAACCAGTTGAGGTAGACTCTCTATACTTCATGTAGTCTGGAAGACCTGGCTTGTTATTTAGCCCGGCAACTGTCTGAAGTCCTCCTTAAGAGGCGATGTTTGTGGTTGTTTACATTTGTGCCCAAGCAGGTAAAGACCTCTATGAGGCAATTGGTGGATCAAAGGGATATGCAATCTATCCCCCACTATTCTGTTGAGTCGTCCCTCTGCTCACACGGCAGTGTGTTGATGCATTAGGACACAAACCCAAGATCTTGTGCTGTTGCACAATCGAGTCAGAGTCTTGAGCGTAGAAGGGTCCCTCCATTCTGGACCCACGCTCCTGTGTCTGAGGCTCTCCCTGGTCAGGGATAAGAGCTGTGAAGTCTAATCTTCACTCACCTTTCATCTGCTTCACCTTAGCCTCGCAATGGCAAGGTTAAGAGCGAACAATACCCCTGTACAGATGACTTGCTTCGGCAGTCAAACCCATTGTTTGAGCCCACTTGGTTGGATATAGTGTGTGCTATGTGAATATTTGCTTGAAATGCTTGTTTTGATTGGTTGATGCTTGCATGCTTGCTTCCTTCCTGGATAGGATTAGCTTACAGTTGTGCAAGTAGGTAGAAACCATAACATAGGGCAATGATGCATGATAACACTAGGCTCGAGTACAGCTCCCTGGTAGTGTGTCTTCCCTTGGTTTCTGGCTAGAATTTCTTTCCCTTTCAGGGGAACTACATCGCCCTGATCCTCGTTCCAGACGAGGTATGTAGGCAGGAGACCGTGCGAGGTCTCTCCGGGCACTTTTTTTTTCTTTTTGTGTGTGTTTGCTTGTTATCTTCTTGTGTGTCAGGATATGGACGTAAGCCCAGCGATTGGCTGTAAGTATCCTGATTGTGTTTGTTTGGTTCGGAAGCTGACGTAATTCCATCGAGTGGTTGTCGGGTTCCAGGTTTGCCTGTGGGTGTGTGTGTCTTGTTTGGCGTGCGTGAGCCGAACTACGGCAGCTCTGATTCTCGTTCCAGACGAGATACGTAGGCATAGGATGCGACGTCCTATCGAGCTCTCTTCCCCTTAACCCCACCTGTGTTGTCTTCGGTGCGTGTGTGTGTGGTGTTTTAGCAACCTTTTCTTTTCTTAGAGCGTGGATCCCGTCGAGTACGACGGACGTGAGGGGTGCTAATACCTTCCCCTTGCGTAACCGACTCCCTTACCCTTTCTCTTTGGTCGCGAGACCATGCTTTTTCCAGGTTTCTCTGAGCGTTTCCTTTCCCTATCTTGGGATAAATAACGCGCAGTGGCGGCTCTGTTTGTGTTTTTGTTTAGCTCGCCGGTTGTTTTTTCGCGGATGCGACAGCTGGCGACTCTGCTGGGGACTTCGAGAGATGTTGACCTGTGCTGGTCCATCTTCCCTAAGCGAGTCCTTCCTAGCGTTCTAGGATAGCTTAGGTTGCTTGTTTTGCTTTATTTATTGCATTTATTATTCTGACTGTGTATCTATGTGCATAAATATTTGCATGCATCATACTATCATTATTGCCGTCCTCTGTGCAGGTGGTTCCTCTGTTTGGGGTGGGTGTTCTGAGTGGGGCTAAAACCCAGGCCCGAGTATACACCTAGGATTAGTGTGGTCTCACGTTCCTCATTTGCTAAATCAGCATATTGTTGCAACGTGACATGCCACAAGCCAGACGAGGTTCATTTGATAGTGCTTTCCTCTGTGGGGTACCCCACTTTGGTTGAGTTACGTCATCTGAACTATTGACTCTGGTGACCGATCATTTCCCGGATCTTTGGTTTAGACGATCTTAAGGGAGCTACAATGGCACACCCGAAAGGGCAAACCCATTGAGTGTCTCCGCCCGGTTGTCGAGACTATTATCCGCCTTAGGATAACCTGTTTAGAATTTACCTGTGAGGGGAGGGTGATTCTTTCAGATGCATGTTCAGATGGTCACTTTGATGGTGACTAATTGTTCCGTGGATCAGAGTCATATTTATCAGTCGGATTTATGGTCATTTATTGCCGAGACGCCGGAGTGCTGTCTGTGGTATTTATCAGTGGGGATCCGTTTATTTTAGGATTCCCCGGGCCGATTCAGATGGTTATGGGTATCTGCTCAGAGATTGTCAGATGATGATGATGATGTATCTGTCTTCCGTTTATTTCGGAACCCTTGAGTTGGATTTGTGGTTACATATTCCCTCAGATGGTTGTGATCAGTTCAGTGGTCCGAGCTGGGGTTCAGAGCAACAGATGATCAGATGGCTTGGAGGATGGCAATGCATTGCATTCATTCATCAACATCATTACATATTGCATTTACCTGCATCTAACACATGTTTATCCATATGCAGGGACATTTTTGATCGAGATCCTGGTTGAGAGACTTTCTGCTCAGAGATGAGGGCCGGTTTGAAGCATGATGTTGCCTACAGTTTCTTCAACCCAGAGATTGATGAGTTGAGAGATATGATTGCATTGATTACACCCGATCATGTGGGGATGTTCAGAGAGTCGTACGGTAGTATCCTGAAGATGGTTTTCAGACTCACCGACAGTGACAGGAGCGCCATTCATACCCTTCTCCAGTTCTATGACCCGGGGCTGAGATGCTTTGTATTTCCGGACTATTTGTTGGGGCCTCTGATGGAGGATTATGCTAGCATCCTGGGTGTTCAGATCCGCGATCAGATTCCTTTCTGTGCTATTAGGAGAGAGCCTGACGTCCTTGGGATTTCCCGTGCTCTTTATTTGAGTCCGGAAATAGTCAATGAGGGTTTGAAGGAGAAAGGAAAGTTACCAGGTTTTCATTTGAGTTTCTTGGAAGCTAAAGCCAAGGAACATGCTGCTGCGGGTAACTGGAAGACGGTTTGTGCGGTGATTGCTGTAAGCATTTATGGGATTATTCTGTTTCCTAATCAGAAGAGCTTTGTGGACCATAATGCTATCAGACTATTCATGCAGAGAAACCCTATTCCTACTCTGATCGGAGATGTTTACTATTTGGTTCATAACAGGAACGAGAAGCGGCGTGGTGGTTTGATCCGGTGCTGTGCTCAGTTGCTGTTCAAGTGGTTTATGGGGTATTTGCCTTCCAGAGGTGCTTTCGCTCATCTTGATCCTTCGGTCAAGTGGTCCTTCAGGTTGATGGGGTTGCGGGCTGATGACATGGCATGGACTCATAATGGTTTGGCTGGACGGAATTTTATATATAGCTGTGGGGATTTTCCCAATGTGCCTCTCATAGGAGTTCAGGGTTGCATTAATTACAACCCAACGCTTCTTAGGAGACAAATGGGATTTGCTATGGAGGTTCCTCCCCTTGAGTGTGAGACTCAGGAGTCCTTTTATTTCCCGATTGAGGGCAATCAGGCCAAGTTGATGCAAGTGTCTGGGTCATGGCGTAACATTCAAAGGAAAGGAAAGGTCCCGTTTGGCAAAGTTAATTGTCGGTATTTTCCATCATTTGAGGATTGGTTGCGGAAGAGGATAGAGCTCACACTTCTACCATTTCCAGGAGGTGATCCTTGGTGTCCTATGATCGAGGGTCCAAGTTCTTCTGTCAGTATGGAAGAATTCCTTGAGATGAAGAGAGCCAGGGATCAGTTGCTTGCAGAGAAAGCGGAATTGGAGATGACTGTTGCTCGGGTTCAGATGGCCAACCAGGAGATCAAAGTGAAGATGGAAGATCAAGACAAGCGACATGCCTTGGAAGCAAAGCGCTTTGAGATGGATACTGCTTACTATGGGAAGGTCAGCCAAGCCTTAGCATCTTCAACAAAGGAGCATGACATCACTAAGGAGAAGCTAGCCAAAGCTGCAAAGGTCATTGAGGATGAGAAGAGGAGGCAAATCCTTGTGAGGGATCAGAGGGACGACAGAGTCCGAGTACTCATTGCTGAGTGGGAGTCAAAGCTGAAGGTTAAGGAGTCAGAGAATCTGAAGATCATTGCTGAGAGGGATCATTACATGGCCGAGAGAGATCACTACTTCAGGCAGATGAAGATTCACCAGAAAGAGGTGGGGAGATTACAGCAGGAGAATACTGAGCTCAGGTTCGCCGTAGAGTTCGCGAAGATGGAAGAGGAGATAGGGCCAGCTGTGGGACCCTCATCCGGCTAGATCTTTCATTTGTTTTGGATTACCGTCAGGCTTGTTGACGGAATCCATTTGCTTGTATTTCTTTCTCGATTCTGGAGATTTGTATCTGATTTGATGTATGACTATGGCACTTATGGTGCACTTTTTGTTATGTGATAGTTATTTTTCATTCAGTGATTGATCTTCAAGCTTTATTTGCTTTACCGTATGCACTCACACAAGCACACACATGGTTGGGGGTATCAGGCTGAATCATATATCTCCGATCTGTATGATGGAATTAAATGCTGAATATCACAATATTAATGTCGGATTATTATTTGTCTCAATGATGCCAGGATCGAGAGACAAAGTGTCCTTCATATGGATAGACGTTGCATTCATGCATTGATCATAATAACTTGTGTTTTGTTTTGCAGGTATCTGTTGCTAATGTGCTTGATTGTTTCAGGAATCATTGCTCGTGCTTGCAGAACTGTACCTTTGCACTCAACTCGTCCTCACAGATACTTCACCAGACGCAATACTCCTAGACTCATGGATCTCCCGAGTACTGATCTCCTCGAGCTGAAGGATAAAATGAACGAGCTGATTAACATTATGCAAGGCTTTGCAGTTGGTCAGAAAGCTCTAGCAGACAAGGTTGAAAAGCTCGAGCGGGCTTCTGCAGCAAACAGCGGTGTAAACCTGGATGGAGTCTCCAACCAGGGGCTGGGGTCTAGAGATGGCGGTAAAAGGACAACTGTTGGTGTTGTAAATAATGCTGCTGGTTTTGGTGTCGGTGGTCAACCTGAGCCCAGTCTGGGTCAGAATATGAAGGATGGTCTGTTGCCTCCATTCTACGGGTTTGATGAGAACGGGGAGGAAGACAGGGAAGCAGATCAATTCTCAATGCATAATGAACCCTTGGGTCAATATGGGGTCCAGCCACAGAACAAGGAGATTCAGCTGCTGGCTGAGAAAATTAAAGTGCTGGAAAGTTATGCCACTCCTGGGGTGGTGAATATGTCTAATATGGGGCTTGTTGAGGGGATTGTGATCCCGCAGAAGTTTAAAGCGCCCACGTTTGACCGTTACAATGGTAGTTCTTGTCCCGAGACGCATCTTCAAGCTTTTGTCCGCAAGATCTCTGCATATACCATGGATCAGAAGCTGTGGATGTACTTCTTCCAGGACAGCCTGTCCGGAGGCTCCTTGGAATGGTACACCAAGCTAAAGTCCTCAGATGTTAAAAATTGGCAGGATCTTGGGGACGCGTTCTTCAAGCAATATCAGTTCAACGCCGACATGGCTCCGAGTCGTACCCAGCTGCAGGGTATGTCTCAGAAGAATAATGAAGGATTTAAGGAATATGCTCAACGGTGGAGAGAGTTGGCTGCCAGAGTGCAACCTCCTCTTGTTGACCGAGAGATGTCGGATCTTTTCATGGGGACCCTGCAGGGGGCTTATGCTGAAAGAATGGTTGGTTGTCCGGTGACCAATTTTTCTGATATTGTTGTGGCAGGAGAAAGGATAGAGAGCTGGTTGAAGCTTGGTAAAATTCAGGGTGTTGCTTCTTCTTCGTCGTCTGGGTCGAAGAAGCCGTTTGGTAATGGTGGCCAGAGAAAGAAGGAGGGTGATACCAGCGCCGTGTATGCTCAACGGGGACCCAGTAGGGATCGTTACTTCCAGCACACTGCTGCGGTAACCATTCCTGCTGAACAGCAACCGCAACAGCAGCAACAACAACAGAGGCAACCCTTCCAGCAGAGGCCTCAAAGAGCCAGGTATCAGATGAAGGGAAGAGCTATGGACAGACAGTTTGATAGGCCTCCAGTGACCTACACTTTTCTGTTCAAGAAGTTGATGGACTTGGGGCTTGTACAAACCAGGACTCTGGCACCTTTGAGACCTGATCAAAGGCCAGCCAGTTATGATGAGAATGCAAAGTGTGAATTCCACTCAGGTGCGCCCGGACATAACATTGAGAACTGTAAAGCTTTTAAGCACACAGTTCAAGACCTGGTGGATTCAAAGGCAATCAACTTCGCACCATCTCCCAATGTCAATGCTAATCCCATGCCCGCGCATGGTCAAAGGGGGGTGAATGCTATCTCCGAGGAGAGACGAGTTGGGTTGTTGTCTGTGGATCAGTTGAAGACTCCTTTGGCCGAGGTCAAAAGGCAGTTGTTGAAGAATGGGGTTTACCCGGGCTGTGGCGTTAGTTGTGCTGAGTGCACTGTTGCTCCCGAGGGATGCATGCTTCTGAGGAAGGTTGTCCAGGGTCTGATGGACAATGGGGATATTATTATTGAGAAGAAAGCGGGTAAGGGAAAGGAGGAGGTTTCCACCATAACAATCTATTTCGACCCGGTGGATTTGTCTAATCTAGCTGAAGCGGCTCCAGTTACCATCACGGTACCTGGACCGATTCCATATGACAAAGATGATGCCGTGCCGTGGCATTATGGTGGGGAAGTTTATTGTAATGGTGAGAAGGTAGAGGAACAATCTGCAAGTGAAACCACCGTTTCGAAGGTGGATAATGCCGGTACCAGCGGTTTCACTCGCAGTGGAAGGTTATTTGCTCCTGATGCGTTGAGGAGAGGAGAAGAAGAAAAAGAGAAAAAAGAAAAGGCCGAGGCTTTAGCCAGGGCGAAAGGGAAGGCTGTGGGTGATAATAGTACTCCTGTGGTGACACCGGCGCCGGTTGGGTCGGATGAAAAACTTGATGATGATGCTGAAGAATTTCTGAGGATCATAAAAAAGTCAGAGTACAAATTGGTGGACCATCTGCAGCAGACCTTGTCCAAAATTTTGATTCTGTCATTGCTGTTGAGCTCTGAGGGGCATAGGGAGGCTTTACTGAAAATGTTGAAGAAGGCCTATGTTCCTCAGGAGATCACTATTAATCAATTGGAAACTGTGGTATCTAATGTTCATGCCAGCCATGGGCTGGGTTTCACTGACATGGATCTGACGGTGGATGGGAGGAATCACAATAGGGCTTTACACATTGCGATGAAATGTAAAGGAGCCGTGCTTTCGCATGTGCTGGTTGATACCGGCTCCTCTTTGAATGTGTTGCCGAAGAAGGCTCTGGCAAAGCTAAACTGTGATGGGCTGATTCTGACCCCGACAGATTTGATAGTGCGGGCTTTCGACGGGTCGAAGCGGGCCGTGTTTGGAGAGGTCGAGCTGCCAGTGAAGATTGGCCCAGAGGTGTTTAAGTCGACTTTCTACGTCATGGATATTCAGCCGGCATACAGTTGCTTGTTGGGTAGGTCATGGATTCATGCTGCTGGGGCAGTGACGTCGACTTTGCACCAGAAATTGAAGTATATCTGGGAAGGACAGGTTGTCATTGTCTGCGGAGAGGAGGACATCTTTGTCAGCCACCTTTCGTCATTCAAATAT
Organism: Lathyrus oleraceus; assembly: GCF_024323335.1. Taxonomy (NCBI): domain Eukaryota; kingdom Viridiplantae; phylum Streptophyta; class Magnoliopsida; order Fabales; family Fabaceae; genus Lathyrus; species Lathyrus oleraceus. The sequence goes on from NC_066583.1 coordinate 344,810,468, forward strand.
GTTGAGATGGATGGTGAGATATGGGAAACGCCCAGTCAGGCATTTGAAACTGTTAAGGTGGAGAATGCTCTGTTTGCTAAAGAAGAAGAGAAACCGTCCATTTCTTCATATAAACAGGCCGCTGAGGTGGTGAAGAGTGGAGAGGCTCCTGGTTGGGGCAGAATGATGGAGGTCCCTGCGAAGAAAGACCGCTTTGGAGTGGGGTACCAGCCGGGCCGAGGCTCAGGGCAAGGCAGAGGACGTCGTACGTCAGTCACATTCACAAGTGCCGGAATGCTGGATCCGGATCACGTCTGCATGATGAGTGACGATGCTGATAGCGACTGTGACATGGACCGGTGGATAAAGCCGTGTGCGCCAGGGATGGGAATCCAGAACTGGAAGGCTGAAAAGATCATCCGGGTCACTCTGCTGGAAGAGTAATATTTTTCTGTTTTTAGTTTTATATGCATGAAAGCCTTACGTGTTGCCCGACACGTAATGGTCCATTGTAAGGGCCACCTCATGTTTAAATTTGCAAATTCGCATCATGAATAAAAGGATGTTTTTCAATTAAAAGCGGTGCTCCCTGTTTTTCATTTATTTTTGCAGTTTAAAAATAAAAACAAATAAAAATGGCAATGTTTTATTTTTCTTTTTTCATTTGTCACACCGGTTCTAAAGCAATGCATGAATCAACATTCATGCAGATGCGATTCTTCTCCGGATCTCATTGATAACAATCCTGTTACACCCTTGTATGACTTCGACAATCCAATCTATCTTGCTGAAGAAGAAGACGAAGAAGATTGTGAACTACCAGGGGAATTAGCCAGGTTGTTGAAACAAGAGGAGAAGATGATTCAGCCGCACGAAGAGCCGATTGAGGTTGTAAATCTGGGTACCGACGAGGTCAAGAAAGAGGTGAAAATCGGGGCTGCTTTGGAGGAAAGTGTAAAGAGCAGGTTGGTAGTGTTGTTGAAAGAGTATGTCGACATCTTTGCCTGGTCTTATCAAGATATGCCAGGGTTGGATACCGATATTGTTGTGCACAAGCTACCGTTGAGAACAGATTGTCCTCCAGTGAAGCAGAAGTTGCGCAGAACTCAACCTGACATGGCGATGAAAATCAAAGAAGAAGTGCAGAAGCAGCGGGATGCTGGTTTCCTTGCTGTCACTAATTATCCGCCATGGGTTGCAAATATCGTGCCAGTCCCGAAGAAAGATGGTAAAGTGAGGATGTGTGTGGACTACCGAGATCTGAATAGAGCTAGTCCGAAGGATGATTTTCCATTACCTCACATTGATGTGTTGGTAGATAATACAGCTCAATTCTCGGTGTTTTCCTTCATGGATGGCTTTTCTGGCTATAATTAAATCAAAATGTCGCCAGATGATATGGAGAAAACAACGTTCATTACACCGTGGGGCACTTTTTGTTACAAGGTGATGCCATTCGGTCTCAAAAACGCCGGTGCTACTTATCAGAGAGCCATGGTGACTTTGTTTCATGATATGATTCATCATGAAATCGAATGTTATGTGGATGACATGATAGCAAAGTCCCAGACAGAAGAGGGGCATTTGGTAGATCTGGCCAAGTTGTTTGACCGGTTGAGACAGTTCAGGCTGAGGTTGAATCCGAACAAGTGCACGTTCGGAGTGCGGTCCGGTAAATTGCTGGGGTTCATTGTAAGTGAAAAAGGAATCGAGGTTGATCCTGCAAAAGTAAAAGCAATAAGAGAAATGCCTGAACCAAAAACGGAGAAGGAGGTTCGTGGTTTCTTAGGTAGATTGAACTACATTTCACGGTTCATATCTCATCTAACAGCCACGTGTGAACCGATTTTCAAATTGTTGAGAAAAGATCAAACGGTCAGGTGGAATAATGATTGCCAAGCGGCATTTGAAAAAATAAAGGAGTATTTGCAGGAGCCTCCGATTCTGATGCCTCCTGTGGAGGGAAGACCGTTAATCCTGTACTTGACGGTCCTCGAGGGGTCTATGGGGTGTGTATTGGGGCAGCATGACGAGTCTGGTCGAAAAGAGCATGCCATATACTATCTTAGCAAAAAGTTTACCGACTGTGAAACAAGATATTCACTGCTCGAGAAAACTTGCTGTGCTTTGGTCTGGGCTGCTCGCCGACTAAGGCAGTATATGCTGGTTCATACCACTTTATTGATTTCCAAGATGGATCCAATCAAGTACATTTTTGAAAAGCCAGCATTGACCGGACGGGTTGCGAGGTGGCAAATGATTTTGACTGAATATGATATACAGTATACCTCTCAGAAGGCGATCAAGGGGAGTGTATTGTCTGATTACCTCGCCCAGCAACCCATTGATGATTATCAACCGATGAAGTTTGAATTCCCTGATGAGGACATCATGTTTCTCAAATCGAAAGATTGCGAGGAACCAATCCCGGAGGAGGGGCCTGACCCTGAATCCGAATGGATTCTGATGTTTGATGGGGCCGTTAACGTGAATGGAAGCGGTGTTGGTGCTGTTTTGGTTACGCCGAAAGGATCTCACATTCCTTTTGCTGCCCGGCTAACATTTGAGTGCACCAACAACGTGGCTGAATACGAAGCGTGTATTTTGGGTATTGAAGAGGCGATTGATTTGAGGATCAAGAACCTTGTCATATATGGAGATTCAGCTCTGGTGATAAATCAAGTTAACGGGAAATGGTATACGCATCAATCTCATTTAGTGCCGTACCGGGATTATACGAGGAGATTGTTGACGTTTTTCACCAAGGTGAAGTTGCATCATGTGCCTAGAGAGGAGAATCCTTTGGCAGATGCTTTGGCTACTCTGGCTGCCTTGGTCAAGGTGCAATGGTGGAATCAGTTCCCCAGTGTTGAAGTAGGTCGTCTGGATAGACCGGCTTATGTGTTTGCTGTTGATACAGCGACTGATGATGAGAAGCCGTGGTATTATAATATCAAGCGCTATCTAGAGACGCAGGAGTATCCTGAGGGAGCATCCAAGAGGGACCGAAAGACTCTGCGGAGGTTGGCCATGGTGTTTTACCCGAATAAGGATGGGGTTCTGTACAAGCGGAATTTTGATTGGGTCTTGCTCAGATGTGTTGATGATAGAGAAGCAAGCCAATTGATGAAAGAGGTTCATGAGGGATCGTTCGGTACCCATGCCAGTGGGAATGCAATGGTAAAGAAGCTGCTGAGAGCAGGTTATTATTGGATGACAATGGAGGCCCAATGTTTCAATTTCGTGCGGAAGTGTCATAAATGCCAGATTTATGCTGATAAGGTGCACGTGCCTCCAAACCCGTTGAGCTTAATGTCGTCCCCGTGGCCGTTTGCTATGTGGGGCATTGATATGATCGGAAAGATCGAGCCTACAGCTTCGAATGGGCATCGATTCATATTAGTGGCTATTGATTACTTCACCAAATGGGTTGAAGCAGCCTCTTATACGAATGTGACGAAGCAGGTCGTGGCCAGATTTCTCAAGAGAGACATCATTTGCAGATATGGGGTTCCCGAGAGAATCATTACTGATAATGGTTCTAATTTGAATAATAAGATGATGGCAGAGCTGTGCCGGGAATTCAAGATTGAGCATCACAATTCTTCTCCCTATCGTCCGAAGATGAAGGGGGCGGTTGAGGCAGCCAACAAGAATATAAAGAAGATTGTGCAGAAAATGGTGGTAACCTACAAAGATTGGCATGAGATGCTGCCGTTTGCATTGCATGGGTATCGAACGTCGGTGCGTACATCTACTGGGGCAACTCCTTTCTCATTGGTATATAGGATGGAGGCTGTGTTACCTGTTGAAGTTAAGATTCCCTCTTTGAGAGTCCTGATGGATGTCAAGTTGCAAGAGGCTGAATGGGTAAGGACCCGGTATGAAGAATTGAGCCTGATTGAAGAAAAGAGGCTAGCGGCCATCTGTCATGGGCAGTTGTACCAGCAAAGAATGAAGCATGCTTTTGACAAGAAAGTACGACCTCGGGTATATCACGTAGGTGATATGGTGCTGAAAAGGATCCTTCCTCCTCAAAACGACCGAAGGGGCAAATGGACACCCAATTATGAAGGTCCATTCGTGGTCAAGAAGGTTTTCTCTGGCGGAGCCTTGTTGCTAACGACCATGGATGGTGAGGATTTTCCATCCCCTGTGAATGCGGACGCAGTTAAAAAATACTTCGTATAAGAGACCCGCTGGACGAAAAGAAGAAAATAGTCCAGGCAAAAATGGGCATCCCGGCGAACCAAAGAAAAACAGAAAGAAAGGTTCGGGCAAAAATTAGGGATAAAAAATGAAAAAAACTGTACACCCGGCAAGTCGAAAACCTGAAAAGGTGACTTGGGCAAAAAAGGGTATCCCGGTGGACTGAAAACCCGAAAGGGCGGTCCAGGCAAAAGAGGGATTGAAACGAACAACTGCGTCTAGCATGATCGTTTGCGCTTTGGTTAAAGCATCATGGATAATACCCGGTAGGGATCAGTCAGAAACGTCTTGTTCAGAAGGCAGAAAGCAAGGAGAGTCTGAGGACATATGGGGTGTAACCGAGTTGGAACTCGATGAGATCACGGGTTTCACATTGCCATTAGGATAGATTTTTCCTTTTGTGCAATTACCTCTTTTCAGGAATTGCTTCCTTTGTATTGCTCATTTGAGCCACATTTTTTCCAATCAATAAAATGCATATTCAGTCAAATAATTTTGTTTTTTGTTTTCATTACTGCTTTGATTGTAAAAACATCCCGATTATTTTGATAAAGAATCTTGCATTTTAAGACATACAGGTCCCTTCCAATGCATGTTTATAAGATTGAAAGCTTGAAATCTCATTTGGAAGGTTGAGTGACCCAAGTGTTGAAATCTTGACACGCCTGGGGCACGGTGTTGTCTGACGGTCTGTTTTGCAGGTACTGTTAGATATTCTTCACTCAATTGCAGGTTGTGATGTGGAAGCTTTGTAACAGATCCCCAGAGAGTTCGCTCAGGGACGAATGAATGAAAAACGACGAAGCGACGTTGAGGCGTACGACGATCCTTGGAATTAATCAAGAAGACTCTTCAAAATCGGAAGATTGGAAAGTCTGTAGAAATTCCCCGCAGAGTCCAATCAGGGACGAGGGACGGACGAATGAGGATGAAGGGACGAGGGGAGACGTCGAGACGTCCGACGATCCTTGGAATTAATCAAGAAGACTCTTCAAAATCGGAAGATTGGAAAGTCTGTAGAAATTCCCCGCAGAGTCCAATCAGGGACGAGGGACGGACGAATGAGGATGAAGGGACGAGGGGAGACGTCGAGACGTCCGACGACCTTTGGAATTAATCAAGAAGACTCTTCAAAGTCGGAAGATTGAAAATTATGTATAAATCCCAGGAGTACGTTTCCGTCGAGCGCGGGGCGATTGGGAATACAAGATGATGGAGCAGAAAAGGTCCAGACAAGTCTGGGAATTCTCAAAAGTGGAAAGCTGATACGAGATTGGGAAGTGGATACCATGGTTCGACGAGTCGACGGGTGTTCTGTACCAAATTTTCTCATTTCCCAGCTAGGTCCCCAAGCAGAATTAGAGGACCAAGTCCCCAGCAGATCCAAGGTCTATGGATCCCAGCCGAGTCGGGATGGTTATCATCGGCAGGTAAACGATGTTTCCTCAGCAGCCAGGTTTGAAGGTTGCTATTCCCCGAGTGGAGCGGGTTTCAGTGAAATATATCTCCAGCAGTGTTTATCCTACCCGCGGATTGGACGAGTTTCCATAGCGGACTGATATCTGCATCCCAGCTGAGCTGATTCTATCTATGGATTGCATGGGTAATCCCCAGCGGAGTGGCATTCGCTTCCCTAGCAGGGTCAGGATGGTTATCCCCAGCAGGTGTCAGATCGGTGCTTCCCCAGTTGCCAGGCCTGGAGGTGGCTGTTTCCCAGTAGAGCTATCTGTGAGCATTTCCCCAGTGAAGTCAACAGGTATCTGTGAGGGTTCCCGAAGCAGAGGTGGATGTATATCCCCAGCAAGTCAAAAGACTGTATCCCCACAGAGTGTTGGTGGTTCCTATCCCCAGCATTTCCTCGAGAAGATTGGGTGCAAAGGAGGTTCTTCCCCGGCAAGGGTTGCCTTATTCCCAGCAGCAGTGCTTATTCCCCAGCTGGGTGGAATCGGAGTATTGACGAGTTCCTCAGCAGAGTGTCTCGTGCTCCCCAGAAGAGTCCCTTGAGGGGGATACTTTTTATGCATTCATCATGAAAAAAATAGCATAGCATGTTGCATAGAAAAATAATAAAGCGTGTAGCATTTCCATAATTATGGAGCATTACGCAGAAAAAATCAATCACGCATCATATTGCAAGCATAGAGCTAGTCTCAAACCGTGGTTACTGTTTGAGAGGTGGTTTTATCTACAGAGGAAGGTGTTACTCTGAGGAGTTCAGAATCTTGATCTAATCGAGGATATTCCCCAGTAGTGCGATACTGAAGGAAGTTTTCCGTCGAGCAGAGATGGGAAATGTTGTGCGATCAGCGCAATTCAAGCCGTGGTTACCGCTTGGAGTTTTGGTTTCGCCGGATGGTGAAGATGTTGCTCTGTGGAGTTTAGCATCATGATGTCAGATCAGCAATGTTCTCCAGTAGTGCGATATTGGAGGAAATTTTTCCGTCGGACAGAGATGGAAATAAAATCAGAGGACGTTACGCGATCAGCGCGATTCCGGGGTTCAAATGGAGAAAGGGAGATGTTGAGGCATTTTCTGGAGAGCGGGGTTCAAATAGAGATGGGAGTTGAAGATTGTATCCGGGATGAGGTCCTTAGGATTTTCTTCTGTTCATGTGTTACCTTAGACTCTGGCTGAGGCCAATGGAGGTCGTTATAGGTATCTTCTGAGGAAGAGATACACATGCTACCTTCCTTTGTGAAGGTATACCCTCTGACATGTCGCCCTCAGAGTGGTGTTTGGTGTTATTTTCGGCGTTGCCAGCGGAATTATCACGAGAGATTGGAGATTGGGGTTCAAATGGAGAAAAGGAGATGTTGAGGCATCTTCTGGAGACGGGGTTCAAATGGAGAAAGGGAGATGTTGCGGCATTTTCTGGAGATGGGGTTCACATTGGTGATCGCGAGTTATCGTCAGGCGACTGGGGTTCAAATTGGAGAATGGGGTTCATTATTTTGGCAAACAGGAGAACGGGGTTCAAATGCAGTGATCTGAGGATCATTTGCGCAAGAAAAACTTCGGGGTTCAAGAAAAGCATAAAAAGAAAATGAATAATAATCCCGAGCGGATGTGGCGTTCAGGCCGTGGTTGTCCCTGCGTTACCATTTATTTTGGTATCCAGGTCGACGTCGTGATTCGGTGATCAGGCCGACTTTCTCCGTACCAGACGGATTTTGGTTCAGAGGTTGTTGCTTCGCCGATTCTGGCAGGCGTTGTTAATTATTTTCCCATCAGAGTGCAAATTGTTCGTCTGTTCTTGGTATTCAATCACTCTTCATCCTGATCATCTGAAAGCCGAGGCTATTCATATCGACAGGTTCACAGTGGATTGAATAGGGGCAGCTGTAACACCTCAAAATTTGCCCTCCTCTCTTGGGACTAGCATATCATATTGCATATCATTTTTAGATCATTAGGCATTGCATATTGCATATCATGTGGTTACATTGTGCAAGTCATCCTCTTAAGTCTTGATCAGGAAATGAAGAGATTGTGGTGCAAGCTAGGGTTTCATTGGACTGGTCATTAATCATCTGAGGGTGTGGAGGTCCCAGTTAGGGTTTTTTTTATTCTCAAGGAGATTGGTTTTCATCTTGATTAAAGTGATACATCATCATCATCATGGTCTTGTTATCATCAAGTGTTGAAGCATATTCCTTGAGATTAGGGTTTTGACCACTGGTCAACCCGAATCAATTGCATTGGGCCAATCAGGGCATGGCTAGGAGATGGGGTCTATGTTGGATATGAGGATCATTTTATGATTGTATTGAGCATATTGAGGCTAGGGTTTCATCCTTGAGCCATTTCATCAGAAGATTGGGGGCTCAGATTGATCAGTGCATTGCCAAATTCATCTATCAGCTGAAAAGTCAACTGTGGTCAACTGTGCTTGATTTTGTGGATTTGGAGGTGGAAGAGAGTTGGATACACTTCAGTCATGTTGGAACAAGTGTTATTTGACACGTCAAAGCTCAAGAATGGAGAAAATAAAGTCAGGATAAAAATTGCCAAAAATAGAAAGTGACTTGTAATGGAAGTTTCCAAAAATGGAAAGTTTTTGACCACAAATTTACATGTCCAAGGAAGCTTCAAATGAAAATTTGTTCAACATGAAAGTTGTAGATCTTGGTCTCACCTTTCCAAAAAGTCCAAGAACTTGAAATTCCCATGTATGGTTGGCAAGTTATGGTCCATTCAATTTCAAAAATGACCCATAATCAAAGTGGCATAACTTTCACATGGAGTGTCCAAATCGAGTGATCTTTTTATGTGCAAACTCCCTTTAACATGTACTTTCATGGTGCATAATTGGAATTCATCAAAAATGGTCAATGCAAAAGGTCAATTTTCAAGTGTGCAATTAAAAAGTCAAGGGCAAAATGGTCCAAGTTGAGAAATAATTGGAATTTTGGCAAGGGAGTTTTTGCAACACCTCACATATGCCAATTAGAAATGGTTTGAATGGTCATAAGTGTTCAAGGTCCAATATTTGGCTAGGTCACTTTTGAACTTCACTTGAAAATGCAATTTTGGCATAGCATATTGAAAATGAGAAATACAAAGCCAATCAACATGGGATCAAAGCCAACACATCACAAATGATAATTGGAAGATGTCTGAGCTGTCATACAGCTGTCATGAGGCCTAGGGTGAAATGTCATTTTTGCCCTTTCACTCAAATTGCACATTAAGCTAATTGTTTCATTTTGGTTAATTGGTGATTAACAAAGTGATTAAGCAAGAGTATAAAGCTCTAATTATAACTGAAATGCTAAACACAATCACAATTCTCAAAGTTTGTAACCACTTTTCCCTCCATTTTCTCCAAATTCATCAAGAACCTTCATCAACACTTTTCACAAAAACTTCATCAATTCTTCATGAAACTTGTTCATTCTTTTTTATTCATCTTCCATGAACTAGGATCCTCAAATGTTTCATCAAATCCATTGCTAAAAGCATCAAATTCGTGACTATTGCAAGGGAGCATAAACATGGCAAATTGAGATTGCTTTCACTTGGATCAACTTTGAGCTTAGCTACGAGTTCCAATCATCTTCCTAAAGCTTCTCCTTCATCTGTTTTGGATCATTGGAGCCAAATACATCACGAATCACAACTGCCATTGCAAGGTGCATAAATCTCGAATTTCATCATTCTTTAAATTGTTACATGCTTATTGTAGTTCATCCAATGTAGATTAACATGCTAGGTGTAGTTTTTGAGATGATTGATTGTAGAAAAAGATATTGTGATTTTTAGTTTGGATGTCATTTAGGTTTTTGATCGATCCCGATGATACAGTTAGAATTAGGTTAAATTAGTCACATATTCGTGATCCTCATGCTCAGACGATTCCAATGGATATACTCTTGTTAATTTTGGTTACGATTCGTAGATTTGGATTTCCTGGAATTTTTGAGTGTTCTTGAACAAGAACACGATGAACAGTCGCGTGTAGATACATTTCTTTGCCTGGCCTTTTGAATTTGGTGTTTGGCGCCTTCAGTAGCCATTCACAACATTCCATTACCGCGCCTGATACGACGTCGTTTTGGCCAGTTTCAGCTTATTTTCAAAAATGCCACTGGCGTTTTATTTAAATAATTAATTCTATTTTCTTTTTCATTTCATTTTTCATTTAATTGCTTGAACTTAGAAAATTCCTATAGGATTCATTTTTGATCCAAATTGAGTGCAATTTTTTGCATTATTCTCATGAGAATGTGTAGAATTTAATGATATTTTTTGTGAATCTTTTGCATGTATGGAAAAATAAAATGCTTAGGGATTGTTTGATATGTCACATTTTTGTACACTTTGCCATATCCTTCATGAAATGCTCATACCTTTAAAGAAATGGATGAAAATTTTTGTGCTTATTCTGGACATGTTGATGGTGATTTCCATGTAAAGTTTATGATTTTTGGATACTTGGTGATGGAGATATGATTTTTTGAAGTAAGGGGTGACAATTTGTGTCACACCAAACTAGGTCAACTTCATGATTTTATTTGCCTGGCCTAGAAATGTTTGATTGCTCCATTTTTTTGCATGAATGATCATTGATATGTCAAGATAATATGTGATTTGTTTTGGAATTTTTGGTTGCATTTTCAAATTGATTGATAATTTTCTTCTCTGTATGCTCATTTGGTAACATTGTGTGATACATGTTGGCATTTTGCTTGTGAAATTCTCATAGTGTATTGGATGAAGATGAAATTTGGTGGGAGCATTGTAGACACATTATAGGACATCATGGTTTTGATCCCATTCATTTATAATATGTTGTCACTGTTTTATGAATTATTGAAGTGGATGCTTGCTTGAATGTCTTGGTTTGGCTTGAATAATTGTGTCTGGATTTCTTGATTTTCATTGACCTACTTTCTTTTGTCCAATTGAGCTGAAAATTGACATGCTATACATTGAATATGTCCTGTTTTGGTGTGAATTTTTGTGGAATTAATTGAATTGATTTGGTATGCTTTTGAGTGAGATAGTTCTGTTTGGTCATTTGAAGTTGCAAATTGCATGATTGATGTTAAATTGTGCATGAAATGATAATGGTGAAGGATATGAGCATGGGACCAATTGCATTTGCTTTTGATTTGTTTGAATTTGATTTTGGTTGAATATCACTTGCTGTTTAGATTTTTTTATCCCTTTTGGACCCTAGGCTTGGCCTAGTGGTCTAGTTTCTCACATTTGGTTTGAATTTTCAGGATGAAATGCACAATGCTTAAGGAGATTGCTTCAAGGCAATTTGAATTGAGTTTGGTTGATGTTTATGAACTAACTTGACTCTGTGTTGTAGGGATTAAAGCTTGAGCTTGGGATTATAGCTTGCACTTATGTGCATTAACTTGTGTTGTCTGTATAGATTGACTTTTGCTGTTTATTGTTGGTTTGTCTGAGTACTGATGATACTTGATTGATTTCAGGTACATTTAGTCGCTTACAGTTCTTTAAGAACTTGCTTGCTGCTGCTTGGTTTTTTAACCAGTTGAGGTAGACTCTCTATACTTCATGTAGTCTGGAAGACCTGGCTTGTTATTTAGCCAGGCAACTGTCTGAAGTCCTCCTTAAGAGGCGATGTTTGTGGTTGTTTACATTTGTGCCCAAGCAGGTAAAGACCTCTATGAGGCAATTGGTGGATCAAAGGGATATGCAATCTATCCCCCACTATTCTGTTGAGTCGTCCCTCTGCTCACACGGCAGTGTGTTGATGCATTGGGACACAAACCCAAGATCTTGTGCTGTTGCACAATCGAGTCAGAGTCTTGAGTGTAGAAGGGTCCCTCTATTCTGGACCCACGCTCCTGTGTCTGAGGCTCTCCCTGGTCAGGGATAAGAGCTGTGAAGTCTAATCTTCACTCACCTTTCATCTGCTTCACCTTAGCCTCGCAATGGCAAGGTTAAGAGCGAACAATACCCCTGTACAGATGACTTGCTTCGGCAGTCAAACCCATTGTTTGAGCCCACTTGGTTGGATATAGTGTGTGCTATGTGAATATTTGCTTGAAATGCTTGTTTTGATTGGTTGATGCTTGCATGCTTGCTTCCTTCCTGGATAGGATTAGCTTGCAGTTGTGCAAGTAGGTAGAAACCATAACATAGGGCAATGATGCATGATAACACTAGGCTCGAGTACAGCTCCCTGGTAGTGTGTCTTCCCTTGGTTTCTGGCTAGAATTTCTTTCCCTTTCAGGGGAACTACATCGCCCTGATCCTCGTTCCAGACGAGGTATGTAGGCAGGAGACCGTGCGAGGTCTCTCCGGGCACTTTTTTTTCTTTTTGTGTGTGTTTGCTTGTTATCTTCTTGTGTGTCAGGATATGGACGTAAGCCCAGCGATTGGCTGTACGTATCCTGATTGTGTTTGTTTGGTTCGGAAGCTGACGTAATTCCATCGAGTGGTTGTCGGGTTCCAGGTTTGCCTGTGGGTGTGTGTGTCTTGTTTGGCGTGCGTGAGCCGAACTACGACAGCTCTGATTCTCGTTCCAGACGAGATACGTAGGCATAGGATGCGACGTCCTATCGAGCTCTCTTCCCCTTAACCCCACCTGTGTTGTCTTCGGTGCGTGTGTGTGTGGTGTTTTAGCAACCTTTTCTTTTCTTAGAGCGTGGATCCCGTCGAGTACGACGGACGTGAGGGGTGCTAATACCTTCCCCTTGCGTAACCGACTCCCTTACCCTTTCTCTTTGGTCGCGAGACCATGCTTTTTCCAGGTTTCTCTGAGCGTTTCCTTTCCCTATCTTGGGATAAATAACGCGCAGTGGCGGCTCTGTTTGTGTTTTTGTTTAGCTCGCCGGTTGTTTTTTCGCGGATGCGACAGCTGGCGACTCTGCTGGGGACTTCGAGAGATGTTGACCTGTGCTGGTCCATCTTCCCTAAGCGAGTCCTTCCTAGCGTTCTAGGATAGCTTAGGTTGCTTGTTTTGCTTTATTTATTGCATTTATTATTCTGACTGTGTATCTATGTGCATAAATATTTGCATGCATCATACTATCATTATTGCCGTCCTCTGTGCAGGTGGTTCCTCTGTTTGGGGTGGGTGTTCTGAGTGGGGCTAAAACCCAGGCCCGAGTATACACCTAGGATTAGTGTGGTCTCACGTTCCTCATTTGCTAAATCAGCATATTGTTGCAACGTGACATGCCACAAGCCAGACGAGGTTCATTTGATAGTGCTTTCCTCTGTGGGGTACCCCACTTTGGTTGAGTTACGTCATCTGAACTATTGACTCTGGTGACCGATCATTTCCCGGATCTTTGGTTTAGACGATCTTAAGGGAGCTACAATGGCACACCCGAAAGGGCAAACCCATTGAGTGTCTCCGCCCGGTTGTCGAGACTATTATCCGCCTTAGGATAACCTGTTTAGAATTTACCTGTGAGGGGAGGGTGATTCTTTCAGATGCATGTTCAGATGGTCACTTTGATGGTGACTAATTGTTCCGTGGATCAGAGTCATATTTATCAGTCGGATTTATGGTCATTTATTGCCGAGACGCCGAAGTGCTGTCCGTGGTATTTATCAGTGGGGATCCGTTTATTTTAGGATTCCCCGGGCCGATTCAGATGGTTATGGGTATCTGCTCAGAGATTGTCAGATGATGATGATGATGTATCTGTCTTCCGTTTATTTCGGAACCCTTGAGTTGGATTTGTGGTTACATATTCCCTCAGATGGTTGTGATCAGTTCAGTGGTCCGAGCTGGGGTTCAGAGCAACAGATGATCAGATGGCTTGGAGGATGGCAATGCATTGCATTCATTCATCAACATCATTACATATTGCATTTACCTGCATCTAACACATGTTTATCCATATGCAGGGACATTTTTGATCGAGATCCTGGTTGAGAGACTTTCTGCTCAGAGATGAGGGCCGGTTTGAAGCATGATGTTGCCTACAGTTTCTTCAACCCAGAGATTGATGAGTTGAGAGATATGATTGCATTGATTACACCCGATCATGTGGGGATGTTCAGAGAGTCGTACGGTAGTATCCTGAAGATGGTTTTCAGACTCACCGACAGTGACAGGAGCGCCATTCATACCCTTCTCCAGTTCTATGACCCGGGGCTGAGATGCTTTGTATTTCCGGACTATTTGTTGGGGCCTCTGATGGAGGATTATGCTAGCATCCTGGGTGTTCAGATCCGCGATCAGATTCCTTTCTGTGCTATTAGGAGAGAGCCTGACGTCCTTGGGATTTCCCGTGCTCTTTATTTGAGTCCGGAAATAGTCAATGAGGGTTTGAAGGAGAAAGGAAAGTTACCAGGTTTTCATTTGAGTTTCTTGGAAGCTAAAGCCAAGGAACATGCTGCTGCGGGTAACTGGAAGACGGTTTGTGCGGTGATTGCTGTAAGCATTTATGGGATTATTCTGTTTCCTAATCAGAAGAGCTTTGTGGACCATAATGCTATCAGACTATTCATGCAGAGAAACCCTATTCCTACTCTGATCGGAGATGTTTACTATTTGGTTCATAACAGGAACGAGAAGCGGCGTGGTGGTTTGATCCGGTGCTGTGCTCAGTTGCTGTTCAAGTGGTTTATGGGGTATTTGCCTTCCAGAGGTGCTTTCGCTCATCTTGATCCTTCGGTCAAGTGGTCCTTCAGGTTGATGGGGTTGCGGGCTGATGACATGGCATGGACTCATAATGGTTTGGCTGGACGGAATTTTATATATAGCTGTGGGGATTTTCCCAATGTGCCTCTCATAGGAGTTCAGGGTTGCATTAATTACAACCCAACGCTTCTTAGGAGACAAATGGGATTTGCTATGGAGGTTCCTCCCCTTGAGTGTGAGACTCAGGAGTCCTTTTATTTCCCGATTGAGGGCAATCAGGCCAAGTTGATGCAAGTGTCTGGGTCATGGCGTAACATTCAAAGGAAAGGAAAGGTCCCGTTTGGCAAAGTTAATTGTCGGTATTTTCCATTATTTGAGGATTGGTTGCGGAAGAGGATAGAGCTCACACTTCTACCATTTCCAGGAGGTGATCCTTGGTGTCCTATGATCGAGGGTCCAAGTTCTTCTGTCAGTATGGAAGAATTCCTTGAGATGAAGAGAGCCAGGGATCAGTTGCTTGCAGAGAAAGCGGAATTGGAGATGACTGTTGCTCGGGTTCAGATGGCCAACCAGGAGATCAAAGTGAAGATGGAAGATCAAGACAAGCGACATGCCTTGGAAGCAAAGCGCTTTGAGATGGATACTGCTTACTATGGGAAGGTCAGCCAAGCCTTAGCATCTTCAACAAAGGAGCATGACATCACTAAGGAGAAGCTAGCCAGAGCTGCAAAGGTCATTGAGGATGAGAAGAGGAGGCAAATCCTTGTGAGGGATCAGAGGGACGACAGAGTCCGAGTACTCATTGCTGAGTGGGAGTCAAAGCTGAAGGTTAAGGAGTCAGAGAATCTGAAGATCATTGCTGAGAGGGATCATTACATGGCCGAGAGAGATCACTACTTCAGGCAGATGAAGATTCACCAGAAAGAGGTGGGGAGATTACAGCAGGAGAATACTGAGCTCAGGTTCGCCGTAGAGTTCGCGAAGATGGAAGAGGAGATAGGGCCAGCTGTGGGACCCTCATCCGGCTAGATCTTTCATTTGTTTTGGATTACCGTCAGGCTTGTTGACGGAATCCATTTGCTTGTATTTCTTTCCCGATTCTGGAGATTTGTATCTGATTTGATGTATGACTATGGCACTTATGGTGCACTTTTTGTTATGTGATAGTTATTTTTCATTCAGTGATTGATCTTCAAGCTTTATTTGCTTTACCGTATGCACTCACACAAGCACACACATGGTTGGGGGTATCAGGCTGAATCATATATCTCCGATCTGTATGATGGAATTAAATGCTGAATATCACAATATTAATGCCGGATTATTATTTGTCTCAATGATGCCAGGATCGAGAGACAAAGTGTCCTTCATATGGATAGACGTTGCATTCATGCATTGATCATAATAACTTGTGTTTTGTTTTGCAGGTATCTGTTGCTAATGTGCTTGATTGTTTCAGGAATCATTGCTCGTGCTTGCAGAACTGTACCTTTGCACTCAACTCGTCCTCACAGATACTTCACCAGACGCAATACTCCTAGACTCATGGATCTCCCGAGTACTGATCTCCTCGAGCTGAAGGATAAAATGAACGAGCTGATCAACATCATGCAAGGCTTTGCAGTTGGTCATAAAGCTCTAGCAAACAAGGTTGAAAAGCTCGAGCGGGCTTCTGCAGCAAACAGCGGTGTAAACCTGGATGGCGTCTCCAACCAGGGGCTGGGGTCTAGAGATGGCGGTAAAAGGACAACTGTTGGTGTTGTAAATAATGCTGCTGGTTTTGGTGTCGATGGTCAACCTGGGCCCAGTCTGGGTCAGAATATGAAGGATGGTCTGTTGCCTCCATTCTACGGGTTTGATGAGAACGGAGAGGAAGACAGGGAAGCAAATCAATTCTCAATGCATAATGAACCCTTGGGTCAATATGGGGTCCAGCCACAGAACAAGGAGATTCAGCTGCTGGCTGAGAAAATTAAAGTGCTGGAAAGTTATGCCACTCCTGGGGTGGTGAATATGTCTAATATGGGGCTTGTTGAGGGGATTGTGATCCCGCAGAAGTTTAAAGCGCCCACGTTTGACCGTTACAATGGTAGTTCTTGTCCCGAGACGCATCTTCAAGCTTTTATCCGCAAGATCTCTGCATATACCATGGATCAGAAGCTGTGGATGTACTTCTTCCAGGACAGCCTGTCCGGAGGCTCCTTGGAATGGTACACCAAGCTAAAGTCCTCAGATGTTAAAAATTGGCAGGATCTTGGGGACGCGTTCTTCAAGCAATATCAGTTCAACGCCGACATGGCTCCGAGTCGTACCCAGCTGCAGGGTATGTCTCAGAAGAATAATGAAGGATTTAAGGAATATGCTCAACGGTGGAGAGAGTTGGCTGCCAGAGTGCAACCTCCTCTTGTTGACCGAGAGATGTCGGATCTTTTCACGGGGACCCTGCAGGGGGCTTATGCTGAAAGAATGGTTGGTTGTCCGGTGACCAATTTTTCTAATATTGTTGTGGCAGGAGAAAGGATAGAAAGCTGGTTGAAGCTTGGTAAAATTCAGGGTGCTGCTTCTTCTTCGTCGTCTGGGTCGAAGAAGCCGTTTGGTAATGGTGGCCAGAGAAAGAAGGAGGGTGATACCAGCGCCGTGTATGCTCAACGGGGACCCAGTAGGGATCGTTACTTCCAGCACACTGCTGCGGTAACCATTCCTGCTGAACAGCAACCGCAACAGCAGCAACAACAACAGAGGCAACCCTTCCAGCAGAGGCCTCAAAGAGCCGGGTATCAGATGAAGGGAAGAGCTATGGACAGACAGTTTGGTAGGCCTCCAGTGACCTACGCTTTTCTGTTCAAGAAGTTGATGGACTTGGGGCTTGTACAAACCAGGACTCTGGCACCTTTGAGACCTGATCAAAGGCCAGCCAGTTATGATGAGAATGCAAAGTGTGAATTCCACTCAGGTGCGCCCGGATATAACATTGAGAACTGTAAAGCTTTTAAGCACACAGTTCAAGACCTGGTGGATTCAAAGGCAATCAACTTCGCACCATCTCCCAATGTCAATGCTAATCCCATGCCCGCGCATGGTCAAAGGGGGGTGAATGCTATCTCCGAGGAGAGACGAGTTGGGTTGTTGTCTGTGGATCAGTTGAAGACTCCTTTGGCCGAGGTCAAGAGGCAGTTGTTGAAGAATGGGGTTTACCCGGGCTGTGGCGTTAGTTGTGCTGAGTGCACTGTTGCTCCCGAGGGATGCATGCTTCTGAGGAAGGCTGTCCAGGGTCTGATGGACAATGGGGATATTATTATTGAGAAGAAAGCGGGTAAGGGAAAGGAGGAGGTTTCCACCATAACAATCTATTTCGACCCGGTGGATTTGTCTAATCTAGCTGAAGCGGCTCCAGTTACCATCACGGTACCTGGACCGATTCCATATGACAAAGATGATGCCGTGCCCTGGCATTATGGTGGGGAAGTTTATTGTAATAGTGAGAAGGTAGAGGAACAATCTGCAAGTGAAACCACCGTTTCGAAGGTGGATAATGCCGGTACCAGCGGTTTCACTCGCAGTGGAAGGTTATTTGCTCCTGATGCGTTGAGGAGAGGAGAAGAAGAAAAAGAGAAAAAAGAAAAGGCCGAGGTTTTAGCCAGGGCGAAAGGGAAGGCTGTGGGTGATAATAGTACTCCTGTGGTGACACCGGCGCCGGTTGGGTCGGATGAAAAACTTGATGATGATGCTGAAGAATTTCTGAGGATCATAAAAAAGTCAGAGTACAAATTGGTGGACCATCTGCAGCAGACTCCATCCAAAATTTCGATTCTGTCATTGCTGTTGAGCTCTGAGGGGCATAGGGAGGCTTTACTGAAAATGTTGAAGAAGGCCTATGTTCCTCAGGAGATCACTATTAATCAATTGGAAACTGTGGTATCTAATGTTCATGCCAGCCATGGGCTGGGTTTCACTGACATGGATCTGACGGTGGATGGGAGGAATCACAATAGGGCTTTACACATTGCGATGAAATGTAAAGGAGCCGTGCTTTCGCATGTGCTGGTTGATACCGGCTCCTCTTTGAATGTGTTGCCGAAGAAGGCTCTGGCAAAGCTAAACTGTGATGGGCTGATTCTGACCCCGACAGATTTGATAGTGCGGGCTTTCGACGGGTCGAAGCGGGCCGTGTTTGGAGAGGTCGAGCTGCCAGTGAAGATTGGCCCAGAGGTGTTTAAGTCGACTTTCTACGTCATGGATATTCAGCCGGCATACAGTTGCTTGTTGGGTAGGTCATGGATTCATGCTGCTGGGGCAGTGACGTCGACTTTGCACCAGAAATTGAAGTATATCTGGGAAGGACAGGTTGTCATTGTCTGCGGAGAGGAGGACATCTTTGTCAGCCACCTTTCGTCATTCAAATATGTTGAGATGGATGGTGAGATATGGGAAACGCCCAGTCAGGCATTTGAAACTGTTAAGGTGGAGAATGCTCTGTTTGCTAAAGAAGAAGAGAAACCGTCCATTTCTTCATATAAACAGGCCGCTGAGGTGGTGAAGAGTGGAGAGGCTCCTGGTTGGGGCAGAATGATGGAGGTTCCTGCGAAGAAAGACCGCTTTGGAGTGGGGTACCAGCCGGGCCGAGGCTCAGGGCAAGGCAGAGGACGTCGTACGTCAGTCACATTCACAAGTGCCGGAATGCTGGATCCGGATCACGTCTGCATGATGAGTGACGATGCTGATAGCGACTGTGACATGGACCGGTGGATAAAGCCGTGTGCGCCAGGGATGGGAATCCAGAACTGGAAGGCTGAAAAGATCATCCGGGTCACTCTGCTGGAAGAGTAATATTTTTCTGTTTTTAGTTTTATATGCATGAAAGCCTTACGTGTTGCCCGACACGTAATGGTCCATTGTAAGGGCCACCTCATGTTTAAATTTGCAAATTCGCATCATTGAATAAAAGGATGTTTTTCAATTAAAAGCGGTGCTCCCTGTTTTTCATTTATTTTTGTAGTTTAAAAATAAAAACAAATAAAAATGGCAATGTTTTATTTTTCTTTTTTCATTTGTCACACCGGTTCTAAAGCAATGCATGAATCAACATTCATGCAGATGCGATTCTTCTCCGGATCTCATTGATAACAATCCTGTTACACCCTTGTATGACTTCGACAATCCAATCTATCTTGCTGAAGAAGAAGACGAAGAAGATTGTGAACTACCAGGGGAATTAGCCAGGTTGTTGAAACAAGAGGAGAAGATGATTCAGCCGCACGAAGAGCCGATTGAGGTTGTAAATCTGGGTACCGACGAGGTCAAGAAAGAGGTGAAAATCGGGGCTGCTTTGGAGGAAAGTGTAAAGAGCAGGTTGGTAGTGTTGTTGAAAGAGTATGTCGACATCTTTGCCTGGTCTTATCAAGATATGCCAGGGTTGGATACCGATATTGTTGTGCACAAGCTACCGTTGAGAACAGATTGTCCTCCAGTGAAGCAGAAGTTGCGCAGAACTCGACCTGACATGGCGATGAAAATCAAAGAAGAAGTGCAGAAGCAGCGGGATGCTGGTTTCCTTGTTGTCACTAATTATCCGCCATGGGTTGCAAATATCGTGCCAGTCCCGAAGAAAGATGGTAAAGTGAGGATGTGTGTGGACTACCGAGATCTGAATAGAGCTAGTCCGAAGGATGATTTTCCATTACCTCACATTGATGTGTTGGTAGATAATACAGCTCAATTCTCGGTGTTTTCCTTCATGGATGGCTTTTCTGGCTATAATTAAATCAAAATGTCGCCAGATGATATGGAGAAAACAACGTTCATTACACCGTGGGGCACTTTTTGTTACAAGGTGATGCCATTCGGTCTCAAAAACGCCGGTGCTACTTATCAGAGAGCCATGGTGACTTTGTTTCATGATATGATTCATCATGAAATCGAATGTTATGTGGATGACATGATAGCAAAGTCCCAGACAGAAGAGGGGCATTTGGTAGATCTGGCCAAGTTGTTTGACCGGTTGAGACAGTTCAGACTGAGGTTGAATCCGAACAAGTGCACGTTCGGAGTGCGGTCCGGTAAATTGTTGGGGTTCATTGTAAGTGAAAAAAGAATCGAGGTTGATCCTGCAAAAGTAAAAGCAATAAGAGAAATGCCTGAACCAAAAACGGAGAAGGAGGTTCGTGGTTTCTTAGGTAGATTGAACTACATTTCACGGTTCATATCTCATCTAACAGCCACGTGTGAACCGATTTTCAAATTGTTGAGAAAAGATCAAACGGTCAGGTGGAATAATGATTGCCAAGCGGCATTTGAAAAAATAAAGGAGTATTTGCAGGAGCCTCCGATTCTGATGCCTCCTGTGGAGGGAAGACCGTTAATCCTGTACTTGACGGTCCTCGAGGGGTCTATGGGGTGTGTATTGGGGCAGCATGACGAGTCTGGTCGAAAAGAGCATGCCATATACTATCTTAGCAAAAAGTTTACCGACTGTGAAACAAGATATTCACTGCTCGAGAAAACTTGCTGTGCTTTGGTCTGGGATGCTCGCCGACTAAGGCAGTATATGCTGGTTCATACCACTTTATTGATTTCCAAGATGGATCCAATCAAGTACATTTTTGAAAAGCCAGCATTGACCGGACGGGTTACGAGGTGGCAAATGATTTTGACTGAATATGATATACAGTATACCTCTCAGAAGGCGATCAAGGGGAGTGTATTGTCTGATTACCTCGCCCAGCAACCCATTGATGATTATCAACCGATGAAGTTTGAATTCCCTGATGAGGACATCATGTTTCTCAAATCGAAAGATTGCGAGGAACCAATCCCGGAGGAGGGGCCTGACCCTGAATCCGAATGGATTCTGATGTTTGATGGGGCCGTTAACGTGAATGGAAGCGGTGTTGGTGCTGTTTTGGTTACGCCGAAAGGATCTCACATTCCTTTTGCTGCCCGGCTAACATTTGAGTGCACCAACAACGTGGCTGAATACGAAGCGTGTATTTTGGGTATTGAAGAGGCGATTGATTTGAGGATCAAGAACCTTGTCATATATGGAGATTCAGCTCTGGTGATAAATCAAGTTAACGGGAAATGGTATACGCATCAATCTCATTTAGTGCCGTACTGGGATTATACGAGGAGATTGTTGACGTTTTTCACCAAGGTGAAGTTGCATCATGTACCTAGAGAGGAGAATCCTTTGGCAGATGCTTTGGCTACTCTGGCTGCCTTGGTCAAGGTGCAATGGTGGAATCAGTTCCCCAGTGTTGAAGTAGGTCGTCTGGATAGACCGGCTTATGTGTTTGCTGTTGATACAACGACTAATGATGAGAAGCCGTGGTATTATGATATCAAGCGCTATCTAGAGACGCAGGAGTATCCTGAGGGAGCATCCAAGAGGGACCGAAAGACTCTGCGGAGGTTGGCCATGGTGTTTTACCTGAATAAGGATGGGGTTCTGTACAAGCGGAATTTTGATTGGGTCTTGCTCAGATGTGTTGATGATAGAGAAGCAAGCCAATTGATGAAAGAGGTTCATGAGGGATCGTTCGGTACCCATGCCAGTGGGAATGCAATGGTAAAGAAGCTGCTGAGAGCAGGTTATTATTGGATGACAATGGAGGCCCAATGTTTCAATTTCGTGCGGAAGTGTCATAAATGCCAGATTTATGCTGATAAGGTGCACGTGCCTCCAAACCCGTTGAGCTTAATGTCGTCCCCGTGGCCGTTTGCTATGTGGGGCATTGATATGATCGGAAAGATCGAGCCTACAGCTTCGAATGGGCATCGATTCATATTAGTGGCTATTGATTACTTCACCAAGTGGGTTAAAGCAGCCTCTTATACGAATGTGACGAAGCAGGTCGTGGCCAGATTTCTCAAGAGAGACATCATTTGCAGATATGGGGTTCCCGAGAGAATCATTACTGATAATGGTTCTAATTTGAATAATAAGATGATGGCAAAGCTGTGTCGGGAATTCAAGATTGAGCATCACAATTCTTCTCCCTATCGTCCGAAGATGAATGGGGCGGTTGAGGCAGCCAACAAGAATATAAAAAAGATTGTGCAGAAAATGGTGGTAACCTACAAGGATTGGCATGAGATACTGCCGTTTGCATTGCATGGGTATCGAACGTCGGTGCGTACATCTACTGGGGCAATTCCTTTCTCATTGGTATATAGGATGGAGGCTGTGTTACCTGTTGAAGTTCAGATTCCCTCTTTGAGAGTCCTGATGGATGTCAAGTTGCAAGAGGCTGAATGGGTAAGGACTCGGTATGAAGAATTGAGCCTGATTGAAGAAAAGAGGCTAGCGGCCATCTGTCATGGGCAGTTGTACCAGCAAAGAATGAAGCGTGCTTTTGACAAGAAAGTACGACCTCGGGTATATCACGTAGGTGATATGGTGCTGAAAATGATCCTTCCTCCTCAAAACGACCGAAGGGGCAAATGGACACCCAATTATGAAGGTCCATTCGTGGTCAAGAAGGTTTTCTCTGGCGGAGCCTTGTTGCTAACGACCATGGATGGTGAGGATTTTCCATCCCCTGTGAATGCGGACGCAGTTAAAAAATACTTCGTATAAGAGACCCGCTGGACGAAAAGAAGAAAATAGTCCAGGCAAAAATGGGCATCCCGGCGAACCAAAGAAAAACAGAAAGAAAGGTTCGGGCAAAAATTAGGGATAAAAAATGAAAAAAAACTGTACCCCGGCAAGTCGAAAACCTGAAAAGGTGACTTGGGCAAAAAAGGGTATCCCGGTGGACTGAAAACCCGAAAGGGCGGTCCAGGCAAAAGAGGGATTGAAACGAACAACTGCGTCTAGCATTATCGTTTGCGCTTTGGTTAAAGCATCATGGATAATACCCGGTAGGGATCAGTCAGAAACGTCTTGTTCAGAAGGCAGAAAGCAAGGAGAGTCTGAGGACATATGGGGTGTAACCGAGTTGGAACTCGATGAGATCACGGGTTTCACATTGCCATTAGGATAGATTTTTCCTTTTGTGCAATTACCTCTTTTCAGGAATTGCTTCCTTTGTATTGCTCATTTGAGCCACATTTTTTCCAATCAATAAAATGCATATTCAGTCAAATAATTTTGTTTTTTGTTTTCATTACTGCTTTGATTGTAAAAACATCCCGATTATTTTGATAAAGAATCTTGCATTTTAAGACATACAGGTCCCTTCCAATGCATGTTTATAAGATTGAAAGCTTGAAATCTCATTTGGAAGGTTGAGTGACCCAAGTGTTGAAATCTTGACACGCCTGGGGCACAGTGTTATCTGACGGTCTGTTTTGCAGGTACTGTTAGATATTCTTCACTCAATTGCAGGTTGTGATGTGGAAGCTTTGTAACAGATCCCCAGAGAGTTCGCTCAGGGACGAATGAATGAAAAACGACGAAGCGACGTTGAGGCGTACGACGATCCTTGGAATTAATCAAGAAGACTCTTCAAAATCGGAAGATTGGAAAGTCTGTAGAAATTCCCCGCAGAGTCCAATCAGGGACGAGGGACGGACGAATGAGGATGAAGGGACGAGGGGAGACGTCGAGACGTCCGACGATCCTTGGAATTAATCAAGAAGACTCTTCAAAATCGGAAGATTGGAAAGTCTGTAGAAATTCCCAGCAGAGTCCAATCAGGGACGAGGGACAGACGAATGAGGATGAAGGGACGAGGGGAGACGTCGAGACGTCCGACGACCTTTGGAATTAATCAAGAAGACTCTTCAAAGTCGGAAGATTGAAAATTATGTATAAATCCCAGGAGTACGTTTCCGTCGAGCACGGGGCGATTGGGAATACAAGATGGTGGAGCAGAAAAGGTCCAGACAAGTCTGGGAATTCTCAAAAGTGGAAAGCTGATACGAGATTGGGAAGTGGATACCATGGTTCGACGAGTCGACGGGTGTTCTGTACCAAATTTTCTCATTTCCCAGCTAGGTACCCAAGCAGAATTAGAGGACCAAGTCCCCAGCAGATCCAAGGTCTATGGATCCCAGCCGAGTCGGGATGGTTATCATCGGCAGGTAAACGATGTTTCCTCAGCAGCCAGGTTTGAAGGTTGCTATTCCCCGAGTGGAGCGGGTTTCAGTGAAATATATCTCCAGCAGTGTTTATCCTACCCGCGGATTGGACGAGTTTCCATAGCGGACTGATATCTGCATCCCAGCTGAGCTGATTCTATCTATGGATTGCATGGGTAATCCCCAGCGGAGTGGCATTCGCTTCCCTAGCAGGGTCAGGATGGTTATCCCCAGCAGGTGTCAGATCGGTGCTTCCCCAGTTGCCAGGCTTGGAGGTGGCTGTTTCCCAGTAGAGCTATCTGTGAGCATTTCCCCAGTGAAGTCAACAGGTATTTGTGAGGGTTCCCGAAGCAGAGGTGGATGTATATCCCCAGCAAGTCAAAAGACTGTATCCCCACAGAGTGTTGGTGGTTCCTATCCCCAGCATTTCCTCGAGAAGATTGGGTGCAAAGGAGGTTCTTCCCCGACAAGGGTTGCCTTATTCCCAGCAGCAGTGCTTATTCCCCAGCAGGGTGGAATCGGAGTATTGACGAGTTCCTCAGCAGAGTGTCTCGTGCTCCCCAGAAGAGTCCCTTGAGGGGGATACTTTTTATGCATTCATCATGAAAAAAATAGCATAGCATGTTGCATAGAAAAATAATAAAGCGTGTAGCATTTCCATAATTATGGAGCATTACGCAGAAAAAATCAATCACGCATCATATTGCAAGCATAGAGCTAGTCTCAAACCGTGGTTACTGTTTGAGAGGTGGTTTTATCTACAGAGCAAGGTGTTACTCTGAGGAGTTCAGAATCTTGATCTAATCGAGGATATTCCCCAGTAGTGCGATACTGAAGGAAGTTTTCCGTCGAGCAGAGATGGGAAATGTTGTGCGATCAGCGCAATTCAAGCCGTGGTTACCGCTTGGAGTTTTGGTTTCGCCGGATGGTGAAGATGTTGCTCTGTGGAGTTTAGCATCATGATGTCAGATCAGTAATGTTCTCCAGTAGTGCGATATTGGAGGAAATTTTTCCGTCGGACAGAGATGGAAATAAAATCAGAGGACGTTACGCGATCAGTGCGATTCCGGGGTTCAAATGGAGAAAGGGAGATGTTGAGGCATTTTCTGGAGAGCGGGGTTCAAATAGAGATGGGAGTTGAAGATTGTATCCGGGATGAGGTCCTTAGGATTTTCTTCTGTTCATGTGTTACCTTAGACTCTGGCTGAGGCCAATGGAGGTCGTTATAGGTATCTTCTGAGGAAGAGATACACATGCTACCTTCCTTTGTGAAGGTATACCCTCTGACATGTCGCCCTCAGAGTGGTGTTTGGTGTTATTTTCGGCGTTGCCAGCGGAATTATCACGAGAGATTGGAGATTGGGGTTCAAATGGAGAAAAGGAGATGTTGAGGCATCTTCTGGAGACGGGGTTCAAATGGAGAAAGGGAGATGTTGCGGCATTTTCTGGAGATGGGGTTCACATTGGTGATCGCGAGTTATCGTCAGGCGACTGGGGTTCAAATTGGAGAATGGGGTTCATTATTTTGGCAAACAGGAGAACGGGGTTCAAATGCAGTGATCTGAGGATCATTTGCGCAAGAAAAACTTCGGGGTTCAAGAAAAGCATAAAAAGAAAATGAATAATAATCCCGAGCGGATGTGGCGTTCAGGCCGTGGTTGTCCCTGCGTTACCATTTATTTTGGTATCCAGGTCGACGTCGTGATTCGGTGATCAGGCCGACTTTCTCCGTACCAGACGGATTTTGGTTCAGAGGTTGTTGCTTCGCCGATTCTGGCAGGCGTTGTTAATTATTTTCCCAAAATTTGCCCTCCTCTCTTGGGACTAGCATATCATATTGCATATCATTTTTAGATCATTAGGCATTGCATATTGCATATCATGTGGTTACATTGTGCAAGTCATCCTCTTAAGTCTTGATCAGGAGATGAAGAGATTGTGGTGCAAGCTAGGGTTTCATTGGACTGGTCATTAATCATCTGAGGGTGTGGAGGTCCCAGTTAGGGTTTTTTTTATTCTCAAGGAGATTGGTTTTCATCTTGATTAAAGTGATACATCATCATCATCATGGTCTTGTTATCATCAAGTGTTGAAGCATATTCCTTGAGATTAGGGTTTTGACCACTGGTCAACCCAAATCAATTGCATTGGGCCAATCAGGGCATGGCTAGGAGATGGGGTCTATGTTGGATATGAGGATCATTTTATGATTGTATTGAGCATATTGAGGCTAGGGTTTCATCCTTGAGCCATTTCATCAGAAGATTGGGGGCTCAGATTGATCAGTGCATTGCCAAATTCATCTATCAGCTGAAAAGTCAACTGTGGTCAACTGTGCTTGATTTTGTGGATTTGGAGGTGGAAGAGAGTTGGATACACTTCAGTCATGTTGGAACAAGTGTTATTTGACACGTCAAAGCTCAAGAATGGAGAAAATAAAGTCAGGATAAAAATTGCCAAAAATAGAAAGTGACTTGTAATGGAAGTTTCCAAAAATGGAAAGTTTTTGACCACAAATTTACATGTCCAAGGAAGCTTCAAACGAAAATTTGTTCAACATGAAAGTTGTAGATCTTGGTCTCACCTTTCCAAAAAGTCCAAGAACTTGAAATTCCCATGTATGGTTGGCAAGTTATGGTCCATTCAATTTCAAAAATGACCCATAATCAAAGTGGCATAACTTTCACATGGAGTGTCCAAATTGAGTGATCTTTTTATGTGCAAACTCCATTTAACATGTACTTTCATGGTGCATAATTGGAATTCATCAAAAATGGTCAATGCAAAAGGTCAATTTTCAAGTGTGCAATTAAAAAGTCAAGGGCAAAATGGTCCAAGTTGAGAAATAATTGGAATTTTGGCATGGGAGTTTTTGCAACACCTCACATATGCCAATTAGAAATGGTTTGAATGGTCATAAGTGTTCATGGTCCAATATTTGGCTAGGTCACTTTTGAACTTCACTTGAAAATGCAATTTTGGCATAGCATATTGAAAATGAGAAATACAAAGCCAATCAACATGGGATCAAAGCCAACACATCACAAATGATAATTGGAAGATGTCTGAGCTGTCATACAGTTGTCATGAGGCCTAGGGTGAAATGTCATTTTTGCCCTTTCACTCAAATTGCACATTAAGCTAATTGTTTCATTTTGGTTAATTGGTGATTAACAAAGTGATTAAGCAAGAGTATAAAGCTCTAATTATAACTGAAATGCTAAACACAATCACAATTCTCAAAGTTTGTAACCACTTTTCCCTCCATTTTCTCCAAATTCATCAAGAACCTTCATCAACACTTTTCACAAAAACTTCATCAATTCTTCATGAAACTTGTTCATTCTTTTTGATTCATCTTCCATGAACTAGGATCCTCAACTGTTTCATCAAATCCATTGCTAAAAGCATCAAATTCGTGACTATTGCAAGGGAGCATAAACATGGCAAATTGAGATTGCTTTCACTTGGATCAACTTTGAGCTTAGCTACGAGTTCCAATCATCTTCCTAAAGCTTCTCCTTCATCTGTTTTGGATCATTGGAGCCAAATACATCACGAATCACAACTGCCATTGCAAGGTGCATAAATCTCGAATTTCATCATTCTTTAAATTGTTACATGCTTATTGTAGTTCATCCAATGTAGATTAACATGCTAGGTGTAGTTTTTGAGATGATTGATTGTAGAAAAAGATATTGTGATTTTTAGTTTGGATGTCATTTAGGTTTTTGATCGATCCCGATGATACAGTTAGAATTAGGTTAAATTAGTCACATATTCGTGATCCTCATGCTCAGACGGTTCCAATGGATATACTCTTGTTAATTTTGGTTACGATTCGTAGATTTGGATTTCCTGGAATTTTTTAGTGTTCTTGAACAAGAACACGATGAACAGTCGCGTGTAGATACATTTCTTTGCCTGGCCTTTTGAATTTGGTGTTTGGTGCCTTCAGTAGCCAATCACAACATTCCATTACCGCGCCTGATACGACGTCGTTTTGGCCAGTTTCAGCTTATTTTCAAAAATGCCACTGGCGTTTTATTTAAATAATTAATTCTATTTTCTTTTTCATTTCATTTTTCATTTAATTGCTTGAACTTAGAAAATTCCTATAGGATTCATTTTTGATCCAAATTGAGTGCAATTTTTTGCATTATTCTCATGAGAATGTGTAGAATTTAATGATATTTTTTGTGAATCTTTTGCATGTATGGAAAAATAAAATGCTTAGGGATTGTTTGATATGTCACATTTTTGTACACTTTGCCATATCCTTCATGAAATGCTCATACCTTTAAAGAAATGGATGAAAATTTTTGTGCTTATTCTGGACATGTTGATGGTGATTTCCATGTAAAGTTTATGATTTTTGGATACTTGGTGATGGAGATATGATTTTTTGAAGTAAGGGGTGACAATTTGTGTCACACCAAACTAGGTCAACTTCATGATTTTATTTGCCTGGCCTAGAAATGTTTGATTGCTCCATTTTTTTTCATGAATGATCATTGATATGTCAAGATAATATGTGATTTTTTCTGGAATATTTGGTTGCATTTTCAAATTGATTGATAATTTTCTTCTCTGTATGCTCATTTGGTAACATTGTGTGATACATGTTGGCATTTTGCTTGTGAAATTCTCATAGTGTATTGGATGAAGATGAAATTTGG
Source organism: Lathyrus oleraceus (assembly GCF_024323335.1). Classification (NCBI taxonomy): domain Eukaryota; kingdom Viridiplantae; phylum Streptophyta; class Magnoliopsida; order Fabales; family Fabaceae; genus Lathyrus; species Lathyrus oleraceus. The sequence goes on from NC_066583.1 coordinate 344,839,437, forward strand.
TGGGAGCATTGTAGACACATTATAGGACATCATGGTTTTGATCCCATTCATTTCTAATATGTTGTCACTGTTTTATAAATTATTGAAGTGGATGCTTGCTTGAATGTCTTGGTTTGGCTTGAATAATTGTGTCTGGATTTCTTGATTTTCATTGACCTACTTTCTTTTGTCCAATTGAGCTGAAAATTGACATGCTATACATTGAATATGTCTTGTTTTGGTGTGAATTTTTGTGGAATTAATTGAATTGATTTGGTATGCTTTTGAGTGAGATAGTTCTGTTTGGTCATTTGAAGTTGCAAATTGCATGATTGATGTTAAATTGTGCATGAAATGATAATGGTGAAGGATATGAGCATGGGACCAATTGCATTTGCTTTTGATTTGTTTGAATTTGATTTTGGTTGAATATCACTTGCTGTTTAGATTTTTTTATCCCTTTTGGACCCTAGGCTTGGCCTAGTGGTCTAGTTTCTCACATTTGGTTTGAATTTTCAGGATGAAATGCATAATGCTTAAGGAGATTGCTTCAAGGCAATTTGAATTGAGTTTGGTTGATGTTTATGAACTAACTTGACTTTGTGTTGTAGGGATTAAAGCTTGAGCTTGGGATTATAGCTTGCACTTATGTGCATTAACTTGTGTTGTCTGTATAGATTGACTTTTGCTGTTTATTGTTGGTTTGTCTGAGTACTGATGATACTTGATTGATTTCAGGTACATTTAGTCGCTTACAGTTCTTTAAGAACTTGCTTGCTGCTGCTTGGTTTTTTAACCAGTTGAGGTAGACTCTCTATACTTCATGTAGTATGGAAGACCTGGCTTGTTATTTAGCCAGGCAACTGTCTGAAGTCCTCCTTAAGAGGCGATGTTTGTGGTTGTTTACATTTGTGCCCAAGCAGGTAAAGACCTCTATGAGGCAATTGGTGGATCAAAGGGATATGCAATCTATCCCCCACTATTCTGTTGAGTCGTCCCTCTGCTCACACGGCAGTGTGTTGATGCATTGGGACACAAACCCAAGATCTTGTGCTGTTGCACAATCGAGTCAGAGTCTTGAGCGTAGAAGGGTCCCTCTATTCTGGACCCACGCTCCTGTGTCTGAGGCTCTCCCTGGTCAGGGATAAGAGCTGTGAAGTCTAATCTTCACTCACCTTTCATCTGCTTCACCTTAGCCTCGCAATGGCAAGGTTAAGAGCGAACAATACCCCTGTACAGATGACTTGCTTCGGCAGTCAAACCCATTGTTTGAGCCCACTTGGTTGGATATAGTGTGTGCTATGTGAATATTTGCTTGAAATGCTTGTTTTGATTGGTTGATGCTTGCATGCTTGCTTCCTTCCTGGATAGGATTAGCTTGCAGTTGTGCAAGTAGGTAGAAACCATAACATAGGGCAATGATGCATGATAACACTAGGCTCGAGTACAGCTCCCTGGTAGTGTGTCTTCCCTTGGTTTCTGGCTAGAATTTCTTTCCCTTTCAGGGGAACTACATCGCCCTGATCCTCGTTCCAGACGAGGTATGTAGGCAGGAGACCGTGCGAGGTCTCTCCGGGCACTTTTTTTTCTTTTTGTGTGTGTTTGCTTGTTATCTTCTTGTGTGTCAGGATATGGACGTAAGCCCAGCGATTGGCTGTACGTATCCTGATTGTGTTTGTTTGGTTCGGAAGCTGACGTAATTCCATCGAGTGGTTGTCGGGTTCCAGGTTTGCCTGTGGGTGTGTGTGTCTTGTTTGGCGTGCGTGAGCCGAACTACGGCAGCTCTGATTCTCGTTCCAGACGAGATACGTAGGCATAGGATGCGACGTCCTATCGAGCTCTCTTCCCCTTAACCCCACCTGTGTTGTCTTCGGTGCGTGTGTGTGTGGTGTTTTAGCAACCTTTTCTTTTCTTAGAGCGTGGATCCCGTCGAGTACGACGGACGTGAGGGGTGCTAATACCTTCCCCTTGCGTAACCGACTCCCTTACCCTTTCTCTTTGGTCGCGAGACCATGCTTTTTCCAGGTTTCTCTGAGCGTTTCCTTTCCCTATCTTGGGATAAATAACGCGCAGTGGCGGCTCTGTTTGTGTTTTTGTTTAGCTCGCCGGTTGTTTTTTCGCGGATGCTAGACTACACCTCGGAATGTACCGTACGCTAGGTAGTATCTGAGGAATGAAGATCAGAATGGATCGTACGTTAGATCGTATCTGAGTTGCAGAATGAGCCGTACGTTAGGCTGTATCTGACAAAAAGTAGTCGTACGCTAGACTACACCTCGGAATGTACCGTACGCTAGGTAGTATCTGAGGAATGAAGATCAAAATGGATCGTACGTTAGATCGTATCTGAGTTGCAGAATGAGCCGTACGTTAGGTTGTATCTGACAAAAAGTAGTCGTACACTAGACTACACCTCGTAATGTACCGTACGCTAGGTAGTATCTGAGGAAAGAAGATCAGAATGGATCGTACGTTAGATCGTATCTGAGTTGCAGAATGAGCCGTACGTTAGGCTATATCTGACAAAAAGTAGTCGTACGCTAGACTACACCTCGGAATGTACCGTACGCTAGGTAGTATCTGAGGAAAGAACATCCAAATGGGTCGTACGCTAGACCGTATTCTGACTAGTTTAAGGAATCATATGTTGTATATGTGGTATTTGCAATAAATGTCTGGGATGGGCTTAAAGATGCCACCCTTAGGAGGATATCAGAGTGCTTATCCGAATGAATTGTATTTGAATCTTGAATGTAATCGATAAATATGTCCATCTGAATGGATCTTTATTTTGACTGTATCAGGAGGATAATTAACCTGAAAAATAAAGTTAGCTTCATGCCATGTCATGATGCATGAGATGTTTTATGTTTCAAAAATAAATGCGAACATTGTATGCATGTGTATGCTGTGAAATGATGTAGTGAATGAATTATGCGTCTGAAAAGTTTTTCCAGGGGAAAATAAATCCCAACATTCTGGTTGGAGATATTTGTATTGATGACCCTTTCTTAGCCGGGGATACTTGATTTCTGTCTGATGGTAGAAATATTCAATAGAGCCTGGTTGGGGATGGAAGAGATGACCAGTCCGTCTAGTGATGCCAATTTCTTCTGGGGAATAACTGGTTTTTGCTGGGGAATAGAATTAGCAACCGGATTCATTGGAAAGCATGGTTAGACCTTTTCCTCGATCCTGAAGTCTTTTGGTAATTGCTATTTCCGTTTTATGCATGTATTTTCGATAAACATCAATCATATTCAAATGCATATATTAATTCGAATTAAATCAATGGACGTTCATGCAAACAAAACAGAGAAACTAAAACAAAAGCATCTTTTTGGAAATAAAATTGTATCGATTTTGAAAGGGGGCCTATAAACAGGCAATTTGTGTACAAGGAGACAAAAATCCTAGTAAGAGGAGATTGTCAAGAAAACAAAGAAAAAGCTATGAAGAAAAAGTCCTATTGATTTTAATTCCACGACTGTCGTTATGTCTTCAAGCCTCTCATCTCCTGCTGTCGGATAGAAGTGATTGGCTTGTTCAGTCCCTTTGACTTGGGTGAAGCTGACCGAGAACGGGACATAGTCATACGCTTTGATCCCTAATTTTTGCCTGGACCGCCTTTTCAGGTTTTCAGTCCACCAGGATACCCTTAATTGCCCAAGCCGCCTTTTCAGGTTTTCGACTTGCCGGGTGTACATTTTTATATGTTTATCCCTAATTTTTGCCCGAACCCTTTTGGTTCGCCGGGATGCCCTTGCTTTTGCCTAGGTATGTTGACCTAGCGGGTCTCTTTTATGCGTAGTATTTTTTAACTATGTCTGCGTTCACGGGATGTGGGAAGTCTTCGCCATCCATTGTAGCAAGCATCATGGCTCCACCAGAGAATACCTTCTTAACTACAAATGGCCCTTCGTATGTGGGAGTCCATTTGCCTCTAGGATCACCTTGTGGTAGAATGATACGCTTCATCACCAAGTCGCCAATTTGATACACCTGTCTCTTGACTTTTTTATTAAATGCCTGGGTCATGCGCTTCTGATATATCTGTCCATGACAAACAGCCGCAAGTCTCTTTTCATCAATCAAATCGATCTGATCGAGTCGAGTCTGAATCCATTCATCTTCATCTAAGCCTGCATCTTTCATAATTCTTAGAGAGGGAATCTGAACTTCCACTGGTAAAATGGCTTCCATTCCGTAGACTAAAGAGAAAGGAGTTGCCCCTGTCGAAGCGCGCACTGAAGTGCGATAACCATGAAGAGAAAAGGGTAACATCTCATGCCAGTCTTTGTATGTTACTGTCATCTTTTGTATGATCTTCTTAATATTCTTATTAGCAGCTTCTACGGTGCCATTCATCTTTGGCCGGTACGGAGAAGAGTTATGGTGTTTTATTTTGAACCGCGTGCAGAATTCAGTAATCATCTTGTTGTTCTTCCGGAGAGAGCAGGTTTCTCAAATATATATTTGATAGGATCCATCTTAGAAATCAATAAAGTGGTATGATTCAACATATACTGTCTTAGTCGGCGAACAGCCCAAGCCAAAGCACAACAAGTTTACTCGAGCAATGAGTATCTTGTTTCACAGTCGGTAAACTTTTTGCTAAGGTAGTATATTGCATGCTCTTTTCGACCATACTCGTCATGTTGCCCCAACACACACCCCATCGAATTTTCTAACACGGTCAAATACATGATTAGAGGTCTTCCTTCAACTGGTGGCATCAGAATTGGAGGTTCCTGGAGATACTTCTTGATTTTGTCAAAAGCTTCTTGACATTCATCATTCCATATTGTCTCTACAATTTCACTTGATTCCTCATGCGGCTGTATAGTCTTTTCTTCTTGCAGTACCAGTCTGGCAAGCTCTTCAGGTACTTCACAGTCTTCCTCACTTCCATCCTCGGCTTGGTAGATCGAATTTTCAAAGTCATAACGAACAGTAGCAGAATTATTATCAACAGGATCCAGAGTGGATATGGATCTGCAATTTGTTATGTGAGTGTGTGTAAGAGAGCATAGCTTGTTTAAAAGATGATAGGAAAGATAAAGAGCGCAATATTTGAATGCAAAAAGTCCATTGATTTATTAAATGTGGATATGCTTATGAAAATGACAAAACCCTTAACAAAATTAGCTACTTGTGCCCCGGGCATAGACACAGTGCTTTAAGAAGTTCAAAAATTAAAAATTTGCAACACTAAAATAGGCAATAACAATTACTCCTGACTAAAGGAAATCGGGATAGTGTCTTCAGCCTTCCAATTATTGAGTTTGTCACCAATTGTTGGGAAAATCCAGCTATCCAAGTCGCAATCGCTATCAGCATCTTCTACAACATTAATCTGCTCTTTGACTATCTTTTCAGAGCTAAACCCCAGGCCAAATTTATCAGACTTGTACGGTATATCGATCAGTTGACCCCAGCCAGTACGACCACCATCTTCAACCACGGCTTGAGCATCTTTCAGAGAAATCATAACAGGAGGAGCACGAATAACCTTGGGCACACGGGAAGTTGGCTTAAGGACAGGACTAGTTGGAGGAACTACTTCAAATGACTGAGAAGGAGTCTCAAAGAATTCACCATCCATCTCGACGAATCTGAAGGTATGCACACTACTGACAATATACTCCTCTTCTCCATACACAGTGACAACCTTACCCTCTATCGGATACCTCAGCTTTTGATGGAGAGACGAAGCTACAACACTTGCCCCATGAATCCAAGGGCGTCCCAGCAAGCAGGAATAGGAAGGACGAATGTTCATTACGTGAAAGGTAGTGTTGAAGACTTGAGGTCCTATCTTGATAGGGAGAACTACTTCACCATGGACAACACTCTTCGCACCATCGTAAGCACGTACCACAACGTCACTAGGTTTCAGTTCGATGCTTTTACAGTCAAGTTTATCGAGCACAACTTTCGGTAGCACATTCAAAGAAGAGCCATTATCGATCAGTACATGAGACAAGGTGATCCCCTTACACTCAATGGAGATATGCAGAGCTTTATTGTGATTCTTTCCTGCTGGTGTCAGGTCGGCATCAGAAAAGCCTAGGCCATTGTCAACAGCCAAGTTAGCAACATAATTTTCGAACTGATCGACAGATGTCTCCTGAGGTACATGAGCGGTCTTCAAGAATTTTATCAATGCGTCGCCAGTTCTGTCATACGGTGAACTGACTTTGTGTGTTTTTGCTTTGGAAAGCAAATGTCGCGGATAGCAAGAGTCGCCACCAACTTTTCTTTTATCCAATAAGGAAAGGCGGAAAAGAACAGGAAAGACCTTAATTAGATTTTGGGTTCGGGAGGTACATTATACAAAGGGAAGGTGTTAGCACCCTTTGTATCCATGGTTATCCATGGGCTCTTAATTGCTTAATCACTTATGTTTTTCTTGTTTGAAAAAGTGTTTGAGAACTGTTTAGAAAATGTTTTGAAAAGAGAGTTTAACTTTGTAATGATTCTTGTACGAATGTATACAAAGTATTTATCTCGTTTAATTTTGAAAGCTGTTTAGAAAAATATAACTGGGTAATGATTCTAGTACGAATGTATACAAAGTGGTGATTTTCTAAGAGATGTTTATGAAAGTGTGAGGTGTGAAAAGTATTTTAAGTTGTGAGTCAGCATTTAAGAGTTATACCTACCCGAGGTCTTTATGGGTATTTCCTATCCTTATGAGGGTAAAACTGTCCTTACTATTGAGAAGTAAGTAGTCTTATCCTTTGGATGTAAAGGGACATCGTAGGGTCGTCGATTGGTCATCGAAGGCAACATTTGTAAGGATACCTTAGCATTCGAAGGGACGATCATCATTTTAACCGTAGGCTACCACGAAGGGTCATCGAGGGACAAAGTCATATATTCGAAGGCAACATTCGAGGGACTATGATGATTTAACCGAAGGGTCTTTACTAAGGGTATCCCCACATTCGCGGGACATGACCGTAATATCGTAAGGCAACAAAGAGAGGGCCAAGATCATATATTCAAAGGCAATATTTGTAATTAGTTAGGTAATTAGGATGAATCTCCACAAGGGTATCCCACAAATAAAGTGGAATACCTAGCAAGCTACCTTCTTCGGGAGTATGTGAGTCCTCACAAAATTCAGCAAACAGGTCAGAATACCAAATGGGGTGCGGTCAATAGTTGCACCGAACAAAGGAATCTCAGCAATAATAATGTCAAGCAAATAATACACAGCTATGATAGAACATGTCAGATAAGCACAGAACATAATAGAAAAAAAATCAGCGACTGTCATGTTCGCTACTGCCTCGCCTAGCGAAGGCTTGGCGAACACTCGCTACATGTTCGCTTAGCGATGTGCTAGCGAACGGCTGCGGGTTTTGAGTTTAATAACAGTACTATTTCAGCAAGCTCCAAACCCTATGGCATCCATTACAAAAATTACATGGTTCAACATTCAAGACATCCTTGCGTACTTAAATCCACATGCAAAACCTAAGACATATTTATAAATTCAATCACGATGTCACATGTAAATTGGGAGCATAAAACGGTAATGTTAGTGCAAACCTGTTTGTAATTGAATTGCAACGTTGAATTGGCAGATCACTCTTAGGGTTGGTGTCGGATTGAGTTGGGCGGAGGTAACCTTTGTGCAGATTAGTTGCCTTCAAGGTTTCCTTTAGGGTTGCTCTGAATTCTCTTGGTTAGCCTCCAGGGTTTGCTCGGTTGCTTCTGTTAGGGTTTCCTTGTTAGGGTTTCTGTCCGTCCGTCTCTGTCCTCTCTTTCTGAATGAGGTCTTGGTATTTATAATAGTTTTTTTTGACCTGATGGGCTCAGAATGAAGCCCAAAATTTCTGGTATTCGCAAGCTTCGCTAGGCGAGTGGTGCAGCGAAGGGTTCGCTAGGCGAATGATTTTGCTCTCCTAGCGAGCAAGCCATTTTAAGTCATTTTCTGGATTTGGCCATCTGTGTGCTGGGTCTTTGTTACTTTAAGATCAACGCCTTGAAAAATGAGTTGGAGTGCCTTGAAAAATGTCTTGCACGGTTAACGGGCAAATTTTGGGGTATGACACCTTGGTCTTGTTCTTATTGATTTCTATCCCCTTTTTGTGGACCACAAAGCCCAGAAAATCTCCAGCCTGCACAAAGAATGCACACTTAAGAGGATTCATTTTTAAACCATGTTTTCTTATTCTTTCGAATGATTGGCTGAGATGGGATAGATGATCTTCATCTGACATAGATTTTATCACAATGTCATCTATGTATACTTGCATGAATGTCTCTATATAATCATGAAATATAGAATTCATTTCTCGCTGGTATGTTCCCCAGCGTTTTTTAGGCCAAAAGGCATAATTATCCACTCATAAGTGCCTATTTCCCCTGGACATCGAAAAGCTGTTTTAGAAACATCTTCTTCTACAATGAAAATCTGGTTATAGCCAGAATATCCATCAAGCATGCTGAGATATTCATAGCCTGCGGCTGAGTCAACTAACATCTCTGTCACAGGCATTGGATACTCATCCTTAGGGGTTGCTGCATTTAGATCACGAAAATCTATACATGCTCGCAGAGAGCTATTTTTCTTGATAACAGGGACAATATTAGCAATCCAATCGACATACCTTGTGGTCCTGATGAAATTGCAACGAAGAAGTCTTTCGACCTCTTTTTTGATCTTTGTGAGGATTTCTGGGGCAAATCTTCTTGGAGTCTGCTTGATGGGCTTCTTGCCATCCTTTATAGGCAGCTTTAATTCGACCAGGTCCCTCTTCAAACCAGGCATCTCGTCGTAATCCCAAGCGAAGCAATCTTTGTTCTTCCTTAGTAATTCAATAACTCTCACTTTCAACTTGGGGTCTAGTTTAGCGCTGATGTAGGTAATTCTTTTTGCACTTCCATCTCCAAGATCAATCTCTTCTAGAGGATCTTGCGCTAACATCTTTGCACTTGACGTTATTGGATCTTTTTCAAATCCCAGAGGCTCTTCGTCGTAGATGGCGTCCAACCTCTGCTCTGCTGGTTCCACAGGTACTTGTCCGTCATGGGGTTTTGGTTTAAAGAACTCCCCTGGTCCTGTATTACAGATTTCACCAAATGTGGCTTTGTTAGCCATGTCTGTTATCTCGGCTTCGAGAGCCGCTTGTCTTTTGTTCTCAGCCATGTAGGCCGAAATATTTTCGAAGAAAGAAAACTCAATCATAGTACAGGTCTTCATCCCATTCTGTTGGCCGTATTTCAGATGATTCCCCTATTTCTGGGTCTCCCATAATCTCCTTATCCCACTGAAAGCCATTTGGGTGGAGAGTCAAGAAGTACATGGCATTTTTATTTGGGGCGTAGCCTTCTTCCGCTGGGTAACATGGTCATATGTGCGCCAAATTCCTGTTGAAGTTTCTCTTGTCCACATGGTTTACTTCCGCCATGAAATAACTTTGGTCAGCTTCGACATTCTCTACCACGTCATCTTCTCTCCAGATAGATATTCTTTGATGCATGGTCGAAGGGACCGCTCCTATTCCATGTATCCATTCTCTCCCTAGTAGTAAGTTGTAATTTGCTTTTGCAGGTATTACCATAAACATTGTTGGTCTTGTGATTGACCCAACAGCCAGGTCCACTTGTATGACGCCTAGCGTTTGTCCTATCTTACCTTCATAATTTGACAATACCATGTTGTGAGGTTTGACATCAGTGTCGAACATCCCTATCTTTTTCAACATGAATTGGGGCATCAAATTGACTGCTGCTCCCCTGTCCACCAAGACTTTATTCACTCCCACCTGTCTAACTTTGGCCCTAATGTATAGGGGCTTGAGGTGACTCTGCATCCCCTGGTGAGGCCTTTCGAAAATAGTGTTTTGTTCTTCGACAGCACCACTGTTCAGAACATAGTAACACACTGGTTGATGCTTCGCCATCTCCGCAGCGTCCGCTTCCTCATTATCTGTTGAAAAGTATATTTTCGGTAAATATTTTAATATCGTATCCACAGAGATTGGTTGTTATTACCGCCGTTCTATAATCCAAATTGTTATAAGTTTAAAAAGTAACCAAGTTGTTTTGTTTGAAAAGTTATCTTTTGAGTAAAATGTCACTAAAACAGTAAAATGGTTTTAATCAAATGTAAAAGGCTTGGCAAGATTGGAGTTCACTATTCAAATTGCTTATGATTCCTTATGAAAACTATATAGATTCAAGATTATTAATGATGTTCAAGTATCCTCTCAATATCATTTATGTCTAAATGATATTGTGATAATCACTATATTAATCTTTAGACGATTTCTCCACCTAACTATCAATATAGCAATCTTTAATGATTGATACAAAAGAAGAGTAGTGAATAAATCTATTTCTGCAACTTATTCACTACTTGAAAATATATTTTATGTCAAGACTTAAATAATCTCTTTCAACAACTACTCAAATCTCATATTCAACTTAGGGCAAAAATATCATTCAATACATCAACAATCTTTTATCATATATATAAGAGTTAAATGGAATACATAAACAAATAAGAATAGCTACTACCTCCAATCTTGACAAAATGGGGTTTAGCTCCTCATCATCATTTTGATTAGCAAAAGAAAGTTATAAGAAATCTCTTTTTCTCTTCCAAAATATCAAAACTATGAATGAATGAATGAACAATTTCCATTCTGTTTTCTAAAAAGGGTTGACCTTTCCTAAAATGCTCATTTTCATCTAAAGCTGAAAAGCCCCCTAAAACAGACACAGAAATGGCAAAACACAGCTGGCCTTGAAAACAACACACTTGGCCAAAACAGCTTGCTGGATTCGCAAGGTTCGCGGCACGAAGGGAGTTCACGGTGCGAACTGAAGCTACTTCAGCTTCCTTGCCTTGCAAGCTTCATCCAATTAATCTTCCAAGTGTCAATCTTCAAAATTAAGCCTCCAAAGTGCATCCAATTATATAAAAAGTAGTACTAATTGGTCCCTAACATTATCTTCAACCTATGTTTCCTGGTTATTGTAGGACCCCAATTTTGTCCCTAAGATCCCTCATGACATCATAACATTTCATTTGCATAGCCTCAAGGATCATTAGCATCTTGGTTCCCTTTGCCTTTGGGTGAGATTTCTTGTGAGTGGTTTGAGATCACCAAGCATGCTTGAATTGTATATCATTGCTTTTCTCATTTTGTTTACTAACCAAAAACACAAAAATATGTCACTAACATCTTGTGTTTGTAGCTTGAGCAATCACAAAGTCCAAAGCTTCTAGGAGATCATTGGTACAAAGACATGGTCAAGAAGAGATGATAGCAAGCATGGTAATGGTCCCCAAATCTCTCATCCATCAAATATGCCTCCTCAGTATCTCAATTCATCATTTTTGATCAAAGCAAGTCAAAGGATTTGAGGTTTGTTCCCTAGAGAAACCCTAATTCATCTGTGCACCACAATGCCTTGCTCATGAAGCAACCTCAGCCCATGGTCAAATACAATCAAGGGAAGTTCTTTAATTCATAATTTAATTCATATTTGAACTTATTTGAATATCCTAAATCATCAATTCATCAAGGTATGAGTTGTGGACTTGAGAAGTTGATCAGTCAATTCACCTGACTATTTTGAAATGCACTGAGACCTAACTTTTTATGTGTTGGTCAAATGGAGATGGTTCCAAAATAAAAAATGTTCTTAAGGACAATATGAACAACTTTCATGTTCATCAAAAGTTTATTTGAAGCTTGGAAAACCATCTTCCATTCCCATACATTATAGGTCATTTTGACTGAAACCCTAATTTTGGGTCAACTTCCCAAGGACACAACTCTTTCATTTTTTATGATTTTGAGATGGTATCAAATGAATTGGAAAGCTTAAGATGTATAATTCAAATGTTATGTTGAAAAAAATTTCAAAATCCTAAAATAAATACATGTGATAATGCAAGACATTATAGGCCCTTTTTGACCAAATGCATTAAAAGTCAAAAAAGTCCAACTTCAAGTGCCCATAACTCTTTCATCAAAAATCCAAATCATGCAAAATTTAAGTCCATTTTGATTGTCTTGAAACGATCTACAACTTTGATGTTGGATGTTTTTCCATTTTAAGCTTGCATCATCAAAACAGAAGGGCTTGAAAGTTGGCCAATTTTAGAAACCTTGCCTTGACATGTTTTGCACATCACACTTTAAACTCAAATTTCATAAACTTCCACACTTCAAATGAGTTTTTGTCCAACATAACATTTGTTCCTTATACAAAGACCTTTCCAACCATTACTCACATGATCATATTTGGATTTTTTAAGTGGTACTTTCGAAGAGATGAATTTTTAGATACAAAGAAGGAATTTACTTGAAATCTTGGTGCATAAGCAATTGCCTTGCAAGTTACACGTCCAATTCCATCTGGCTGGTGTTCAGAACTCATTTGGCATTGTTTTTGGGCCTTGTGCATGATCATGCAAGCCCATGCAATGAAGCTTCACATGCCATGCACACGGATTGCTCACACTCTCCTTGCCACTTTCTCTATAAATAGAGGCCTCATTCCCTCCATTTCGGACACCTAATTCAACCTGAAATGATGCAGAATTCTCTCCCTAACCATCACTAAAGAAGCAATTGCATTTTTCTCAAAAAATTTCAGATCTCGAATTCAGCTTCATCTGGTTGTATTCTTAGATCTAATGCTTCTAGACCTTCATTATACACTTCATTGAACTTCTGTTTTGATAAAGCAAGTGTCATACGGTGAACTGACTTTTTGTGTTTTTAATCGCAATGTCGCGGTTAGCAAGAGTCGCCACCGACTTTTCTTTTATCCAATAAGGAAAGGCGGAAAAGAACAGGAAAGACCTTAATTTAGATTCTTAGGTTCAGGAGGTACATTATACAAAGGGAAGGTGTTAGCACCCTTTGTATCCATGGTTATCCATGGGCTCTTAATTGCTCAATCATTTATGTTTTTCTAGTTTGAAAAAGTGGTTGAGAAATGTGTAGGAAATGTTTTGAAAAGGAGAATTTAACTTTGTAATGATTCTTGAATGAATGTATACAAAGTGGTTATCTCGTTTAATTTTGAAAATAGTTTAGAAAAATAGTTTGGAAATGTGTGAGGTGTGAAAAATATTTTAGGTTATGAATGAGCAATTAAGAGTTATACCTTCCTAAGGTCGTTATGAACGTTTCCTATCCTTATGAGGGTAAAACTGTCCTTACTATTGAGAAGTAAGTAATTTTACCCTTTGGATGTTTAAGGGTCATCGTAGGGTCATCGATAGGTCATTGAAGGCAACAGTTGTAAGGATACCTTAGCATTCGAAGGGACGATCATCATTTAACCGTAGGCTGCACCGAAGGGTCATCGAGGGACAAAATCGTATTTTCGAAGGCAACATCCGAGGGACCATGATTTATTTTATGATGATTTAACCGAAGGGCCATTGCTAAGTGTATCCCCACATTCGCGGGACATGACCGTAATACCGTAATATCGTAAGGCACAAGAGAGGTCCAAGATCACATATTTAAAGGCCATATTTTAAAGTCAATTAGGTAATTAGGATGAGCCTCCACATTAAAATCAATACATTAAAATTAATACATTAAAATTAATTAAGCAATTTAGAGTGAGTCTCCACAAGGGTATCCCACAAATAAAGTGGAAGACCTAAACGACGATCTTTTTTTCTGGGACATATGAACCTTTGCAAAAGTCAACAAACGGGTTAGCATACCAAATCAGGGTGCAATCGAGGATTACACCGCAAAAGAAAATACAGCAGCATGAATGTCAGGCAAAACAGTGCATAATTAACATAGAATAGATCAGGTACGCATAGGACATAACAAACAAAATATTAGCGACTGTCCCGTTCGCCTCTGCCTCGCCTAGCGAGGGCCTAGCGAATACTCGCTACATGCTCGCTTAGCGATGTGCTAGCGAGCGGCTGCGGGTTTTGAATTTCAGAACAGTATGACTTCAACCTGCGGCATGACTTATGGCATCCAACACATAATTATATGGTTCAGCATTCACAATATTCAGGCACACTTAAATTCACATGCAAAACCTCAAATATGTTTATGAATTCAATTATAATATCACATGCAAGTTAAGAACATAAAGCGGTATCACATGCAAATTAAGAAAATAAAGCGATAATAGTAATGCAAACCTGTTTGCAATCGAATTGCAACCTTGAATTGGCGAGCCGGATTGAGTTGGACGGTGGTAGCTTCGGAGCGGAGGAGCGGCCTTCAGGGTTTCTAAAGTAGCCTCCAGGGTTTTTGTGCCAGGGTTTTCGTCTGTCTCCCTCTGTTTTTCGTCCTCCTTTTCATTACTGAAGTGCTGGTATTTATAATGCTCTTTTTCATGACCTAATGGGCTCAGATTGAAGCCCGAAATTTTCTGTTGTCTGTCAGCTTCGCTAGGCGAGCTGGTAGCGAACGTTTGCTTCGCTAGGCGAGCGTGTAGCGAACGTTCGCTAGGCGAGCGTGTAGCGAGCGCGTAGCGAACAGGCCAGTTTGGGCCATTTTCTGGATTGGGCCATTCGTGAGCTGGGCCTTCGTTCCTTTGAGATCAGTGTCATAAAAATGAGTCGGAGTGCCCTGAAAAATGTCTTGAAATATTAATGGGCAAATTTTGGGGTATGACAGCTGCCCCTGTTCAATATTCTTGAACCGAGAGAGTTAGAATGGTGTGTACGCCATTCGTGGTTTGGAGGTGGAAGATTATTGAACACTAAAATGCCCAAAAATTTGCGCTTGTCAATCAGGAGCTAGTCTTGATGGAGATGGGCTTAAAGATGCCATCCAGGGAACTTGATGATGAGAACCTCAGAGTGCGCCGTTCATCAGACGATATCTGAAGACATGGATGTCGTACCGAGTCATACGGTAGACCGGATAGTGAGTCATCCATCAGGCTATCGACTTCGTTGGGGAGTCAGAGTGTGTTATACGTTGCTGGGGATAAGGGATCAGAATGGATCATACGCTGGACCGCATCTGAATACCAGAGTGAGTTGTTCATTGGGCGGATGACTTCGCTGAGGATGAAAAATCAGAATGGATCGTACGCTAGATCGTTTCTGAGTTGCGGAACGAAACCTCCATTAAGCGGGTGATTTCGCTGGGGATAGAAGATCAGACCGGATCGTATGCTAGATCGTATCTGAGTTGAAGATCCAAATGGGTCTTATGCTAGACCGTATTGGAGTTGCAGGATGAGTCGTCCGTTAGGTTGTGTCTGATGATGAAAGGGGGTAGTCGTACGCTAGACTACACTTCAGAAATGTACCGTACACTAGGTAGCATCTGAGCAGATGAAGGTCTAACTGGGTCGTACATTAAACCGTGTCTGAGCCGAATGAGCCGTCCATTAGGCTGAATTTGATGATAAAAGGGGGTAGTCGTACGCTAGACTACAATTCAGAAATGTACCTGTCACTAGGTAGCATCTTAGGAGATGAAGGTCTAACTTGGTCGTACATTAGACTGTATTCGAGCGGCATCTGGTCTAACTTGGTCGTACATTAGACTGTATTCGAGCAGCATCTGGTCTAACTTGGTCGTACATTAGACTGTATTCGAGCAGAATCCGAGGACTTAAAGGTCTAACTTGGTCGTACATTAGACTGTCACTGAGCAGAATCTGAGGACTTGACGGTCTAACTTGGTCGTACATTAGACTGTCACTGAGCAGAATCTAACTTGGTCGTACATTAGACTGTATCTGAGCAGAATCCGAGGACTTGGCGGTCTAACTTGGTCGTACATTAGACTGTCACTGAGCAGAATCCGGTCTAACTTGGTCGTACATTAGACTGTATCTGGGCAGAATCCGAGGACTTGACGGTCTAACTTGGTCGTACATTAGACGGTCACTGAGCAGAATCTGGTCTAACTTGGTCGTACATTAGACTGTATTTGATGACTGGAAGGTCTAACTTGGTCGTACATTAGACTGTAGTTGATGACTGGAAGGTCTAACTTGGTCGTACATTAGACTGTATTTGATGACTGGAAGGTCTAACTTGGTCGTACATTAGACTGTATTTGATGACTGGAAGGTCTAACTTGGTCGTACATTAGACTGTATTTGATGACTGGAAGGTCTAACTTGGTCGTACATTAGACTGTATTTGATGACTGGAAGGTCTAACTTGGTCGTACATTAGACTGTATTTGCAGAATCTGACTTGAAGGTCTAATTTGGTCGTACATTAGACTATATTTGCAGAATCTGACTTGAAGGTCTAACTTGGTCGTACATTAGACTGTATTTGCAGAATCTGACTTGAAGGTCTAACTTGGTCGTACATTAGACTGTATTTGCAGAATCTGACTTGAAGGTCTAACTTGGTCGTACATTAGACTGTATTTGCAGAATCTGACTTGAAGGTCTAACTTGGTCGTACATTAGACTGTATTTGCAGAATCTGACTTGAAGGTCTAATTTGGTCGTACATTAGACTATATTTGCAGAATCTGACTTGAAGGTCTAACTTGGTCGTACATTAGACTGTATTTGTAGAATCTGACTTGAAGGTCTAACTTGGTCGTACATTAGACTGTATTTGCAGAATCTGACTTGAAGGTCTAACTTGGTCGTACATTAGACTGTCTTTGAGTGGTTGAAGGTCAGAATGGATCGTACGCTAGATCGTATCTGAGTTGTTGAAGGTCAGAATGGATCGTACGCTAGATCGTATCTGAGTTGTTGAAGGTCAGAATGGATCGTACGCTAGATCGTATCTGAGTTGTTGAAGGTCAGAATGGATCGTACGCTAGATCGTATCTGAGTTGTTGAAGGTCAGAATGGATCGTACGTTAGATCGTATCTGAGTTGAAGGAGTCATATGTTGAGCTGAATCAGAATGAACCGTACGCTAGGCTATATCTGCTAGTATTTGTATATGTTGTATTGGCAATGAATGTCTGGGATGAGCTCGGCATGTACCGTACGCTAGGCAGTATCTGAGGGATATAGTTGCATCTTGAATGTAATTGATAAAGATGTCTGTCTGAATAGACCTTTGTTTTGACTATGTCAGGAGGATAATTGACCTGGAAAATAAAATTAGCTTCATGCCATGTCATGATGCATGAGATGCAAATGTTGTATGCATGCGTATGCTGTGAAATGATGTAATGAGTGAATTATGCGTCTGGAATAAATGCGAACATTGTATGCATGTATATGTTATGAAATGATGTAATGAATGAATTATGCATCTGAAAAGTTCTTCCTGAGGACTCTACTGGGGAAAATAAATCTCAATCTTCTGGTTGGGAGACACTGGTATCGATGACCCTTTTTTAGCCGGGGATGTTTGATTTCTGTCTGATGGTAGAAATGTTCAACAGAAGCCCGGCTGGGGGTGGAAGAGATGACCCATTTGTCTAGTAATGCCACTCTCTTCTGGGAATGACTGGCTTTGCTGGGGAATAGAACTAGCAACGGGATTCATCGGAAAGCATGGTTAGATCTTATCCACGATCCTGAAGTCCTTTAGTAACTGCCATTACTATTCTAGGCATGCATTTTTGGTAAACATTGATCATATTCAAATGCATATATCAATTCAAGTCAAATCAATGGACGTTTACGCAAACAAAACAGAGAAAGTAAAACAAAAGCATCTTTTTGGAAATGAAATTGTATTGATTTTGAAAGAGGGCCCATGAACAGGCAAATCGTGTACAAGGAGACAGAAATCCTAGTAAGAGGAAATTGCCGAGAAAACAAAGAAAAAGCTATGCAGGAAAAGTCCTGTTGATTTTAAATCCACTACTGTCATTATGTCTTCAGGCATCTCATCTCCTGCTGTCGGATAGAAGTGATTGGCTTGTTCGGTCCCTTGAAACTTGGGTGAAGCTGACAGAGAACGGGGCATAGTCATACGCTTTAATCCCTAATTTTTGCCTGGACCGCCTTTTCAGGTTTTCAGTCCACCGGGATACCCTTTTTTGCTCAAGCCGCCTTTTCAGGTTTCCGACTTGCCGGGTGTACATCTTTATATGTTTATCCCTAATTTTTGCCCGAACCCTTTTGGTTCGCCGGGATGCCCTTACTTTTGCCTAGGTACGTCGACCTAGCGGGTCTCTTTTATGCGTAGTATTTTTTAACTATGTCCGCGTTCACAGGATGCGGGAAATCTTCGCCGTCCATTGTAGCAAGTATCATGGCTCCACCAGAGAATACCTTCTTAACTACAAGTGGCCCTTCGTATGTGGGAGTCCATTTGCCCCTGGGATCACCTTGTGGTAGAATGATACGCTTGATAACTAAGTCACCGATTTGGTACACTCGTCTCTTGACCTTTTTGTTGAATGCCTGGGTCATGCGCTTCTGATATGTCTGCCTATGACAAACAGCCGCGAGTCTCTTCAATCAAATTTATCTGATCGAGTCGAGTCTGAATTCGTTCCTCTTCATCTAAGCCTGCATCTTTCCTGATTCTTAGAGAGGGAATCTGAACTTCCAATGGTAAAACGGCTTCCATTCCGTAGACTAAAGGGAACGGAGTTGCCCCTGTCGAAGTGCGCACTGAGGTGCGATAACCATGGAGAGCAAATGGTAACATCTCATGCCAGTCTTTGTAGATTACTGTCATCTTTTGTATGATTTTCTTGATATTCTTATTAACAGCCTCCACGGCGCCATTCATCTTTGGTCGGTACGGAGAAGAGTTATGGTGTTTTATTTTGAACTGCGTGCAACGTTCAGTAATCATCTTGTTGTTCAGATTAGTACCATCGTCAGTGATAACTCTTTCAGGAGACAGCAGGTTTCTCAAATAGATATTTGATAAGATCCATCTTAGAAATCAATAAAGTGGTATGATTCAACATATACTGTCTTAGTCGGCGAACAGCCCAAAGCCAAAGCACAACAAGCTTTCTCGAGCTGTGAGTATCTTGTTTCACAGTCGGTACCTTTTGCTAAGGCAGTATATGGCATGCTCTTTTCGACCAGACTCGTCATGTTGCCCCAACACACCTCATTGAATTTTCTAACACGGTCAAATACATGATGAGAGGTCTTTCTTCAACTGGTAGCATCAGAATTGGAGGTTCTTGGAGATACTTCTTGATTTTGTCATTCATCATTCCATACCATCTCTTGATTTTTCTTTTTTAGTAATTTGAAGATGGGTTTGCAGGTAGCAGTCAAGTGTGGAATGAATCGGGCAATGTAATTCGAGTGTCCCAAGAAACCTCTGACTTCTCTCTTGTTTATTTCAGTACCCAGATTTACAATTTCAATTGATTCCTCATGCGGCTGTATAGTCTTTTGTAGTACCAGTCTGGCAAGTTCTCCAGGGACTTCACAATCTTCCTCACTTCCATCCTCGGCTTGGTAGATCGGATTTTCAAATTCATAATGAACAGTAGCAGAGTCATTACCAACAGGATCCAGAGTGGATATGGATCGGAAAATTGTTACGTGAGTGTGTGCAAGAAAACATAGCTTGTTTGAAAAATGACAGGAAAGATAAAGAGCGCAATATTTGAATGCAAAAAGTCCATTGATTTATCGAATATGAATATGCTTATGAAAATGACAAACCCTTAAAATTAGCTATTATGTCCCGGGTATAGACACAATGCTTTTGAAGCACTAAAATAGCAATAACAATTATTTCTGACTAAAGGAAATCGGGATAGTGTCTTCAGCCTTCCAATTGTCGAGTCTGTCATTAATTGTTGGGAAAATCCGGCTATCCAAGTCATAATCGTTATCAGTGTCTTCCACAGCATTGACAGTCTCGCCATGATTTGGCAGAGGAGCAGTGATGACATCAGGAGTCTCCGGAGGATCAGAGGTAGCCGCCTGTATCTTTCCACTTTGAATTCCGCTTTCAACATGTTCACCAGTTAATATAAGTTTAGTGAAACCCGATGAGGAACTTCTCAATAGATGGCTGTAGAATGGGCCAGTCAGTGTGCTCATGAACATGTCTACTAATTCTCGATCAGTCATAGGGGGTTTGACTCTTCCAGCCAAATCTCTCCATTTTTGAGCATATTCTTTGAAGCTTTCTTTAGATCCCATAATCATATTCTGCAACTGTAGCCGAGTAGGCGCTAATTCAGAATTATACCGGTAGTGCTTGTAGAAAGCTGTCGCTAAATCAGTCCATGTGCGGATGTCAGAGCTCTCGAGCTGATAGTACCACTCTAACTGTGTGCCAGACAGACTTTCTTGGAAGAAATGAATCCATAGTTTTCTATCAGTGGTATACGGCTGAATCTTTCTCACATAAGCTCTCAGATGCATATGAGGACAAGATGCCCCATCATACTTAGTGAAAGCGGGGACCTTGAATTTGCGGGGAATGACCACACCAGAGACCAGACCTAGGCCTTCGAAATCCAGACCGGTCGCCCTCTGACCTTCCATAGCTAGCATACGTTCTTCCAGCAACTTGTACTTGCCATCTCTTGGAGAGTACTGTTCATCTTCATAATCCTCATTGTCGTCCTTAGGGTTGAAGAGATCAACATTCTCATCTTCTGAATCTGTCTCTGTTTCCTCTTCTTGATCCTTCGGAATTCTGATTTTGACTCCTGTGGCCTGTCCTTTAAGCCTTCTTCCCGGGTTAATGTAACTCACAGGTTTCTTGTCCTTTTTCTTCTTGAGCAAGAGAGCCTTCAGTTCTTCCTGCCCCTTGGATAAATTCAAGATCATTTCCTGGAGTTGAGCATTCTGAGCATGGAGATCTTTGACAGTTTGTTCGAGGTCCATTTTTCTGTGTGCATGAACACCGTGAGAACATTGATCCCTTTAGAGTACCTGTTATGCAATGTTATGTTATGCTATGCAATGCATGAAATGTTTTCAAGGACTTTTGGAATTTAACTTTACGTAAACCAACAAAAAAAAACACTTTTTTTTTTTTTTTTTTTTAAAAAAATTTTTTTAAATTTTTTTTTTTTTTTTTTTTTTTTTTTTTTTAATAAAACAGAGCAAAGTTAAATCCCTAAGTCCTCGAAATGGTTAGTATGATGCCATGATGTTATGATGTTATGATGTTATGCAAACACAAGCATGTCACACAACAATTATTCCTAGGTTTTAAGGCTTGCATGAGTTCCATAGGTAAGTACCCTCCCCACTGAAGCTTGGTTGGTTCAACCTGTCCTAGAATAGTAACCGGGTTCTAGAAGGATCTCCAATCATCGACCTTTCTTTAGGTCCACTTCAGTGCAACACCAAGTGGTTGACCGAAGCTTCCCTAAAGTCCAATCTCAAAGAGTGTAGTATCGAGTATCAACCAACCCCAGTCGGAACCGAAGCCAGTTATCTCACTACTTTCTAATGGCTAGGATGAGTCAATTAGGGTTCTAAAGGTCTGTTTAATGCTTTAGTGACACCACGCGGAAGCCAAATTTTTCCTCAAGTAAACATGAGGAACATCAGGACATCCAAAGTGTCACATTAACCGTAGCCATCATTTTAACCATTCCAGTATACGCCGGATAGTCGCGATGATCTATTGCTACTTACCTAAGGTACACTAGATCCGGGTGTAGGATCTTTCACTCAAGAATACCCAAGCAATCCCTTAAAAGTAAATCAGACAATTTTAAATAAGTGATCTTGTTTTTTTAAGGTAACCTCTCTTTATATTCCCCAGCAGAGTCGCCAGTTCTGTCATACGGTGAACTGACTTTTTGTGTTTTTAATCGCAATGTCGCGGTTAGCAAGAGTCGCCACCGACTTTTCTTTTATCCAATAAGGAAAGGCGGAAAAGAACAGGAAAGACCTTAATTTAGATTCTTAGGTTCAGGAGGTACATTATACAAAGGGAAGGTGTTAGCACCCTTTGTATCCATGGTTATCCATGGGCTCTTAATTGCTCAATCATTTATGTTTTTCTAGTTTGAAAAAGTGGTTGAGAAATGTGTAGGAAATGTTTTGAAAAGGAGAATTTAACTTTGTAATGATTCTTGAATGAATGTATACAAAGTGGTTATCTCGTTTAATTTTGAAAATAGTTTAGAAAAATAGTTTGGAAATGTGTGAGGTGTGAAAAATATTTTAGGTTATGAATGAGCAATTAAGAGTTATACCTTCCTAAGGTCGTTATGAACGTTTCCTATCCTTATGAGGGTAAAACTGTCCTTACTATTGAGAAGTAAGTAATTTTACCCTTTGGATGTTTAAGGGTCATCGTAGGGTCATCGATAGGTCATTGAAGGCAACAGTTGTAAGGATACCTTAGCATTCGAAGGGACGATCATCATTTAACCGTAGGCTGCACCGAAGGGTCATCGAGGGACAAAATCGTATTTTCGAAGGCAACATCCGAGGGACCATGATTTATTTTATGATGATTTAACCGAAGGGCCATTGCTAAGTGTATCCCCACATTCGCGGGACATGACCGTAATACCGTAATATCGTAAGGCACAAGAGAGGTCCAAGATCACATATTTAAAGGCCATATTTTAAAGTCAATTAGGTAATTAGGATGAGCCTCCACATTAAAATCAATACATTAAAATTAATACATTAAAATTAATTAAGCAATTTAGAGTGAGTCTCCATAAGGGTATCCCACAAATAAAGTGGAAGACCTAAACGGCGATCTTTTTTTCTGGGACATATGAACCTTTGCAAAAGTCAACAAACGGGTTAGCATACCAAATCAGGGTGCAATCGAGGATTACACCGCAAAAGAAAATACAGCAGCATGAATGTCAGGCAAAACAGTGCATAATTAACATAGAATAGATCAGGTACGCATAGGACATAACAAACAAAATATTAGCGACTGTCCCGTTCGCCTCTGCCTCGCCTAGCGAGGGCCTAGCGAATACTCGCTACATGCTCGCTTAGCGATGTGCTAGCGAGCGGCTGCGGGTTTTGAATTTCAGAACAGTATGACTTCAACCTGCGGCATGACTTATGGCATCCAACACATAATTATATGGTTCAGCATTCACAATATTCAGGCACACTTAAATTCACATGCAAAACCTCAAATATGTTTATGAATTCAATTATAATATCACATGCAAGTTAAGAACATAAAGCGGTATCACATGCAAATTAAGAAAATAAAGCGATAATAGTAATGCAAACCTGTTTGCAATCGAATTGCAACCTTGAATTGGCGAGCCGGATTGAGTTGGACGGTGGTAGCTTCGGAGCGGAGGAGCGGCCTTCAGGGTTTCTAAAGTAGCCTCCAGGGTTTTTGTGCCAGGGTTTTCGTCTGTCTCCCTCTGTTTTTCGTCCTCCTTTTCATTACTGAAGTGCTGGTATTTATAATGCTCTTTTTCATGACCTAATGGGCTCAGATTGAAGCCCGAAATTTTCTGTTGTCTGTCAGCTTCGCTAGGCGAGCTGGTAGCGAACGTTTGCTTCGCTAGGCGAGCGTGTAGCGAACGTTCGCTAGACGAGCGTGTAGCGAGCGCGTAGCGAACAGGCCAGTTTGGGCCATTTTCTGGATTGGGCCATTCGTGAGCTGGGCCTTCGTTCCTTTGAGATCAGTGTCATAAAAATGAGTCGGAGTGCCCTGAAAAATGTCTTGAAATATTAATGGGCAAATTTTGGGGTATGACAGCAAGCAAGGCATCGTGTTGAAATCACCAGAACTCAAGCTTACATTCCAACTGGTATTTTCTTTGATTCTCTTAATCCATTGACCTATTGGCTTAGATTTTGTGTTGGCTGAAGTCCTCTCAATGGAGGCATCATGTTTATGCTTTTAATTTTTGAAATTCATTGAGTTCATGATGAACACCAGATTTTTCCATCTCTGATTTCTCACACTATAGAGATCTAGAAGGAAAATGGATGGTATAGAGATGATGTACATCATCCCAGCTTTCTAATGATGTATAGATCGCACGTTTTGGTTGCCGTTTGAGTTTCTGCAAGTTGGCCGGAATCCTGAAGCTCACCGGAGAAGACGGTGGCTCCGGTAGCTTCATCGTCTCCAGTTTGAATCCTGGCCATTGGATCTATTTCCCATATTGAATCTTAGTCATTGCTTGTTATGACTTTCTATTGTTTCACATGTGCGTGCTTTGACTGAGGATCACCATAGGCGCGCGCCTTAGGAGCGTGTGATCTGCCAGCTCAATTAATGAGCTCAGATCCAACGCTCCTCCTTTTTTTGCATTTTATAATTTCTGTTTTTATTTTCTTAAATTCCTTTTATTTCAAAAATGCATATCTCTCTCATTTTTTATCCAAAAATTATGGGACCAATTGCATTATTTCCCAAATAAATTCTAGTTTCTATTTCTGATTTTTAATATTTTTTATTTTGTCATTTGATATTTTTTGTGAATTTTCTCTTTTCTGGTTATTTTTAATTCATTTTAAATAGTTTTTGATATTCAAAAAATACAAAAATATTTTCCTAACCTATTAAAATGATGATGGATCTATGAAAAATATTCTCATCAATTTTTGAATTGATTTGAGATTTATTTGAGATTTTAGTGCAATTAGGTTATTTTTATTCATTTTTAATTGATTAAAAATAGTTCCTGACTTTTAAAAATGCTGAAATTTTTTGTCAAACTTTGTTTGACCTTGTTGAACTTAGGATAAATCACTTGGACCTTTCAAGGTTGATTTGAAGTAATTTTGAAGTTTGACCTCTTCTTTTATTTTAATTCAAGTTTATTTTTAATATTTAAAAATGCCAAAAATAGTTTATTCATTTCTTGACTCTCAATCTTCATCTCACTTCTGTTTTTGATTGTTTGACCTTGACTTTCAATGTTATTGGTTAACATATGAGGATTGGTACATTGTGTTTCATTTAATGCACTTTAATTTTGTCATTTCTATTTCTCTTATCCATCTCCTCCTTCTTCTTCTTCTACTTCTTTTCTTTTTGATCAATGAGTTGAAGGTTGATAAGTTGGTATTGATTAGGGAGACTTAACCTTCCTTGATTCAAATCTAATTCATCTTAATCAATTGATCAAGTGAATGACTTTGCATTAAGGATAGGTTATCTTCTAAATCATGCAAAAGGCTTAAACCAATACAAGATCATTTCTCATTTTCTTTTTTATGGCAAGTTGTTGGGACTTGGTTCACTAATCAAGACTCCTAACTTGTGTTTGTTGCCTACATTATTATTGACCGGCCTCAGATAGTTGGGACTTCTACATAAGTTCAATTACGATTGCTTAATATAGCGCTAAATTTGCCTTATGGCACACTAACTACTAACACTAACTATTGACAATTAACATTTACTTTATGCAATTTACTTTAATTCAATTTACTATTCTTGCACATATTATTCATTTGCTTTTCTCTTTGCTCACTTGAGCACATGTTTATGTTAATGCCATTTGCCTTTTGCTCACTTGAGCACATAATTGTGTATATATTTTTGTACTTGTTGTAGCACCTCAAATTTGCACCTCTCATTTGTATATTCATTTCATTTTTAGGTCATTAACATTGCATTAGCATTGCATAGCATGATACATCTCATCAGTCAAGACTGGCAAGAGATTCAACTGTGCAAGAGAGCAAGAGCATTTTTCATGAGATCAAAGCCCTAGGATGGTTCTAATGAGCTCACATGACTCAAGGATCATTTTGAAGCAATTTGGCCAAAGTTTGAGGCTCAGAATTCATCAGTGCATGACCAAGTCATCTGAGGCCCATAAAAGTCAACTGCAAAGTCAACTGTGGATTTGGAGGTGGGAAGTGGTTAGAGATGCTTCATTCATGTTCAAACAAGTCTCATTTGACATTTCAAACACTCACATTGAAGAATTTGAAGTCCGGTCAAGACTTTCTCAAAATAGCAGGTGACCTATAATTTGGAATTTCCAAAAATGGAAAGGTTTTGGACCAACTTCAACTCAATCTTACATCATCAAGAAAGCTTCAAATGAAATTTTATCCAACATGAAAGTTGAAGCTCTTTCTCTCCCATTTCCAAAAAGTCAGAGATCATGGATTTATGATGTGTGGTTGAGGAGATATGATCCAATCATGGCCAAGTGTGTTTAAAAATTCAAATGGGCATAACTTTTGAACCAAAGCTCCAATTTTGGTGGTTCTTTTTGCATTTTGTTCATCATGACATGCACTTTCCAAAACATCCATTACACGGCTTGAATTTCCCTTGCATGATCATGTGCTCATTCATGAAGATTTTTGAAGGAAATTTCATAAAATCATTTTGGATGATTATATGCATGAAAAACCATTTCCAAAGCTTGCATGGGATATTGTTAAGTGTTTTTGGGCCTCATGTTGGTACTGTTCACGTGGCTACCTCATGCATGGGGGTGAAAAACACAATTGGTGCATACACTTCATAACTTGCTAATCTCACTTGGATTTGGCTTAAACTTGATTTCAGCATGATTAGCATGACATATATAAGGTTAAACACAACTGCTTTCATCATTAACATTCATTTTCAGATCTAGATTCAAAAATCATCAAAAAATTTCTCTCAAAATATTTTTCAAGTTCTTCACACAAGAGCATTTTTTGTTGATTGATTCATGATCATGAAGCATTTCTGAGTGGATTTGGACGTGAATTCGAAGCAAATCGTGTCAGTTTGGACCATACTCAAAGCTTGAAGCATCAATGGAGTTTGGAAATTGAGCTGGATTCAGGTGCGTTGGAGCATCCAATTCATCATCAATCACATCAATAAGCATTCTGGAGAAGATTTGAGGCATTGCTGAGCTTAATAAAGCACGATTCCAATTGCTGTTCTTCAAAGAGGTCAGGTTTCGAGTCCAATTATTTTGCAATTGATCATGATAATTGTGTAGATCTTTCATTGGTGATGATGTTGGTATAAAATTTGAGTGAATTGGTGCATTGTACACGAAGTGATGCTTGATTGAAAGTTTGATGTCATTTTTTATTTTCTTCGATCCGAGCTTGTTTTGATGTTTTTGCATGATTTGTTTATGGATCTTTGATGTGCATGTGATGATGATTCGAATGGTGTTAAATTTATTGATTTCTGGAATGATTTTTGATTTTCTGTAAATTCATGAAGATCATTTACATCTTCATCTTCAACCTATGAAGTTCATAGCATTTCCAGATTTGCTATGAGGTTGCTTCGGTTTTGCTACGAAATCTTCATGCATTTGCTACCACCTTCATGATTAGCTACGAATTCTGCATTGGCCACGGTTTTGTGCATTAGGCAACGCTTCCTGGTTCATATCCACGCTGTGCTAGGGCTTAAGCCTGGTTGGTCCACGCAAGCATCATATTTGGCTGATTCATTGGCTCACAGCGCGTTGACCGTGCCAATTGTGCATTTGACTAGTGACTGGGCATCCCAGTCATTAATGAAACGCATCGTTTCATTGTGAAGCGCACGCCACATTTTGAAAAGCCACCGAGTTCGATTCCGCCTGGTGTACATAATTTCAAATGCTTCATGATTTATTCACTTTCCCTCCACTTTTAATGCCATGCTTCATTTACATTTTCAAATTTTTTCCTCAACTTCCAAAAATCACAATAAATTGAAAAGTGCATCAATTTGATCCCAATTTTTTGCATCTTGATCCTTATCCTGTCTAGTTTTTTATGAGCATAAATTGGAAAGTTGTGCCTGGCTGAAAAATTGATTTGTTCTAGGATGATTGAGTACATATGCATGTGTGATATTGCCTTGTTCTTTCCTTCATAAAATGCTAAAAAATGATCCAATGGCTTTGAAATTTTGTGTGTAGATTCTTGACATGTTGATGAACATTTTGGCTTTGGTTTGACATTTTTCTCATGCCCCATCCCTGTTTTATGTACATGTTAACATGGTATGACAATGCATCTCACACATTTGGATGTCCTATTTGATCATTTCCATTGATAGACCAATTGATCTCTTCTGTTTACAATTGTTTGTGTGATGATCATGTTAGGTGTTTGGATTACTCATGAATTTTGCCAAGATTGGTTGAGTCATTTTTGATTTGATGTGCATTTTTCTTCTTAATGTCTCAATGTGACTACCATTTGCATGCCTTGCCATGTCTTGCCCATAAAATGAACATGCCTAATGATTTTGATGTGAGACTTTTTGAGAGTTGTTCTTGATTGAATAAACATGATTCATGTCAAGTTTGAGCTTCTGTTTTGGATTTTTGATCCTCTTTTGACCCTAGGCTTTGACCTAGTGGTTTGGACTTATCATTTGAATTGTGATTTCAGGTTCAAGAATACATCTCTATGGTTGATGAGGCTCATTCCTTTGAGCTTGATTATTGGTTGTTGTGGACTAACATTTGTGTGTTTTGCAGGCATTGATGAGGGTTCACTTGTGTTTATGGCTCGCTCATTGTTGTTTGATTGGCCTTGTTTATCTGTCTGACATTGACTGTTGTCTGTTTGTTTGAATGGTGTACTGTTTGGTTGACTGTTTATACAGGTACTTTAGTAGCTTTAACTTGTTGCTTGAGTTGCCTAGCTTGGCTTGTGGTTTGCTTACCACCTAGGTATTGACCTCTGACTTCATGTAGTCTGGAAGACCTGTCCTGTTATATGGGCAGGCACCTGTCTGAAGCCCTCCTTAAGAGGAAATGTTTGTGATTGTTTAACTTTGTGCCCTGTACATTCAAAGTCCTCCTAAGTGAAGAGGCATTGGCAGACACAAGGGATGTGCAATCCATCCCCTGCTATTCAGTTGTGTCATTCATCTTGCTCACACCATTGTGTTGATGCACTTTGAATCAAAACCCAAGATCTTGTTGTGTCAGTCAGGTGGAGAAGAGTTCCCACATTCTGGACTCCCACACTTTCATTTGTCTGAAGCTCTCCCAGGCCAGGGATAAGAGCTGTGAGGTCTTACCCTCACTTCCCATTTCATCTACTTCACCCTAACTCTCAATGTTAGGGTTAAGAGCTAACCACATCCCATTCCAGTTGGCTTGTTTGTCGAGGTTGACATGACCCCTTGACTAAAGCCTAGCCTTGTATGAGCCATCTGTTTGCATATAGTGTGTGTGTTTGCTTTTGTGCTTGTGTTTGCTGTGCTGTTTAGGTTAGCTTGCTTCTTGTGCAAGTTAGGGTAGAAACCTCAACATAGGGATCGTATGCATGACAACTTCTAGGCTCGAGTCGTAGTCCCCCTAGTAGTCTGTTATCTCCCTTTGTCTCTGGTTAGGTTAGAAGTTCTTTCCCTGTTTAGGGGAACTACGTCGCCCTGATCCTCATACCAGATGAGGTACGTAGGCAGGAGATGAGCTGATCTCTCCGGGCGCCCTTTTTCTTTTTCAACCCCTTTGTGTGTGTTTGGAATCTGACGTAAGTCCAACGATTGGCAGTTGGTTTCCTGTGTCTAGTTTGTTTGTTGGAGTCTGACATAAGTCCAGCGATTGGCAGTTGGTTTCCTGTGTCTTGTTTGCTTGTTGGAGTCTGACATAAGTCTAGCGATTGGCAGTCGGTTTCCTGTGTGTGTGTTTGTTGGTTCGGAGTCTGATGTAAGTCCAGTGATTGGCGTTCGGTTTCCATGTTTGCCTGTTTGTATGGAGTCTGACGTAAGTCCAACGATTGGCAGTCGGTTTCCTGTGTGGGTTTTGTTGGCGTGCGTTAGCCGAGCTACGAGTGCTGTGATTCTTCTCTGGTTAGAGAAGATACGTATGCATAGGATGCGACATCCTAGCGAGCACGTTTCCCCGGTCCCGAACTACGTCGACTCTGATGTTTGTGCCTGACAGACTACGTAGGTCCAGGATGGGATATCCTGCCAAGTCCCGTTTCTCCCTTCTTTCATCTGTGTTTGTTTCCAGCGTGTGTGCAGTGTGTGAGCAGTTTTAGCAACCTTTCTTCTATTCTTTTGTGCGTGGATCCCGTCGAGTACGACGGATGCGTAGGGGTGCTAATACCTTCCCTTCGCATAACCGACTCCCGATCCCATCTTCCTCTGGTCGCGAGACCATGTCTTTTCCAGGTTTACTTCGAGCGTTTCCTTTCCCTCTTTTGGGATAAATAACGCACGGTGGCGACTCTGTTGTTTCGTTTTCCCGCCGGTTTTTCGCGTAATGCGACAGCTGGCGACTCTGCTGGGGACTAGAGAAGTTGACCTCTTGCTGGTCCATCTTCCCTAAGCGAGTCATTCCTAGCGCTCTCTAGGATAGGGTTTGGTTGTTTTTCTGTTTTATTTATTGCATTTATGATTATGATGTGATTGCATTTATGTTTGCATGCATCATATTTTCATCTGTGTTGGCTGTGTGTTTGTCTCTCTGTGGGATGGGAGTTACATGAGGTAAAAGGCCCAATACCCAGGCTATGAGTGAACTCTAGGACACCTAGGAATAGAGTGATTCTTGGGAAGCGGGTGGTATTGCGCCACTTAGCAGAACATGATATCACGAGCAGTTCAGATCCTGATGGGGTATTATCGGTGCATACATCTGGTGTGTACATGATGATATTCTTGAAAGGGTTGTTTATCCTGCGTTTCTGTTGACCTTACCCTGGCCTAGATGACACCCGTGAGTGAGGAGAGATTGAATCATTTGCAGGTACTGATGGTGACTATGGTTCAGATGGACTTATGGATATCTATCTCTGACGCCGGAATTCTGTCTGCGGCACTTATCAGCGGGTTCCATTTATTTTGGATCCCCGGGTTGAATTTGAGGATATTGGTTCAGAGGATTTGGTTGTCATCCGTCCAATGGATTTCCTGTGATGATAGTGATATATCCCCCGGTTCCGTTTATTTCGGAACTTCCCAAGTTGGATTTATGGTGACTTAGTCCCTCAGATGACTGTGACTGGTTCAGAGACTTAATGGGTCTTCAGATGACTTGGAAGATGGCACAGTGACCTGCCTGCATGCATTTGCATCATTCCCATTTCGCATCCATCTGCATTTAACCCATGTCTATCCGTACTCAGGGTCCGTTTTGATTGAGATTCTGGTCGAGAGACATCCTGATGTCAGAATGTTATTGATGAAATATTATCCGTCTCGATGAAACCAGAATCAAAGGACAGAATATTCCTCATACAGATAGACATTGCATGCGTGAGTCATATTAACCTATTTGCTGTTTTGTAGGTGTCAGTATCTAACCGGTGCGCATAGCTCTTCCGTTCAGATATCCAAACTGATGGATCCATCCAACGCCGACATTCTCGAATTGAAAGAGATGATGAGGGAGTTGTTCAGTGTTGTGCAAGGGCTTGCCTTGGAACAGAAAGTGATTGCTGAGAGGTTGGAAAAGATTGAGAAATGGCTGATAGCGGAGAAAGTTCAGGGAAAGGCTCCGTCATCCGTAGTAAAGAAGCCTTTTGGCAATGGTCAGCCCGAGAAGGAGGTTGAGTCAAGTGGTGTGCATGCCAAAAAAGAACCCGGTAAGGATCGTTACCACCCTTATGCTTCCACTGTAACCGCCCCTGTTGGTAATCCACCTGTACAACCGCAACAACCGCCACCTCAACAGAAAGCACCGAAAGCTAAGAGCCAAGTGAAGAAGGGGACGGATCGTCAGTTCGATAAGCCACTAGTGACTTATACCCTTTTGTTCAAGAGGTTGAGGGATCTTGGGTTAGTTCGGCCAAGGATATTGGTTCCTGTAGAACCGCATCGGAGGCCTGCAAATCACGATGGGAATGCCAGGTGCGAGTTCCATTCTGGGGCACCCGGACATAATATTGAGGGTTGTAGAGCTTTTAAGCATGTCGTCCAGGACATGGTGGATTCTAAGGCCATCAGTTTGGCGCCAACACTGAATGTTAACGCTAACCTTGTGCCAGGTCCCGTGGGGGTGTCAAAGGACAAGAGAGGAATAGAGGTGACTGAGGGGGATCAGTTAAAAACTCTCATGTCTATAGTCCCAAAACATCTGATGAAGAGTGGACCATTCCCTAGTGTTGATAACTGTTGTGCGGCTGTCGCCAGAAACGGGTGTGTAGTGATGGGGGAAACGATCCAGAGACTAATGGAAGTAAAAATGGACAGTGAAAAATGTGAAGCACCCAGTCAGGTAGTTGAAACCGTCAAGGTGGAAAACGCCTTTGTTGCTGAAAAAGAGAAGAAGCTGTCCATTTCTTCTTATAAGCAGGCCATGGAAGTGGTGAAGAACGGAGAAGCCCTAGGTTGGGGAAAGATCATAGACATCGTGGTGAAAGCAGACATGTTCGGGGTTGGCTATCATCCAGATCAGGAGTCGTCTAGACAAAACAGAGGACGTCGTCAGCCGTTCCCGTTCATCAGTGCTGGAATGCTGGATCCTGGTCACGCCTGTGCGGTGGGTGAAGAAATCAACAGTGATTGCGAGCTTGACTCGTGGATAAAATCGTGCGTACCAGGAAACTGGAAGGCCTCAAAGATCATCATTGGCACTCATCCTGAAGAGTAGTATTTCTGTTTTTCAATTCTGTTTGCATGAAAGCCATACGTTTTGCCCGAAACGTAATGGTCCATTGTAAGGGCCATCTCATGTGTTTCATTTTGCAACATTTTGCATCATTAATAAATGGATGCTTTTGTGATTAAAAGCGGTGTTCCCTGTTTTTCATTTATTTTTGCAGTTTAAAAATAAAAATGGCAATGTTTATTTTCATTTTTCTTTCCTTTTGATTTGTCTTGTTCCGACCTCAAAAGTGATTATCCTCCTGATCTCATTGATAACAATTCGGTTACACCTCTGTATGACTTCGACAATCCGATCTATCATGCCGAAGAAGAAGGCGAAGAAGATTGTGATCTGCTGGAATTAACCAGTGTGTTGAAACAAGAGGAGAAGGTGATTCAACCATACGAGAAGCGATTCAAGATTGTTATGCCAGGAACCGCCGAGGTCAGAAAGGAAGTGAAAGTTGGGGCCGCTTCAGAGGCGAGTCGAGAGCAGAATGGTAGCCCTGTTGAAAGAACAGGTTGATAGCTTCGTCTGGTTGTATCAGGATATGCCAGGGTTGGATACCGATATCGCGGTACACAGGCTACCATTGAGAGAAGAATGTCCTCCAGTGAAGCAGAAGCCGGTGCCGAAAAAGGATGGGAAGGTGAGAACGTGTATGGACTACCGAGATTTGAACAGAGCCAGTCCGAAAGATGAATTCCTGGTACTTCACATTGATGTATTGGTTGATAGTACAGCTCAATTCTCGGTGTTTTCCTTCATTGATGGTTTTGCTGGCTGTGACCAGATTAAACTGTCGTCAGATGATATGGAGAAAACAACGTTCATCACACCATGGGGCACTTTTGTTATAAGGTGAGGTTGTTCAGTCTCCAGAAGGCCGGTGCCATGTATCAAAGGACTATGGTGACTTTGTTTCATGATATGATTCATCATGAAATTGAATGTTATTTTAATGACATGATGGCAAAGTCCCAAACAGGAGAAGGGCATCCGGCAGACCGGGCCAAGTGGTTGGACCGTGGGAGACAACTCAGACTGAGGTTGAGTCCGAATCAGTGCACTTGTGGAGTGCTGTCCGGTAAAGTGCTGAGGCTTGTTGTGAGCGGATAAGAGGAATCAAGGTTGATCCTGCTATATATATATATATATATATATATATATATATATATATATATATATATATATATATATATATATATATATATATATATATATATATATATATATATATATATATATATATATATATATATATATATATATATATATATATATATATATTTATCTATATATATATATAATAAAGAAAAGAAAAAGGAAAAAAAGCAATACAAGAAATGCCTGAACCGAAAACAGAAAAAAGAGATCAAACGGTCAGGTAGAATGACGATTGCCAAGGGGCATTTGAAAAGGTAAAAGAATAAGTTGCAGGAACAACTGTTAATCTGGTACTTGACGGCCTTCGAGGGGTCTATGAGGTGTACTGAGGCAGCATGACGAGTCTTGTCGAAAAGAGCATGCAATTTACCTTAGCAAAAAGTTTATCGACTGTGAAACAATACATTCACTGCTCGAGAAAACTTGTTGTACTTTGGCATAGGCTGCTCGCCGACTGAGACAGTATATGCTGGTTCATACCACTTTGTGGATGTCCAAGATGGATCCGATCAAGTATGTGTTTGAGAAGCTAGCATTGACCGGACGGGTTGCGAGAGGGCAAATGATTTTGATTGAATACGATATTCAGTATACCTCTCAAGAAGCAGTAAAGGGGAGTGTATTGTCTGATTACTTCGCCCAGCAGCTCGTTGAGGATTATCAACCAAGGATGTTTGAGTTCCCTGATGAGGACATAGAGGTTCTCAAATTGAAAGATTGAGAGAAACCGATCGCGGAGGAGGGGCCTGACCCTGAATCCGAACGGATTATGATGTCTGATGGGGGGGGGGGGGGGTAATGTGAGTGAGTTAGTACTGCTTTGGTTACGCCAAAGGGATCCCACGTTCCCTTCGTTGCCCGGTTAGCATTTGAATGCACCAACAATGGGGGCTGAGTACGAAGCTTGTATCCAGGGTATCGACCTTCGTTGCATACGTCTACTGGGGCAACGCCTTCCTCGGTATGAGAAGGAATCGGTGCCGCCATTTGAGGTCCTGATTGGAAAAGGCTGAGTGGATAGGGACTTGGTATGACGTGTTGAGCCTGATTAAGGAAAAGAGGTTGGCAGTTATGTGTCACGGGACAGTTGTACCCAGTGAATAAGGCGTGTTATTGACCGAAAAGTGCGACCTCGTGCGTACCACGTGGGAGAGCTGGTATTGAAAAGGATCCTTCCTCCTCAAGGCGATCGTGGGGCAAACGGATACACAATTATGGATGCTCATTCGTGGTCAAGAAGTTTTTCGCTGGCAGAGCCTTGTTGTTGACGACCACGGATGGCGAGAATTTTCCATCCCTTGTGAATGCGGACGCAGTTAAAAGATACTTCATAAAAGAGACCCGCTGGACGAAAAGAATAAAAGAGTCCAGGCAAAAATGGGCATCCCGGCGAACCAAGAAAAAAGAAAAGGTTCGGGCAAAAGTTAGGGATAGAAAAATAAAAAAATATGTACACCCGGCAAGTCGAAAACCCCATAAGGGCGACTTGGGCAAAAAAGGGTATCCCGGTGGACTGAAAACCCGAAAGGGCGGTCCAAGCGAAAGAGGGAATGAAACGAACAACTGCGTCTAGCATGATCGTTTGTGCTTTGGATATGACTTGGATAATCCCCGACAGAGATCGATCGAAAGCGTCTTGTTCAGAAAACAGAAAGTGCGGAGAGTCTTGAGGACATATGGGGTGTAAACGAGTTGGAACCCGATGAGATCACGGTTTCACATTGCCATTAGGTAGATTTTTCCTTTTGTACGCAATCACCTCTTTTCAGGGTTTGCTTCCTGTGTGTTGCTCGGTTCTGAGCCACACCTCTTTTAGTCAATGAAATGCATGTTCAGTCAAATAATTTTGTTTTTGTTTTCATGACCGCTTTGATTGCAAAAACATCTGTTTAGTTTGATAAAGAATATTTGCATTTTGAAACATGGAGATCCCTTCCGATGTTTCATTATAAGATTGAAAGTGTGAAATCTTATTCGGAAGTTTGAGTGACCTAAGTGTTGGAATTTTGGTACGCCTGGGGCACGTTCTTATCTAACGATCTCTTTGCAGGTGATGTTGGTTTGTTTTCACTCACTTGCAGGCTGTGATATGAATCCTTTTGACAAAAGATCCCCGCAGAGTCCAATCAGGGGCAAGGGATAGACGAACGGTGAAAGACGGTGAAAGAGTTGCGACGATGATCCTAGAAGGTAATCAAGAAGACTCTTCAAAGTCTGAAGATTAGAGAGTTTGCCTGGATCTGAGGAGATCAATTGTCCCGAAGCAAAGAAAAGACGAGAATACTGGGTGATGAATCAGAAAAGTCTGGGAGCTTTCAAAAGTGGAAAGTTGACACTGTGGTTGAGTTGCTGTCTCCCCAGTGGATTTTGGGCTTGTCTCCCCAGCGTAGTCAAGATCAGGGGTGCCTCGGCGGAGTTGAGGCTGTTTCTCCAGCAGGTTGGAAAGTGGCTATTTCCCCAAGCAAGTCTGAAAGCTATTAGAACTGTTCTTCCCAGGCAGAGGCGTCTGTGGATAGTGTGTCCCTCAGTAGCTGGTTCAAAGGCTATTTTATCCCCAGCAGGGTTGAAGATGTTTCCCCAGCACGTTTGAGAAGTTGGCCTGTCCCCGGCTAGTCTGAAGGTTGTTGAATCCCCACTGAGCCGGAAGGTGGTGGTATCCCCAGCGAAGGTATCAGTGAGTAGTTCGTTCCTCAGCAGTCGGGTGTGAAGTACTGTAATCCTCAGCAGGGTTGTGAATAGTCTCCCCAGCAAGTCTGAAGTGGGTAGTCTGCCCAGCGGAGGTTGGTGTTGATGGTTTTCTCCAGCGAAGTCCCCAAGAGGATCAGGTTCGGAGGAAATTATCCCCAGTAGAGTTTATCCTGCTCAGGGGTTGACAATTATCCCCAGTGGAGGTTTGCATTGGTTGTTTCCCCTAGCGGAGTCCCCAAGCGGATTGGATTCAGTGGAAGTTGTCCCCGGTGGGATTTGTACTTTCTCCTGCAGCAGTGATATTCCCTAGCATGATTGAGAGGTTGGTGTGTTCCCCGGCCAGAGACTGTCGCATTACGCGAAAAACCGGCGGGAAAACAAGAACAACAGAGCCGCCACCGTGCGTTATTTATCCCAAAAGAGGGAAAGGAAACGCTCAGAGTAAACCTGGAAAAAGACATGGTCTCGCGACCAAAGAGAATGGGATCGGGAGTCGGTTATGCGAAGGGAAGGTATTAGCACCCCTACGCATCCGTCGTACTCGACGGGATCCACGCACAATAGAAAGGAAAATGGTTGCTAAAACACTGCTCACACACACACACACACTAGCTGAAAGAGACACAAGAAAACAGACTGAAACTGAAACTGACTCGGCAGGATATCGTATCCTGGGCCTACTTAGTCTATCAGGCATAGACATCAGAGTCAAAGTAGTTCGGACCGGGGAAACGACACATGCTCGCTAGGACATCGCATCCTATGCATACGTATCTCCTTGGACGAAGGAGAATCAGAGCATCCGTAGCTCGGCTGACACGTACAAACAAACACAGGCAAAGGCAAACATGGAGCCTGAATGCCAATCACTGGACTTACATCAGCATCCGAACCAACAAACACACACAGGAAACCAACTGCCAATCGCTGGACTTACGTCGGACTCCAACCAGAAAAGGAGAAACAACTCACACAAACAAAACAAAAAGGGCGCCCGGAGAGATCAGCTCATCTCCTGCCTACGTACCTCATCTGGTATGAGGATCAGGGCGACGTAGTTCCCCTACGCAGGGATACAGGACTAGCCTAACCAGATAACAGAGGGAGACACAACTAGGGAGACTACGACTCGAGCCTAGATGTTATCATGCAAAATCATCCCTAAGTTAAGGTTTCTAGCTAACTTGCACAGGAAGCAAGCCTATCCTAAACATGACTTGCACAGGAAGCAAGCCACACCTAACTTAACTTGCACAGGAAGCAAGCCAAACTAAACCTAACTTGCACAGGAAGCAAGTCAAACAAGCAC
Organism: Lathyrus oleraceus; assembly: GCF_024323335.1. NCBI lineage: Eukaryota > Viridiplantae > Streptophyta > Magnoliopsida > Fabales > Fabaceae > Lathyrus > Lathyrus oleraceus. The sequence goes on from NC_066583.1 coordinate 344,876,913, forward strand.
ACAAGCACAGGTAGCACACACTATACACAAGCAATGGGCTCATACAAAGGTTGGGCATTGAAGCCAACTGGAATAGGGTTAATGGTGCTCTTAACCTTGCCATTGAGGGGCTAAGGTGAAGCAGATGAAAGGTGAGTGAAGATAAGACTTCACAGCTCTTATCCCTGGCCTGGGAGAGCTTAAGACAAGAATGTGTGGGTTCAGAAAGTGGGAACCCTTCTACACATTTGATACTGACTCAACTGTACAATGGTACAAGATCTTGGGTTTGTATCTGCAATGCATCAACACAATGGTGTGAGCAAAGCAGATGACACACAAAGTAGCAGGGGATAGATTGCATATCCCTTGGGTTCTGCCAATTACCTCTTCACTTAGGAGGTCTTTGAATATGTACAAGGACAATTTTAAACAGTCACAAACATTGCCTCTTAAGGAGGACTTCAGACAGGTGCCTGGCCAAGTAACAGGCCAGGTCTTCCAGACTACATGAAGATAAGAAATTATACCTCAATGCAAATTGCTTATCAAGCAAAGCAAAGCAAAGTTCACAAGGAACTAAAAGCAACTAAAGGTACCTGAAACCAGTCAGACAACATCAGTATACAAGTCAAAGTTAAATCAAAATGAAACAGAGGTCAACAGTCAACACAATCAGTTTAAATGTGCAATGCACAAGGCTCAAACATATGAGCCAAGCAACCTATAAAACAAACAAGTTAGTCATGATAATCAATTAAAACTCATTCAACTTGTATAAGTTTCTTTGGGCAATTGCTTCTTAACCTGAAAAAATGAACTCAAACATGAGCAACAGGACCACTAGGACAAGCCTAGGGTCAAAAGGGGATGAGAAAGTCAAAACAGCAAGTGAAATCCAATCAAAATCATATTCAAACAATCAAGAAGCAAACTCAATTGGTTCCACAATCATATCATTCATCATCATCATTTCATAAGCAAATTAGGTCAAAGCATGGCATATGGAAGCTCATAGAAGTCAACAGCAAGACTCAACTCAAAACCAATCATAAACAATTCCAAAAATCATCAAATAAATCATGATCAAACATAATCCATAGCATGGTAAGCACACCAAATTTCAGCTCAATTGGATCATGGGAAGTAGGGAAATGAAAATCATAAAGGCAGGGCAAGTTCAAACATGCTCAAAGAAGTCAACCCAACATACACCAACTTGAATAAATCATAAATCAGTGACAACATATGAGAAATGAATGGGACTAAAACCATGATAAACCTTAAGGTGTCTACTAATCACATGTCAAATTTCATGTCCATCCAATAATGTATGAGAATTTCACAAAACAAATGACATCATGTGTCACAAAAGTCAACATTTTGGTCAAACAGGGGAGAAAATTCCAAACAATTAGGAAATACCATCAAAAATTCCATAAAAAGTCACATGTAAGCTAGACATCCCTAAGTATGTTCATGCAAAAAATCAGACCAAATTGAGTTCATTAGGCAAGGTAATAAAAATCATGAAGTTGGACATCAATGGTGTGACACAAATTGTCACACCCTAATTGAAAAAATCATAACTCTCAAACCAGCAATGATAAATTCACAAACTCTACACCAAAATCACCATGAGTGTGTCTAGTTTAAGCACAAAACATTTGGAGGCCATTGGATAAAGCATAATCATTTCACAATTGATTTGGCAAAGTATACAACAAATGGTCAACATGAACAATCCCTAGCACAATTTAAAATTCACACGTGCAAAAAATCTGGAAAACACACCATAAAAAACTAGAGATCAAGAGCATCAATCCACAAAAAACCCCATCAAAATTGGATAAGGGATGATCAACTTATGAATTTTCTAAGATTGGCCAAGTAAATGAAATAAATATTGCAAAATTAAAATGATTTAATGAAATAATAAACAAGGAATGGCAGAATTGTAAATAACGGAACAGTGCCCGGACCCAAAACGCAGTCGTCCCACTTACTGACGTGGCGACAACTCAACCAGTCCAATCTCGCGTGGCACGGTCAACGGTCGCATGGCCAATAGAATAGCCACTGGGCGGCCACGTGGGCTCTACAGTTGCCAAGCCCTAGTACAGTGACTCCGATTCGCAGGCGGCGGCGAGTATGGTTGAAACAACCGTCTCCTTCGTGGAGACGGCGGAGCAACAGTGCTCCTCTTCCAAATTTTATCCAGATTCTTAAACTAATCACACCAAACGAAAGGTTATCACGCATAGGTTCCAAATCCAAGGTCCATTCACTTTAATTCATCACTATAACCTCAAATCGAAGGAAAGAAAATATAACACCTAAACTTTAAACGCGCCTAACTTCGCCTACAGTACACTATATCGTTCGAAATTTATACCAAAATCATGACCACTACAAGCTCTATACAAATGTCACAAAGAAATTGAGAATCGAAGCGGTGAATCCTGACCTTCTTGGCAAGCAGAATTCAGAATCGCATGGTACACGGCTAGTAAGGCTTCCAATTCTCTCTAGGATGCTTGTAGAGGCAGTTGATGATGGTTTTGAAGCTCAAGGATGCACGAATCCATCAAATTTTGGAATCACCATGGGACCTTCAAGCTTTGCATATGAACGAAAATGGTACAGTTTGCTTCGAATTTTGGTCCAGTTCTACTCAGCAACTTCTCATGAACATGAATCAATTAAGATAAAGTCCTTTTGTGTGAAGAAATTTGGCAAAAGTTTTTGGAGAGAAAAGAGAGAAATTTTAGAGCAAAGAATTTTGGATCCTTCTTCTTTGTCAAATGTGGCTAGGGCTTTCTTGCAGTCTGAATGTCAAATATATACCTTGATTAATGATGCATAAACATGGTTAAGGAAGTGGTAATTGGAGTTCACTTAAAATGAAGTGTTTTTGGTTAATTTGCTAAAATCAAACAAATTGCATGGGGGTGCATGCACATGCACGAATTTGGGCTCAAACAAATCCCAAATACCAATTCTGAACATTTGCCAATGGTACAAAGTGTTGGAAATGATTATTTTAAAAGTCCATTTTTCCACTTCACTTAAATTAATTCATGCTACTTTGAAAATGGCCATTTTGATTGGTAAACTTTTGATGAATTGTGATGACAAATTTGGAAAGAGGGCATCAAATATGACTTGTAGCAAAAAACCCCATCCAATTTGGCCAAATGGTTTGGAAGATATGCCACTTTGAAGTTCAAAAATTTCTGAAAATGATTTGATCATAACTTGCCAACCCTACATGGGAATTGAGTGTTCTTGGACTTTTTGAAAATGGGAGAACAAGATCTTCAACTTTCATTTTGGGAAAAAATTCATTTGAAGCTTGTATCATGATGTAACTTTGAGGATCAAGACTTTCCATTTTTGGCAAATTCCAATTACAGGTCAACTTTCTATTTTTGGAAATTTCTTGTTTGACTTCAAATTCTTCCATGATGATGTTTGACATGTTATATGAGGCCTATATGGACATGAATGAGACCTCTCAAACCAATTTCCACCATCCAATCACTGATTAAATGCACAGTTGACCAACAGTTGACTTTCTAGGGTTTCTGGTAGACTGCACATTGACTGATGACTTCTGAACAATCAAACCTTGACCAAATCACTTCAAAAGGACCCCTAGGTCATGTGAACATGTTGGACCAACCCTAGGGCCTTGCCTCAATGGAAAATGCACTGACTTGCTTGATTGACTGATCTCCTGACCAATTTGACCTAATTCTTCTGAATGGCTTGTACTTGGGCAAAAGGGACAATGCAATGGACTATGTTAATGACCTAATAATGAAAATGTATGTACAATGATAGGTGCAAATTTGAGGTGCTACAGCTGCCCCTATTCAATCAGCTGGGAACCCGAATGGATGAGAGCAACGGCTGTCAGACTTTCAGGGTAAACAGGGATTGAATACTAAGAACCGTAGAAATTTGCACCCTGCTGGGAAAATAATTAACAACGCCTGTCAGGATCGACAAAGAAACAGTCTTGAAACAATGATCCGTCTGAAACGGAGAAAGTCGGCCTGATCACCGAAACAGAAACGTCGACCTGGATACCAAAATAAATGGTAACACAGGGATAACCATGGCCTGAGCGCCGCTCGTCAGTCTGAATACTGAGCATCGGTATATGAGAGATTTGATGTCGATCTGAAACATCGGAAATTGGCTTGGACACCACATTCGGTCTGGATACCACCTCGGTCTGAACACCGGAAAATTAGCCTGAGTGCCATAAGTACATCGACCTGATCGTCGGAAACTTCTTCGATCTGAAAATCGGAAATTGGCCTGAACGCCACTTCGGTCTGAATACCGCCTCGGTCTGAACACCAAGGATACCGGGTTGTAGGTATGAAATGGGTGACTGGCCAAAGCGTGAATTGGTTTGTGTTCCAAAACACTCAACATCCTGAAGAGGGCTAGCAAAGCAGTCTTGTTAGAGGATGGACATTCGATTCCATAGGGAATACGAATCTTACTCAGCTGGGGAGGACGACTTCGACCCAAGAGCGCATGAGACATATCATCTATAGCCGTCAAAACGTAGATAATACACTCGCATGGACGATTATCCATAACCGGGTTACAGGTTGTTAAATGGATAAATCAACCGACATCATCCTGAAGAGAGCAAAGGCAAACTTGTTAAAGGGTGGACATTCGATTCCGAACAAAGGAATACGAATCTTACTCTATTGGAGAAAACAATCAAAAGACTGACCAGAGAGTGCATGAGATACATTATCTATAGCCGTCAAAACGTAGATAATATACTCGCATGGAAGATTATCCATAACCGGGTTGCAGGCTGTTAAATGGATAAGCGACCGACAAAATCCTGAAGAGAGCGAAGGCAAACTTGTTAAAGGGTGGACATTCGATTCCGAACAAAGGAATACGAATCTTACTCTGCTGGAGAAAATAATCAAAAGACTGACCAGAGAGTGCATGAGATACATTATCTATAGCCGTCAAAACGTAGATAATATACTCGCATGGAAGATTATCCATAACCGGGTTGCAGGTTGTTAAATGGATAAGCGACCGACAAAATCCTGAAGAGAGCGAAGGCAAACTTGTTAAAGGATGGACATTCGATTCCGAACAAAGGAATACGAATCTTACTCAACTGGGGAGGACGACTTCGACCCAAGAGCGCATGAGATATATTATCTATAGCCGTCAAAACGTAGATAACATACTCGCAAGGAAGATTATCCATAACCGGGTTGCAGGTTGTTAAATGGATAAACGACCAACAAGAAAGGCATCGGAGTACCAGGACTAGGTATGCAAAGATGACCAATCAAAAGGGGAAACCACAGACATTACCAGCAAACGGTGAATGAAAGAGGACCCGCTGGGGATAAACTTGCTGACTCGGAGCAAATACCCAAAAGGAAGGGGAAGACCCACTGGGGACAATACTGCTTGATTAGGGCAAGTATCCAGAGGGGAAAGCATATCAATACCGCAAACCGGATATTGATAACTGCAAAGAGGGGATTACATCTACCGGTTTGTAGGCAGAAAACCACGGAAAAGTAACCAGTCATCGGTAGGATGAGCACACAGGGTTAACTCCACCGATGGGATGAAGGTGGGATTTTACATCTACCAGCTAGTAGGTAGAAAACCACAAAGATAGGACTTACAACTGCCGGTTTGTAGGTAGAAGCCAATAAACAATCTGGTGAGGGACAGAGTGAGAACAAAGGATTTACAACTACCGGGTAGTGGGTAGAAGACCGCAAAGAAAGGACTTACAGCTACCGGTTCGTAGGTAGAAGCCAACAAACAATCCGGTGAGGGACAGAGTGAGAACAAAGGATTTACAACTACCGGGTAGTGGGTAGAAGACCGCAAAGAAAGGACTTACAGCTACCGGTTCGTAGGTAGAAGCCAACAAATTCCGCTGAGGATAAGATGAATGAGTGCCGGTTAGTGAGCGACTATTCATTTATGCCCCAGGGAGGCACAGGAGACAGCCAACAGAAAGCCAATTTAGGATCGATCCAAAAAGGCAGACTGAAACAAGACTCATCCTAATGAGGAAGGAACTCAATAGGGAAAACCCATCCCGTGTAGAGAGGGAACGGAAACAACCGTCATCCACGAGGATGTATCTCAGTGGGGAAATGGCAGGAAAAGATAGACACTTTCTGCTTAAGGGGTTGGCTCTACATGGAGAGATCAGACACACCCACATCTGCTAGGGGAAAATCTACTGGAGAGATTCTTATCACCAAACAGCAAGAGGCAACAATCAACAGATACATGGCAACAGCTGCATCATGAGTATCCGAATGCTATGGTTATGCATGTATGCATTATGCATGATGAATGTATGATGAATGCTGACAAACAGACATGTAAACACACAGGTCCAGGAATCAACCACCCGGTATTACTCTTTTTCCATAGGGAAGGCCAAAAACACCAGAGAGCAAACGCGATCTGCTGGAAACCGGGATATCAGGGAACAACACCATCCTGCGGGGAGAGGAGAAGACTGCTCTGTTGGAGAGACGAACGCTAACGTCTTCAGTAAACACTCTACTTGGGGAACTGCCCCACAAAAGTATTTCAAAAGCAACCTTGCTGGGAATGCCCCTCGGTAGGGCTCAAACAACCCTCTACTGGAGATGCCCCACAATAGGGCTAACAGGGACTTGGAGAAAGAATGTTGTACTGCCGGGAACATGAAGGTGAACAACTTCAACCAACACTGCACCGAGCAACCTTGCTGAGGAGAAATCAAAAGAAGTTCGACAGGAGAAAGATAAAGTTATGCTCGAGATACGAACAAATGTCTTACCTGTTGGTAATCATACTACCCTCGGGAGAGCACTGCGGATCTCCTAAGTATCCTTCCATCATTGTGAACGTTCACTTTGTTTAAGAACAATTTTTTTGAAAAATTTGTTTATTTTGAAAACAATGATACTTTATCAATTAAAACATGCAAAACATTTGTTGAGTTGAAACAAATAAGAGTGCAAATAATGGGATAAAAGCTCAAATCGATGTGATGGAATGGTAGTCTGCAAAGGACAAGACTCCATAGATCTGTACAAGTTTGAAGTCGGTGATATATATTGGAGAGGGCTACATTGAACATAATGACCTTTCCTCTACCATTCCGAATTTTCGATGTATTCGGAGCTTCAGTCGACGACGAATCGAGAATCCCTGACGGATGACAGATATAGAGCACAGTCTTGTCAGGATGCAGTTACTTGCCAAATCCCTAATTTTTGCCTAGATTGCCCCAGTGTGAGGTGATCAATCTAGCGGGATGCAAATTCCTTTTTTCAATGTCTCTAACTTTTGCCTGGATCGCCCTTTCGGGTTTTCAATCCACCGAGACGCTCCTTTTTTGCCTAAATCGCCCTTTGGGGTGTTCGACTTAGCGAGCTATTCTGTTTTTTTTCTTTTAGGTGAAGTATTTCTTGACTGCATCGGAATTCACAGGACGAGTGAACTTCTCCATCCATTGTTGTAAGTGTCAGAGCACCGCCTGAAAAGGCTTTCTTGACCACATATGGACATTCATAGCTTGGAGTCCACTTGCCCCTGGAATCGGGCACGAAAGACAAAACTTTCTTGAGCACACGGTCCTTTTCTCAGAACTCGAGACTTGACCTTCTTGTCGAATGCTTTCATCACTCTCTGCTGATATAACTGACCATGACACATGGCAGTTGATCTCTTGTTTTTGATTGAATTCAGCATCAATCAACTTGGGACTTTGAGGGTGCTATGTTTCTTTTGTTTTTTTCTTTCTTTTTCTTTCTTTTGATTTCTTTTTGGTTTCTTTTGATTTTGCACCCTCTTTTTATTCTTTTTTTTTTTATTTTACATTTTTTTTTGATGCCCCAGTTGGCTGTTCTGCTGATTCTCGAGATGCAGCTGAGTGATCTTCTTTTTCTTGCTCAAGAAGTCGGGAAATCTCGTCAGGAATTCTTTCAACATCATCTTCTTCCGCTTCGAATACAGGGAATTCAAAATTGGGAGATGACGTCAGATCATTATGTTCAATGGGTTTGAGAAACAACCTGCATAATGATTTTGATATGAAAAGCTTTTTGGAAATTAAACAAGACAATCGTTATGCAAATGAAAAGATTGCTTTTATTCCTGTTTTTAGGGTTTTTTGTGATCACCAATTTCATGTAGAAAGCGAAAAGGGAAAACAAATGGAAAAAACAAATGTTTTAACATGCATTTATTTGAATGAAAATATCATTGCACAAAATGTTGCCAACAATGTCATCACTTCTCCTTTTGGCATGGGAGAAGGGTTTTTAAACAAAGTGATTATTACAATGACTTATGAACAACTGTAGGGACGCCCACGGTGACCCAATTGTGATAGATCCCACCAGGGATGACAACTGTCAATATCCTTTGCCTCAGCAGTTTCTGCTTTTGAACAAACCTCTTTGTTGAAGACCTCAGAAGAACAACCACCGCCATCCTGGGACTTGCCGTCTTCAAGCTTGATTAACACGGGGACCTAAATCCTCCAAGATCAGAATACCTGACCTCACAAGGTCTTGAACCTTCATCTTCAGCTGGAAACAACTATCCACATCATGACCAGGAGCTCCTGAATGATACACACAATGTTGCTCAGGCCTATACCACCACCGAGGGTTGTCGGGTATAGCCGGCGGGTCTCTGGGAGTAATCAAGTTCCGCTCTATCAAAGAGGGATACAACTCTGAGTACGACATAGGAATCGGATCGAAAATGATCCTCTTCCTCTCCTTACTTGTACCGGCTTGATTATCAATGGGAGGCTGGTAAGCCTGCTGCTGAGGACGATGTTGTGGAGTCTGATACTGCTGAATTGGTCTTCTCTGTTGCTGTTGAGTTGCTGGAATAGTCACAGCGGCCACTTGACGATATGGTCCTCTGTTTGCACTCCTTCGACGGTGCACAGCATTTGTTTCATCCTCTCCCCTTCTGGGTGCCCTAGAGTATAGCTTCTTAGAACTTGAAGAGTTTGAAGAGCCAGGATCTTGAATCTTTCCTGCTTTGATAAGGCTCTCAGTCCTTTCCCCACAGACGACAACATCAGAAAAGCTACTGAAAGGGCAGCTTCCCATGCGATCCATGAACACTCCTTGCAAGGTTCCAATGAACATGTCCGTCAGCTCTCTATCCAGCATAGGAGGTTGCACTCTAGCGGCTAGCTCACGCCACCTTTGGGCATACTCTTTGAAGCTTTCCTTGGATTTTTGACACAAACTCTGCAATTGGGTTCGGCTCGGCGCCATGTCCATGTTGTGCTTGTACTGCCTCAGAAAGGCTTCACCCAGATCTTTCCAGCTTCTGACTGATTCTTGCTTCAGATCCATGTACCAGTCCAAAGACGCTCCAGACAAACTGTCTTGGAAAAAGTACATCCACATCTTTTCATCATCAGTGTAGGCAGAGATCTTTCTGAAGTACGCCTGCACGTGGGTGCGAGGACAGGAAGTGCCATTGTACTTGTCGAAAGAGGGCGCTTTGAACTTGTACGGGATTCTCAAACCCTCTACCAGCCCCATATTTGTAACATCAAATCCGAGGGAGTTCTGGCATTCCATCGCACGGATCTTCTCAGCCAGGGCATCAACCTTACGATCCCTATCCTCAATTCTGACCACTTCATCATCCTCACTCAGCAACGTGAACATGTCCTCTTGTTGGTCGACAAACGGAGCTGGATGACGAATCGGAGCCCGGGTAGCTCTGACATTGACCTCTGCAGCAAGAGGCTGTCCATTGATTCTTATTCCTCTCAACTCTTCCCCGACGGCGTAGTCGTTAGTGGGAGCAGCAACATTGATAGTCTCATGAGCGGGTGCAACAACAGGCGAAACACGGTTGGAAGTTTGAAGTACAGTTTCTTGTCTCTGAACCAAGGCTCGAAGCTCTTCCTGACCTTGAGCAACCCCTTGCATCATCGTTATGAACTGGGCCATGTTCGCCCTCATCTCAGCCAACTCAGTCTGAACTTGATCCATGCTTCTTTGTTGATTTAATCTGGCTGCGGTGCGGACGATGATCAACAATCCTGTCTCAATCAAAACCCAAAGTGAGAAGTCGTGTCCCCAAACATGTCTGTAATGCAAGGATCACAGGTGCATGATATGCGTATGATGCGGATGCTATTTTATCATGAATGATCCTGAAAAGGATATGCGTATGCGAGTTAACTTTTTTCATGCATTATTATTTTTTGGAAAATAAACATGCTATGATGCAAACATGACTGGTCAGGCTGTGCATCTCAAGGCACAGGGTCAAAGCTTCGGCTTGAATTCTGAACCACAACTCATCTGAAACCCAAAGTCATCTGAGGAACTGTCATCTGAACCCATTCTTAGAAACCAAATCATCATCTGAACGAGTACCCTCAAATTCAGCCCAGGGATCCGAAATAAACGGAACCCTCTGATCAATACCAGGGTCAAACCTCCGGCATCCAGAAATATATGTCCATGATTCATAGTCACCATCAGTACCGAGAGTCACCAACTGTACCTGTAATAATGATCATTCCCTCCCCACTCACGGGTGTCGTCTAGGCCAGGGTAAGGTCGAGAGAAACGCAGCATAAATAACCTTTCGCAGAATATCATCCTGTGCACACCCGATGTATGCACCGATAATATCCCACCAGGGTCTGAACTGCTCGTGATATCAATGTTCCGCTAAGTGGCGCATACCACCCGCTTCCCATGAATCACTCTATTCCTAGGTTTCCTAGATTTTACTCATAGCCTGGGTATTGGACCTTTTACCTCGAGTAACTCCCATCCCAACAGAGAGAAACAGACAACCAGCCAGATGAATAATGAATGTGAATGAATGCAAACATAAGTGCAAACATAAATGCAAACAATAGATAATGAATGCAAACAGTAAATAATGAATGTGAAAACAAAACAGCAAACAGCAACCAAAACCCTAACCTAGAGAGCGCTAGGAGAGACTCGCCTAGGGAAGACGGACCAGCAAGAGGTCAACTTCTCTAGTTCCCCAGCAGAGTCGCCAGCTGTCGCATTACGCGAAAAACCGGCGGGAAAACAAGAACAACAGAGCCGCCACCGTGCGTTATTTATCCCAAAAGAGGGAAAGGAAACGCTCAGAGTAAACCTGGAAAAAGACATGGTCTCGCGACCAAAGAGAATGGGATCGGGAGTCGGTTATGCGAAGGGAAGGTATTAGCACCCCTACGCATCCGTCGTACTCGACGGGATCCACGCACAATAGAAAGGAAAATGGTTGCTAAAACACTGCTCACACACACACACACTAGCTGAAAGAGACACAAGAAAACAGACTGAAACTGAAACTGACTCGGCAGGATATCGTATCCTGGGCCTACTTAGTCTATCAGGCATAGACATCAGAGTCAAAGTAGTTCGGACCGGGGAAACGACACATGCTCGCTAGGACATCGCATCCTATGCATACGTATCTCCTTGGACGAAGGAGAATCAGAGCATCCGTAGCTCGGCTGACACGTACAAACAAACACAGGCAAAGGCAAACATGGAGCCTGAATGCCAATCACTGGACTTACATCAGCATCCGAACCAACAAACACACACAGGAAACCAACTGCCAATCGCTGGACTTACGTCGGACTCCAACCAGAAAAGGAGAAACAACTCACACAAACAAAACAAAAAGGGCGCCCGGAGAGATCAGCTCATCTCCTGCCTACGTACCTCATCTGGTATGAGGATCAGGGCGACGTAGTTCCCCTACGCAGGGATACAGGACTAGCCTAACCAGATAACAGAGGGAGACACAACTAGGGAGACTACGACTCGAGCCTAGATGTTATCATGCAAAATCATCCCTAAGTTAAGGTTTCTAGCTAACTTGCACAGGAAGCAAGCCTATCCTAAACATGACTTGCACAGGAAGCAAGCCACACCTAACTTAACTTGCACAGGAAGCAAGCCAAACTAAACCTAACTTGCACAGGAAGCAAGTCAAACAAGCACACAAGCACAGGTAGCACACACTATACACAAGCAATGGGCTCATACAAAGGTTGGGCATTGAAGCCAACTGGAATAGGGTTAATGGTGCTCTTAACCTTGCCATTGAGGGGCTAAGGTGAAGCAGATGAAAGGTGAGTGAAGATAAGACTTCACAGCTCTTATCCCTGGCCTGGGAGAGCTTAAGACAAGAATGTGTGGGTTCAGAAAGTGGGAACCCTTCTACACATTTGATACTGACTCAACTGTACAATGGTACAAGATCTTGGGTTTGTATCTGCAATGCATCAACACAATGGTGTGAGCAAAGCAGATGACACACAAAGTAGCAGGGGATAGATTGCATATCCCTTGGGTTCTGCCAATTACCTCTTCACTTAGGAGGTCTTTGAATATGTACAAGGACAATTTTAAACAGTCACAAACATTGCCTCTTAAGGAGGACTTCAGACAGGTGCCTGGCCAAGTAACAGGCCAGGTCTTCCAGACTACATGAAGATAAGAAATTATACCTCAATGCAAATTGCTTATCAAGCAAAGCAAAGCAAAGTTCACAAGGAACTAAAAGCAACTAAAGGTACCTGAAACCAGTCAGACAACATCAGTATACAAGTCAAAGTTAAATCAAAATGAAACAGAGGTCAACAGTCAACACAATCAGTTTAAATGTGCAATGCACAAGGCTCAAACATATGAGCCAAGCAACCTATAAAACAAACAAGTTAGTCATGATAATCAATTAAAACTCATTCAACTTGTATAAGTTTCTTTGGGCAATTGCTTCTTAACCTGAAAAAATGAACTCAAACATGAGCAACAGGACCACTAGGACAAGCCTAGGGTCAAAAGGGGATGAGAAAGTCAAAACAGCAAGTGAAATCCAATCAAAATCATATTCAAACAATCAAGAAGCAAACTCAATTGGTTCCACAATCATATCATTCATCATCATCATTTCATAAGCAAATTAGGTCAAAGCATGGCATATGGAAGCTCATAGAAGTCAACAGCAAGACTCAACTCAAAACCAATCATAAACAATTCCAAAAATCATCAAATAAATCATGATCAAACATAATCCATAGCATGGTAAGCACACCAAATTTCAGCTCAATTGGATCATGGGAAGTAGGGAAATGAAAATCATAAAGGCAGGGCAAGTTCAAACATGCTCAAAGAAGTCAACCCAACATACACCAACTTGAATAAATCATAAATCAGTGACAACATATGAGAAATGAATGGGACTAAAACCATGATAAACCTTAAGGTGTCTACTAATCACATGTCAAATTTCATGTCCATCCAATAATGTATGAGAATTTCACAAAACAAATGACATCATGTGTCACAAAAGTCAACATTTTGGTCAAACAGGGGAGAAAATTCCAAACAATTAGGAAATACCATCAAAAATTCCATAAAAAGTCACATGTAAGCTAGACATCCCTAAGTATGTTCATGCAAAAAATCAGACCAAATTGAGTTCATTAGGCAAGGTAATAAAAATCATGAAGTTGGACATCAATGGTGTGACACAAATTGTCACACCCTAATTGAAAAAATCATAACTCTCAAACCAGCAATGATAAATTCACAAACTCTACACCAAAATCACCATGAGTGTGTCTAGTTTAAGCACAAAACATTTGGAGGCCATTGGATAAAGCATAATCATTTCACAATTGATTTGGCAAAGTATACAACAAATGGTCAACATGAACAATCCCTAGCACAATTTAAAATTCACACGTGCAAAAAATCTGGAAAACACACCATAAAAAACTAGAGATCAAGAGCATCAATCCACAAAAAACCCCATCAAAATTGGATAAGGGATGATCAACTTATGAATTTTCTAAGATTGGCCAAGTAAATGAAATAAATATTGCAAAATTAAAATGATTTAATGAAATAATAAACAAGGAATGGCAGAATTGTAAATAACGGAACAGTGCCCGGACCCAAAACGCAGTCGTCCCACTTACTGACGTGGCGACAACTCAACCAGTCCAATCTCGCGTGGCACGGTCAACGGTCGCATGGCCAATAGAATAGCCACTGGGCGGCCACGTGGGCTCTACAGTTGCCAAGCCCTAGTACAGTGACTCCGATTCGCAGGCGGCGGCGAGTATGGTTGAAACAACCGTCTCCTTCGTGGAGACGGCGGAGCAACAGTGCTCCTCTTCCAAATTTTATCCAGATTCTTAAACTAATCACACCAAACGAAAGGTTATCACGCATAGGTTCCAAATCCAAGGTCCATTCACTTTAATTCATCACTATAACCTCAAATCGAAGGAAAGAAAATATAACACCTAAACTTTAAACGCGCCTAACTTCGCCTACAGTACACTATATCGTTCGAAATTTATACCAAAATCATGACCACTACAAGCTCTATACAAATGTCACAAAGAAATTGAGAATCGAAGCGGTGAATCCTGACCTTCTTGGCAAGCAGAATTCAGAATCGCATGGTACACGGCTAGTAAGGCTTCCAATTCTCTCTAGGATGCTTGTAGAGGCAGTTGATGATGGTTTTGAAGCTCAAGGATGCACGAATCCATCAAATTTTGGAATCACCATGGGACCTTCAAGCTTTGCATATGAACGAAAATGGTACAGTTTGCTTCGAATTTTGGTCCAGTTCTACTCAGCAACTTCTCATGAACATGAATCAATTAAGATAAAGTCCTTTTGTGTGAAGAAATTTGGCAAAAGTTTTTGGAGAGAAAAGAGAGAAATTTTTAGAGCAAAGAATTTTGGATCCTTCTTCTTTGTCAAATGTGGCTAGGGCTTTCTTGCAGTCTGAATGTCAAATATATACCTTGATTAATGATGCATAAACATGGTTAAGGAAGTGGTAATTGGAGTTCACTTAAAATGAAGTGTTTTTGGTTAATTTGCTAAAATCAAACAAATTGCATGGGGGTGCATGCACATGCACGAATTTGGGCTCAAACAAATCCCAAATACCAATTCTGAACATTTGCCAATGGTACAAAGTGTTGGAAATGATTATTTTAAAAGTCCATTTTTCCACTTCACTTAAATTAATTCATGCTACTTTGAAAATGGCCATTTTGATTGGTAAACTTTTGATGAATTGTGATGACAAATTTGGAAAGAGGGCATCAAATATGACTTGTAGCAAAAAACCCCATCCAATTTGGCCAAATGGTTTGGAAGATATGCCACTTTGAAGTTCAAAAATTTCTGAAAATGATTTGATCATAACTTGCCAACCCTACATGGGAATTGAGTGTTCTTGGACTTTTTGAAAATGGGAGAACAAGATCTTCAACTTTCATTTTGGGAAAAAATTCATTTGAAGCTTGTATCATGATGTAACTTTGAGGATCAAGACTTTCCATTTTTGGCAAATTCCAATTACAGGTCAACTTTCTATTTTTGGAAATTTCTTGTTTGACTTCAAATTCTTCCATGATGATGTTTGACATGTTATATGAGGCCTATATGGACATGAATGAGACCTCTCAAACCAATTTCCACCATCCAATCACTGATTAAATGCACAGTTGACCAACAGTTGACTTTCTAGGGTTTCTGGTAGACTGCACATTGACTGATGACTTCTGAACAATCAAACCTTGACCAAATCACTTCAAAAGGACCCCTAGGTCATGTGAACATGTTGGACCAACCCTAGGGCCTTGCCTCAATGGAAAATGCACTGACTTGCTTGATTGACTGATCTCCTGACCAATTTGACCTAATTCTTCTGAATGGCTTGTACTTGGGCAAAAGGGACAATGCAATGGACTATGTTAATGACCTAATAATGAAAATGTATGTACAATGATAGGTGCAAATTTGAGGTGCTACAGCTGCCCCTATTCAATCAGCTGGGAACCCGAATGGATGAGAGCAACGGCTGTCAGACTTTCAGGGTAAACAGGGATTGAATACTAAGAACCGTAGAAATTTGCACCCTGCTGGGAAAATAATTAACAACGCCTGTCAGGATCGACAAAGAAACAGTCTTGAAACAATGATCCGTCTGAAACGGAGAAAGTCGGCCTGATCACCGAAACAGAAACGTCGACCTGGATACCAAAATAAATGGTAACACAGGGATAACCATGGCCTGAGCGCCGCTCGTCAGTCTGAATACTGAGCATCGGTATATGAGAGATTTGATGTCGATCTGAAACATCGGAAATTGGCTTGGACACCACATTCGGTCTGGATACCACCTCGGTCTGAACACCGGAAAATTAGCCTGAGTGCCATAAGTACATCGACCTGATCGTCGGAAACTTCTTCGATCTGAAAATCGGAAATTGGCCTGAACGCCACTTCGGTCTGAATACCGCCTCGGTCTGAACACCAAGGATACCGGGTTGTAGGTATGAAATGGGTGACTGGCCAAAGCGTGAATTGGTTTGTGTTCCAAAACACTCAACATCCTGAAGAGGGCTAGCAAAGCAGTCTTGTTAGAGGATGGACATTCGATTCCATAGGGAATACGAATCTTACTCAGCTGGGGAGGACGACTTCGACCCAAGAGCGCATGAGACATATCATCTATAGCCGTCAAAACGTAGATAATACACTCGCATGGACGATTATCCATAACCGGGTTACAGGTTGTTAAATGGATAAATCAACCGACATCATCCTGAAGAGAGCAAAGGCAAACTTGTTAAAGGGTGGACATTCGATTCCGAACAAAGGAATACGAATCTTACTCTATTGGAGAAAACAATCAAAAGACTGACCAGAGAGTGCATGAGATACATTATCTATAGCCGTCAAAACGTAGATAATATACTCGCATGGAAGATTATCCATAACCGGGTTGCAGGCTGTTAAATGGATAAGCGACCGACAAAATCCTGAAGAGAGCGAAGGCAAACTTGTTAAAGGGTGGACATTCGATTCCGAACAAAGGAATACGAATCTTACTCTGCTGGAGAAAATAATCAAAAGACTGACCAGAGAGTGCATGAGATACATTATCTATAGCCGTCAAAACGTAGATAATATACTCGCATGGAAGATTATCCATAACCGGGTTGCAGGTTGTTAAATGGATAAGCGACCGACAAAATCCTGAAGAGAGCGAAGGCAAACTTGTTAAAGGATGGACATTCGATTCCGAACAAAGGAATACGAATCTTACTCAACTGGGGAGGACGACTTCGACCCAAGAGCGCATGAGATATATTATCTATAGCCGTCAAAACGTAGATAACATACTCGCAAGGAAGATTATCCATAACCGGGTTGCAGGTTGTTAAATGGATAAACGACCAACAAGAAAGGCATCGGAGTACCAGGACTAGGTATGCAAAGATGACCAATCAAAAGGGGAAACCACAGACATTACCAGCAAACGGTGAATGAAAGAGGACCCGCTGGGGATAAACTTGCTGACTCGGAGCAAATACCCAAAAGGAAGGGGAAGACCCACTGGGGACAATACTGCTTGATTAGGGCAAGTATCCAGAGGGGAAAGCATATCAATACCGCAAACCGGATATTGATAACTGCAAAGAGGGGATTACATCTACCGGTTTGTAGGCAGAAAACCACGGAAAAGTAACCAGTCATCGGTAGGATGAGCACACAGGGTTAACTCCACCGATGGGATGAAGGTGGGATTTTACATCTACCAGCTAGTAGGTAGAAAACCACAAAGATAGGACTTACAACTGCCGGTTTGTAGGTAGAAGCCAATAAACAATCTGGTGAGGGACAGAGTGAGAACAAAGGATTTACAACTACCGGGTAGTGGGTAGAAGACCGCAAAGAAAGGACTTACAGCTACCGGTTCGTAGGTAGAAGCCAACAAACAATCCGGTGAGGGACAGAGTGAGAACAAAGGATTTACAACTACCGGGTAGTGGGTAGAAGACCGCAAAGAAAGGACTTACAGCTACCGGTTCGTAGGTAGAAGCCAACAAATTCCGCTGAGGATAAGATGAATGAGTGCCGGTTAGTGAGCGACTATTCATTTATGCCCCAGGGAGGCACAGGAGACAGCCAACAGAAAGCCAATTTAGGATCGATCCAAAAAGGCAGACTGAAACAAGACTCATCCTAATGAGGAAGGAACTCAATAGGGAAAACCCATCCCGTGTAGAGAGGGAACGGAAACAACCGTCATCCACGAGGATGTATCTCAGTGGGGAAATGGCAGGAAAAGATAGACACTTTCTGCTTAAGGGGTTGGCTCTACATGGAGAGATCAGACACACCCACATCTGCTAGGGGAAAATCTACTGGAGAGATTCTTATCACCAAACAGCAAGAGGCAACAATCAACAGATACATGGCAACAGCTGCATCATGAGTATCCGAATGCTATGGTTATGCATGTATGCATTATGCATGATGAATGTATGATGAATGCTGACAAACAGACATGTAAACACACAGGTCCAGGAATCAACCACCCGGTATTACTCTTTTTCCATAGGGAAGGCCAAAAACACCAGAGAGCAAACGCGATCTGCTGGAAACCGGGATATCAGGGAACAACACCATCCTGCGGGGAGAGGAGAAGACTGCTCTGTTGGAGAGACGAACGCTAACGTCTTCAGTAAACACTCTACTTGGGGAACTGCCCCACAAAAGTATTTCAAAAGCAACCTTGCTGGGAATGCCCCTCGGTAGGGCTCAAACAACCCTCTACTGGAGATGCCCCACAATAGGGCTAACAGGGACTTGGAGAAAGAATGTTGTACTGCCGGGAACATGAAGGTGAACAACTTCAACCAACACTGCACCGAGCAACCTTGCTGAGGAGAAATCAAAAGAAGTTCGACAGGAGAAAGATAAAGTTATGCTCGAGATACGAACAAATGTCTTACCTGTTGGTAATCATACTACCCTCGGGAGAGCACTGCGGATCTCCTAAGTATCCTTCCATCATTGTGAACGTTCACTTTGTTTAAGAACAATTTTTTTTGAAAAATTTGTTTATTTTGAAAACAATGATACTTTATCAATTAAAACATGCAAAACATTTGTTGAGTTGAAACAAATAAGAGTGCAAATAATGGGATAAAAGCTCAAATCGATGTGATGGAATGGTAGTCTGCAAAGGACAAGACTCCATAGATCTGTACAAGTTTGAAGTCGGTGATATATATTGGAGAGGGCTACATTGAACATAATGACCTTTCCTCTACCATTCCGAATTTTCGATGTATTCGGAGCTTCAGTCGACGACGAATCGAGAATCCCTGACGGATGACAGATATAGAGCACAGTCTTGTCAGGATGCAGTTACTTGCCAAATCCCTAATTTTTGCCTAGATTGCCCCAGTGTGAGGTGATCAATCTAGCGGGATGCAAATTCCTTTTTTCAATGTCTCTAACTTTTGCCTGGATCGCCCTTTCGGGTTTTCAATCCACCGAGACGCTCCTTTTTTGCCTAAATCGCCCTTTGGGGTGTTCGACTTAGCGAGCTATTCTGTTTTTTTTCTTTTAGGTGAAGTATTTCTTGACTGCATCGGAATTCACAGGACGAGTGAACTTCTCCATCCATTGTTGTAAGTGTCAGAGCACCGCCTGAAAAGGCTTTCTTGACCACATATGGACATTCATAGCTTGGAGTCCACTTGCCCCTGGAATCGGGCACGAAAGACAAAACTTTCTTGAGCACACGGTCCTTTTCTCAGAACTCGAGACTTGACCTTCTTGTCGAATGCTTTCATCACTCTCTGCTGATATAACTGACCATGACACATGGCAGTTGATCTCTTGTTTTTGATTGAATTCAGCATCAATCAACTTGGGACTTTGAGGGTGCTATGTTTCTTTTGTTTTTTTCTTTCTTTTTCTTTCTTTTGATTTCTTTTTGGTTTCTTTTGATTTTGCACCCTCTTTTTATTCTTTTTTTTTTTATTTTTCATTTTTTTTTGATGCCCCAGTTGGCTGTTCTGCTGATTCTCGAGATGCAGCTGAGTGATCTTCTTTTTCTTGCTCAAGAAGTCGGGAAATCTCGTCAGGAATTCTTTCAACATCATCTTCTTCCGCTTCGAATACAGGGAATTCAAAATTGGGAGATGACGTCAGATCATTATGTTCAATGGGTTTGAGAAACAACCTGCATAATGATTTTGATATGAAAAGCTTTTTGGAAATTAAACAAGACAATCGTTATGCAAATGAAAAGATTGCTTTTATTCCTGTTTTTAGGGTTTTTTGTGATCACCAATTTCATGTAGAAAGCGAAAAGGGAAAACAAATGGAAAAAACAAATGTTTTAACATGCATTTATTTGAATGAAAATATCATTGCACAAAATGTTGCCAACAATGTCATCACTTCTCCTTTTGGCATGGGAGAAGGGTTTTTAAACAAAGTGATTATTACAATGACTTATGAACAACTGTAGGGACGCCCACGGTGACCCAATTGTGATAGATCCCACCAGGGATGACAACTGTCAATATCCTTTGCCTCAGCAGTTTCTGCTTTTGAACAAACCTCTTTGTTGAAGACCTCAGAAGAACAACCACCGCCATCCTGGGACTTGCCGTCTTCAAGCTTGATTAACACGGGGACCTAAATCCTCCAAGATCAGAATACCTGACCTCACAAGGTCTTGAACCTTCATCTTCAGCTGGAAACAACTATCCACATCATGACCAGGAGCTCCTGAATGATACACACAATGTTGCTCAGGCCTATACCACCACCGAGGATGGGGGTGCATGCACATGCACGAATTTGGGCTCAAACAAATCCCAAATACCAATTCTGAACATTTGCCAATGGTACAAAGTGTTGGAAATGATTATTTTAAAAGTCCATTTTTCCACTTCACTTAAATTAATTCATGCTACTTTGAAAATGGCCATTTTGATTGGTAAACTTTTGATGAATTGTGATGACAAATTTGGAAAGAGGGCATCAAATATGACTTGTAGCAAAAAACCCCATCCAATTTGGCCAAATGGTTTGGAAGATATGCCACTTTGAAGTTCAAAAATTTCTGAAAATGATTTGATCATAACTTGCCAACCCTACATGGGAATTGAGTGTTCTTGGACTTTTTGAAAATGGGATAACAAGATCTTCAACTTTCATTTTGGGCAAAAATTCATTTGAAGCTTGTATCATGATGTAATTTTGAGGATCAAGACTTTCCATTTTTGGCAAATTCCAATTACAGGTCAACTTTCTATTTTTGGAAATTTCTTGTTTGACTTCAAATTCTTCCATGATGATGTTTGACATGTTATATGAGGCCTATATGGACATGAATGAGACCTCTCAAACCAATTTCCACCATCCAATCACTGATTAAATGCACAGTTGACCAACAGTTGACTTTCTAGGGTTTTTGGTAGACTGCACATTGACTGATGACTTCTGAACAATCAAACCTTGACCAAATCACTTCAAAAGGACCCCTAGGTCATGTGAACATGTTGGACCAACCCTAGGGCCTTGCCTCAATGGAAAATGCACTGACTTGCTTGATTGACTGATCTCCTGACCAGTTTGACCTAATTCTTCTGAATGGCTTGTACTTGGGCAAAAGGGACAATGCAATGGTATGCAATGGACTATGTTAATGTTAATGACCTAATAATGAAAATGTATGTACAATGATAGGTGCAAATTTGAGGTGCTACAGAGACCCCCCCGGTTGACTTGGTTTCTCTGTCGTCCCTAGAGTGTCAGATCAGCAAAGCACCCCCAGTAGTGCGTATCCCCACAGAGTTGGAGAATCTAATCAGATTTCTGTGCTCAGAGAAGCAATCATTTGCTCCTCAGCAGGAGTTTTCTTCATTTGCATCTTGCATGTAGTAATCATTGCATCCTCAAATAGCGTAGCATTTCCATTCAACATGGAGCATTACGCCATAGAAAAATTCAAACATATGCATTCATGTGTTAGACCTAATTGGACCCTATCCCCAGCAGAGGCGGATCATTGTTCAACATCTGTACGACACATTTTCTACAGTTGCTCTTGACAGACAGTATTCAAGACTGATACCCAGAGGTTTATTTTCCTCACCCGCAGGTGAGAGGATAGCTTGTTTTTCCCCAGTGAGATCCCCAACAAGTGTTTAGCCTTGCCTTGACATGTGAAGATGTCGTCCTTGTGATATCGGTAGGTGTCGTGTTGATCCCTGTGTGGGTCTTGTTTTGGTGTCCGTAGACATCATCTTTCGATGTTCGTAACATCTTCGTTCCGTCTTTCCCATTCATCCGTTGATGTCTGGTCACCTCTCCGTTGGTTTCGATAAACTTTGAGTTTTTCCCATTTCGTCCGTTGACGTATGGTTGTATTCTTCCCATTCATCCGTTGATGTCTGGTCACCTCTCCGTTGGTTTCGATAAACGTTGAGTTTTTCCCATTTCGTCCGTTGACGTATGGTTGTCTTCTTCCCATTCATCCGTTGATGTCTGGTCTGAAGGAGAATTGCGGTCCAAAACGCAGCGGAAATTAAAATTTCTCCTTTAGAGATCCTTACGAATGGTCATGATCAGTGATAGAATATTTACCTCTTGTGATGATCGAAACCTTTGGTGCATATCTCTTGTGACGATCAAAACCTTTGATGCAGATCCACGAAGCGATCACGAATGTTGAACGATGACAACGTCTCTACTCAGTCCACACGAACGGATTCCTTCAATCTCAGTGCTAGCTGGTACGAATGAAGGCTTTGAGTGAGAGAGAGAGAGTGAGAGAAAACGAAAATAATGCAACCGTTATCAATGCTTCTGCACAAGGGTTCTATTTATAGAACCACTTGTGTGGGCTTCAAGCTAAAAGGCCCACTTAAGTGTATTTTGGCCCATATCTTATAATATGCCCAAAATCACTTAAGCCCATGGTACCTTACCATATTTCGTATTCTACTCAAGTACACCGTACCTTACGATGTTCTATAATTCACTTAAGGGCATCGTACCTTACGGTATTCCTTAGTTACTCTATCTCTCATCAATCCGTCCTTTGTGTGTGACCCTATAGGTTTTCGCAGCGTTGGCAATTATATTAAATCACGTATTTAACATAATAAACAGTGAGCGGTATCTAGCAACACATCACTGCTACCCAAGACACGAAAATGTCATGTGATCTGACAATTCCTTCTGTGATAATACTTATGTGTATAATTACCCTTTTGCCCTTATGTCTATATTGAACACAAGGCATAGACCGTGTCATCCTTGTCCAGTTCAATATTGGGCCCATAGACATTTATCCTGTTATGCAGGATGGGCAAATTCCATCTAGGTCACTCATGTCCCTCAGCATGCTTCGTGGAGTACCCATCAACAGTCTTTATGGTTATCCAATTACGGACAATGTTGGATCAGCAATAAAGCACTCGACTCTACATCTAGGGTCCATAGTGGTTTCAGGTCGAAGAGTGGTATACACCATTATCACCATGAGAATAACTTATGACACTTTTCATAACTTTCTATATAGTATTCTCATAGCGGGTCAATCCGGTATAAATATTACTCTTAATATTCATACCTATGTTTAAGACTTGATAACTCCTTATCCATGATCCATGAGATGTGATCATCAGTCTATATACATAATAGTCTTAATGCTTTAATGTCATCCCACTTCACAATAAAGCTCGACTACGGATACTTTAAGAATAGTGTCCTTATGTTTAATGTGTTCTCATGATTAAGTCACACCTAATATATTAAACGGACTAGCTATTCTAGGGACTTTATTAAACAAACGTAATAAAGAAAAAGCCTTTTATTATTAATAAATAATTCGATACAAGTACCAAAAGTATTGGCCTCTAGGGCTTACACCAACATGGTCACCTCTCTCCGTTGGTGTCGATAAACGTCGAGCTTCTCCAGTTCGTCCGTTGAGGTTTGGTCGAGTCTTTCCCAGTTCATCCGTTGATGTCTGGTCACCTCTCCGTTGGTTTCGATAAACGTTGAGTTTTTCCCATTCGTCCGTTGACGTATGGTTGTATCTCTTTCTTCCCATTCATCCGTTGATGTCTGGTCACCTCTCTCCGTTGGTGTCGATAAACGTCGAGCTTCTCCCGTTCGTCCGTTGACGTCTGGTCGAGTCTTCCCATTCATCCGTTGATGTCTGGTCACCTCTCTCCGTTGGTGTCGATAAACGTCGAGCTTCTCCCGTTCGTCCGTTGACGTTTGGTCGAGTCTTTCCCAGTTCATCCGTTGATGTCTGGTCACCTCTCTGTTGGTTTCGATAAACGTTGAGTTTTTCCTATTCGTCCGTTGAGGTATGGTTGTATCTCTTTCTTCCCATTCATCCGTTGATGTCTGGTCACCTCTCTCCGTTGGTGTCAATAAACGTCGAGCTTCTTCCGTTCGTCCATTGACGTTTGGTCGAGTCTTTCCCAATTCATCCTTTGATGTCTGGTCACCTCTCCGTTGGTTTCGATAAACGTTGAGTTTTTCCCATTCGTCCGTTGACGTATGGTTGTATCTCTTTCTTCCCATTCGTCCGTTGATGTCTGGTCACCTCTCTCCGTTGGTGTCGATAAACGTCGAGCTTCTCCCGTTCGTCCGTTGACGTCTGGTCGAGTCTTCCCATTCATCCGTTGATGTCTGGTCACCTCTCTCCGTTGGTGTCGATAAACGTCGAGCTTCTCCCATTCGTCCGTTGACGTTTGGTCGAGTCTTTCCCAGTTCATCCGTTGATGTCTGGTCACCTCTCCGTTGGTTTCGATAAACGTTGAGTTTTTCCCATTCATCCGTTGACGTATGGTTGTATCTCTTTCTTCCCATTCATCCGTTGATGTCTGGTCACCTCTCTCCGTTGTGAGTGGTTTGAGATCACCAAGCATGCTTGAATTGTATATCATTGCTTTTCTCATTTTGTTTACTAACCAAAAACACAAAAATATGTCACTAACATCTTGTGTTTGTAGCTTGAGCAATCACAAAGTCCAAAGCTTCTAGGAGATCATTGGTACAAAGACATGGTCAAGAAGAGATGATAGCAAGCATGGTAATGGTCCCCAAAGCTCTCATCCATCAAATATGCCTCCTTAGTATCTCAATTCATCATTTTTGATCAAATCAAGTCAAAGGATTTGAGGTTTGTTCCCTAGAGAAACCCTAATTCATCTGTGCACCACAATGCCTTGCTCATGAAGCAACCTCAGCCCATGGTCAAATACAATCAAGGGAAGTTATTTAATTCATAATTTAATTCATATTTGAACTTATTTGAATATCCTCAATCATCAATTCATCAAGGTATGAGTTGTGGACTTGAGAAGTTGATCAGTCAATTCACCTGACTATTTTGAAATGCACTGAGACCTAACTTTTTATGTGTTGGTCAAATGGAGATGGTTCCAAAAGAAACAATGTTCTTAAGGACAATATGAACAACTTTCATGTTCATTAAAAGTTTATTTGAAGCTTGGAAAACCATCTTCCATTCCCATACATTATAGGTCATTTTGACTGAAACCCTAATTTTGGGTCAACTTCCCAAGGACACAACTCTTTCATTTTTTATGATTTTGAGATGGTATCAAATGCATTGGAAAGCTTAAGATTTATAATTCAAATGTTATGTTGAACAAAATTTCAAAATCCTAAAATAAATACATGTGATAATGCAAGACATTATAGGCCCTTTTTGACCAAATGCATTAAAAGTCAAAAAATGTCCAACTTCAAGTGCCCATAACTCTTTCATCAAAAATCCAAATGATGAAAACTTTAAATCCATTTTGATTGTCTTGAAAAGATCTACAACGTTGATGTTGGACGTT
Organism: Lathyrus oleraceus; assembly: GCF_024323335.1. Taxonomy (NCBI): domain Eukaryota; kingdom Viridiplantae; phylum Streptophyta; class Magnoliopsida; order Fabales; family Fabaceae; genus Lathyrus; species Lathyrus oleraceus. Next base: position 344,902,687 of record NC_066583.1, read on the forward strand.
TTTCCATTTGAAGCTTGCATCATCAAAGCAGAAGGGCTTGAAAGTTGGCCAATTTTAGAAACCTTGCCTTGACATGTTTTGCACATCACACTTTAAACTCAAATTTCATAAACTTCCACACTTCAAATGAGTTTTTGTCCAACATAACGCTTGTTCCTTATACAAAGACCTTTCCAACCATTACTCACATGATCATATTTGGATTTTTTAAGTGGTACTTTCGAAGAGATGAATTTTTAGGTACAAAGAAGGAATTTACTTGAAATCTTGGTGCATAAGCATTTGCCTTGCAAGTTACACGTCCAATTCCATCTGGCTGGTGTTCAGAACTCATTTGGCATTGTTTTTGGGTCTTGTGCATGATCATGCAAGCCCATGCAATGAAGCTTCACATGCCATGCACACGGATTGCTCACACTCTCCTTGCCACTTTCTCTATAAATAGAGGCCTCATTCCCTCCATTTCGGACACCTAATTCAACCTGAAATGCTGCAGAATTCTCTCCCTAACCATCACTAAAGAAGCAATTGCATTTTTCTCAAAAAATTTCAGATCTCAAATTCAGCTTCATCTGGTTGTATTCTTAGATCTAATGCTTCTAGACCTTCATTATACACTTCATTGAACTTCTGTTTTGATAAAGCAAGCAATGCATCATGTTGAAATCACCAGAACTCAAGCTTACATTCCAACTGGTATTTTCTTCGATTCTCTTAATCCATTGACCTATTGGCTTAGATTTTGTGTTGGCTGAAGTCCTCTCAATGGAGGCATCATGTTTATGCTTTTAATTTTTGAAATTCATTGAGTTCATGATGAACACCAGATTTTTCCATCTCTGATTTCTCACACTATAGAGATCTAGAAGGAAAATGGATGGTATAGAGATGATGTACATCATCCCAGCTTTCTAATGATGTATAGATCGCACGTTTTGGTTGCCGTTTGAGTTTCTGCAAGTTGGCCGGAATCCTGAAGCTCACCGGAGAAGACGGTGGCTCCGGTAGCTTCATCGTCTCCAGTTTGAATCCTGGCCATTGGATCTATTTCCCATATTGAATCTTAGTCATTGCTTGTTATGACTTTCTATTGTTTCACATGTGCGTGCTTTGACTGAGGATCACCATAGGCGCGCGCCTTAGGAGCGTGTGATCTGCCAGCTCAATTAATGAGCTCAGATCCAACGCTCCTCCTTTTTTTGCATTTTATAATTTCTGTTTTTATTTTCTTAAATTCCTTTTATTTCAAAAATGCATATCTCTCTCATTTTTTATCCAAAAATTATGGGACCAATTGCATTATTTCCCAAATAAATTCTAGTTTCTATTTCTGATTTTTAATATTTTTTATTTTGTCATTTGATATTTTTTGTGAATTTTCTCTTTTCTGGTTATTTTTAATTCATTTTAAATAGTTTTTGATATTCAAAAAATACAAAAATATTTTCCTAACCTATTTGAATGATGATGGATCTATGAAAAATATTCTCATCAATTTTTGAATTGATTTGAGATTTATTTGAGATTTTAGTGCAATTAGGTTATTTTTTCTCATTTTTAATTGATTAAAAATAGTTTCTGACTTTTAAAAATGCTGAAATGTTTTGTCAAACTTTGTTTGACCTTGTTGAACTTAGGATAAATCACTTTGACCTTTCAAGGTTGATTTGAAGTGATTTTGAAGTTTGACCTCTTCTTTTATTTTAATTCAAGTTTATTTTTAATATTTAAAAATGCCAAAAATAGTTTATTCATTTCTTGACTCTCAATCTTCATCTCACTTCTGTTTTTGATTGTTTGACCTTGACTTTTAATGTTATTGGTTAACATATGAGGATTGGTACATTGTGTTTCATTTAATGCACTTTAATTTTGTCATTTCTATTTCTCTTATCCATCTCCTCCTTCTTCTTCTTCTACTTCTTTTCTTTTTTATCAATGAGTTGAAGGTTGATAAGTTGGCATTGATTAGGGAGACTTAACCTTCCTTGATTCAAATCTAATTCATCTTAATCAATTGATCAAGTGAATGGCTTTGCATTAAGGATAAGTTGTCTTCTAAATCATGCAAAAGGCTTAAACCAATACAAGATCATTTCTCATTTTCTTTTTTATGGCAAGTTGTTGGGACTTGGTTCACTAATCAAGACTCCTAACTTGTGTTTGTTGCCTACATTATTATTGACCGGCCTCAGATAGTTGGGACTTCTACATAAGTCCAATTACGATTGCTTAACATAGCGCTAAATTTGCCTTATGGCACACTAACTACTAACACTAACTATTGACAATTAACATTTACTTTATGCAATTTACTTTAATGCAATTTACTATTCTTGCACATATTATTCATTTGCTTTTCTCTTTGCTCACTTGAGCACATGTTTATGTTAATGTCATTTGCCTTTTGCTCACTTGAGCATATAATTGTGTATATATTTTTGTACTTGTTGTAGCACCTCAAAATTGCACCTCTCATTTGTATATTCATTTCATTTTTAGGTCATTAACATTGCATTAGCATTGCATAGCATGATACATCTCATCAGTCAAGACTGGTCAGGAGATTCAACTGTGCAAGAGAGCAAAAGCATTTTTCATGAGATCAAAGCCCTAGGATGGTTCTAATGAGCTCACATGACTCAAGGATCATTTTGAAGCAATTTGGCCAAAGTTTGAGGCTCAGAATTCATCAGTGCATGACCAAGTCATCTGAGGCCCATAAAAGTCAACTGCAAAGTCAACTGTGGATTTGGAGGTGGGAAGTGGTTAGAGATGCTTCATTCATGTTCAAACAAGTCTCATTTGACATTTAAAACACTCACATTGAAGAATTTGAAGTCAGGTCAAGACTTTCCCAAAATAGCAGGTGACCTATAATTTGGAATTTTCAAAAATGGAAAGGTTTTGGACTAACTTCAACTCAATCTTACATCATCAAGAAAGCTTCAAATGAAATTTTGTCCAACATGAAAGTTGAAGCTCTTTCTCTCCCATTTCCAAAAATTCCAAGATCATGGATTTATGATGTGTGGTTGAGGAGATATGATCCAATCATGGCCAAGTGTGTTTAAAAATTCAAATGGGCATAACTTTTGAACCAAAGCTCCAATTTTGGTGGTTCTTTTTGCATTTTGTTCATCATGACATGCACTTTCCAAAACATCCATTACACGGCTTGAATTTCCCTTGCATGATCATGTGCTCATTCATGAAGATTTTTGAAGGAAATTTCATAAAATCATTTTGGATGATTATATGCATGAAAAACCATTTCCAAAGCTTGCATGGATATTGTTAAGTGTTTTTGGGCCTCATGTTGGTACTGTTCACGTGGCTACCTCATGCATGGGGGTGAAAAACACAATTGGTGCATACACTTCATAACTTGCTAATCTCACTTGGATTTGGCTTAAACTTGATTTCAGCATGATTAGCATGGCATATATAAGGTTAAACACAACTGCTTTCATCATTAACATTCATTTTCAGATCTAGATTCAAAAATCATCAAAAAAATTCTCTCAAAATATTTTTCAAGTTCTTCACACAAGAGCATTTTTTGTTGATTGATTCATGATCATGAAGCATTTCTGAGTGGATTTGGACGTGAATTCGAAGCAAATCGTGTCAGTTTGGACCATACTCAAAGCTTGAAGCATCAATGGAGTTTGGAAATTGAGCTGGATTCAGGTGCGCTGGAGCATCCAATTCATCATCAATCACATCAATAAGCATTCTGGAGAAGATTTGAGGCATTGCAGAGCTTAATAAAGCACAATTCCAATTGCTGTTCTTCAAAGAGGTCAGGTTTCGAGTCCAATTATTTTGCAATTGATCATGATAATTGTGTAGATCTTTCATTGGTGATGATGCTGGTATAAAATTTGAGTGAATTGGTGCATTGTACACGAAGTTATGCTTGATTGAAAGTTTGATGTCATTTTTTATTTTCTTCTATCCGAGCTTGTTTTGATGTTTTTGCATGATTTGTTTATGGATCTTTGATGTGCATGTGATGATGATTCGAATGGTGTTAAATTCATTGATTTCTGGAATGATTTTTGATTTTCTGGAAATTCGTGAAGATCATCTTCATCTTCATCTTCAACCTATGAAGTTCATAGCATTTCCAGATTTGCTATGAGGTTGCTTCGGTTTTGCTACGAAATCTTCATGCATTTGTTACCACCTTCATGATTAGCTACGAATTCTGCATTGGACACGGTTTTGTGCATTAGGCAACGCTTCTTGGTTCATATCCACGCTGTGCTAGGGCTTAAGCCTGGTTGGTCCACGCAAGCATCATATTTGGCTGATTCATTGGCTCACAGCGCGTTGACCGTGCCAATTGTGCATTTGACTGGTGACTGGGCATCCCAGTCATTAATGAAACGCAGCGTTTCATTGTGAAGCGCGCGCCACATTTTGAAAAGCCACCGAGTTCGATTCCGCCTGGTGTACATAATTTCAAATGCTTCATGATTTATTCACTTTCCCTCCACTTTTAATGCCATGCTTCATTTACATTTTCAAATTTTTTCCTCAACTTCCAAAAATCACAATAAATTGAAAAATGCATCAATTTGATCCCAATTTTTTGCATCTTGATCCTTATCCTGTCTAGTTTTTTATGAGCATAAATTGGAAAGTTGTGCCTGGCTGAAAAATTGATTTGTTCTAGGATGATTGAGTACATATGCATGTGTGATATTGCCTTGTTCTTTCCTTCATAAAATGCTAAAAAATGATCCAATGGCTTTGAAATTTTGTGTGTAGATTCTTGACATGTTGATGAACATTTTGGCTTTGGTTTGACATTTTTCGCATGCTCCATCCCTGTTTTGTGTACATGTTAACATGGTGTGACAATGCATGTCACACATTTGGATGTCCTATTTGATCATTTCCATTGATAGACCAATTGATCTCTTCTGTTTACAATATTTTGTGTGATGATCATGTTAGGTGTTTCGATTACTCATGAATTTTGCCAAGATTGGTTGAGTCATTTTTGATTTGATGTGCATGTTTCTTCTTAATGTCTCAATGTGACTACTGTCATACCCCAAAAATTACCCATCATTTTTCCTAAAAAAAAAAAAAAAAAAAAAAAAAAAAAAAAAAAAAAAAAGAAAAAAAAAAGAAAAAAAATTTAATTAATTAATTAACTAATTAATTAATTAATTAATTAATTAATTAAATAATTAAAATAAATAAATAAATAAAATATAACAAATTATTTTGGACTTGGGTCTCCCTCATTCCAAGCCCATTACCCACGAAATTAGTCTATAAATACTGAAGTTTCAGTAGGGGAGTTACACTTGGAGTTTACACTGGGAGATTTACTGGAGAAAGAAGGAAGAGAAGCAAAACACTCTGAGGTTTCCTTGGAACAAAACCTTGAGGAAAAAGAAAGAGAGAGAACAGAGAAGGACGGATAGAAACTTTGGCATAGGAACCCTGCCTACCCGGAGAATTCAGAGTAAAGAAACCCTGAAGGCAGCCCATCTGCACCGAAGCCATCGCCGTCCAATTCCCGCTGCCTAACTTATTCCGATACTACAAGTGGTCAATCCCTTCAACCTTGAATTGGCAAACAGGTTTGCGTATCTCTATTGTTTATACTTTCAATTGGCCATATCTACATATATAATGCATCATGATTAAATGTTGATATATAATTTGCTTTCGTATGGGAATTTAAATATGCCTGAATACCCTGAATGTTTGATCATGTTATTCCTGTGATAAAATGCCATAAAATTCAAAGTTCCTAACGTGGGACTGTTTTCAAATTCAAAATCCGTGGCCGCTCGCTAGCACCTCGCTATGCGAGCCTGGGGCGAATATTCGCCTGGCCTTCGCTAGGCGAGGCAGAGGCGAACGAGACAGTACCTGATTCTTCTAGTCTGTTTTTTTTTTATGTTTTTATCATAGCCATGCATTATTTATCCTATCCTATTTATTGTTGTGATATTTCTCCGGTGTAATCTTCGATTGCACCCTGATTTGGTGTTCTGACATGTTTCTTTTTTTTGAGTTTCGTAAAGGTTCACATATCCCAGGAAAAGGTTATTGGCTAGGTATTCCACTTTATTTGTGGGATACCCTTGTGGAGTTTCACCCTAAATTAATTTTTTAATGTATTAATTTCTAATGTATTAATTTTTTAATATATTATTTTTAATAATTTTAATGTGGAGTTTCATCCTAATTATATAATTAATTGTAAAACTTTGCCTTTGAATAAGTGATCTTGGACCTCTCTTTGTCGCCTTACGATTACGATATTACGGTCATGTCCCGCGAACGTGGGGATACCCTTAGCAAAGACCCTTCGGTTAAATCATCATAAAATAAATTATAGTCCCTCGGATGTTGCCTTCGAATATACAACTTTGTCCCTCGATGACCCTCCGATGTTGCCTACGGTTAAATGATGATAGTCCCTTCGAATGCTAAGGTATCCTCATAACTGTTGCCTTCAATGACCAATCGATGACCCTACGATGACCCTTTTACATCCAAAGGATAAAACTACTTATTTCTCAATAATAAGGACAGTTTTACCCTCATAAGGATAGGAAATGCCCGTAAAGACCTTGGGTCGGTATAACTCTTAATTGCTGGCTCACAACTTAAAACATTTTTTTGCACCTCACACCTTTCAAAATGCCTTTAGAAAATCACCACTTGGTATACATTCATACTAGAATCATTACCGAGTTATATTTTTCTAAACAATTTTCAAAACTAAAACGGGATAACCACTTTGTATACATTCATACAAGAATCATTACAAAGTTAAATTCTCTTTTCAAAACAATTTTTCTAAACAATTCACCAACACTTTTTTTTTAGACAAAAATAATATAAGTGATCGAGCAATTAAGAGCCCATGGATAACCATGGATACAAAGGGTGCTAACACCTTCCCTTTGTATAATGTACCTCCCGAACCCAAAATCTAAATTAAGGTCTTTCCTGTTCTTTTCCACCTTTCCTTATTGGATAAAAGAAAAGTCGGTGGCGACTCTTGCTAACCGCGACATTGCGATAAAAAACACAAAAAGTCCAGTTCACCGTATGACAGAACTGGCGACTCTGCTGGGGACCCTAAATATTTAAAAAGAGAGGTTACCTTAAAAACAAGATCACTTATTCAATTTGTCTGATTTATTTTTAAGGGATTGCTTGGGTATGTTATGCTTGAGTGAAAGATCCTACACCCGGATCTAGTGTACCTTAGGTAAGTAGCAAGAGATCATCGCGACTGTCCGGCGTATACTGGAATGGTCAAAATGATGGCTACGGTTAATGTGGCACTTTGGATGTCCTGATGTTCCTCATGTTAGTTGAGGAAATATTTGGCATTCGCGTGGTGTCATAAAAGCATTAACCAGACCTTTAGAACCCTAATTGACTCATCCTGGCCATTAGAAAGTAGTGAGATAACTGGCTTCGGTTCCGACTGGAGTTGGTTGAGACTCGATACTACACTCTTTGAGATTGGACTTTAGGGAAGCTTCGGTCAACCACTTGGTGTTGCACTGAAGTGGACTTAAGGAAAGGTCAATGATTTGAGATCCTTCTAGAACCCGGTTACTATTCTAAGACAGGTTGAACCAACCAAACTTCAGTGGGGAGGGTATTTACCTACGGAACTCACGCAAGCCTTAAAACCTAGGAATGATTGTTGTGTGACTTGCTTGTGCTTGTTATTTATCTAACAACATGACATCATAACAACATAACATCATAACATCATGGCATTGTACTAACCATTTCAAGGATTTAGGGATTTAACTCTGCTAAAAAAAAAACAGAAAAAACAAAAACAAAAGCAAAAACAAAAGAGAAAAGAAAAAAAAAGCTCTTTTTGTTAGTTTATGCAAAGTTAAATCCCGAAAGTCCTTGAAAACATTTCATACATTGCATTGCATCGCATAACAGGTATTCTAAAGGATCAGTGTTCTCACGATTTTCCTATCAAACAGATTCCAGCAGATTCAAACAGATTGAACAATGGCTCTCGAACAAACTGTCAAAGATCTCCAGGCCCAGAATGCTCAATTCCAGGAAATGATGCTGAGCTTATCTAAGGGGCAGGAAGAACTGAAAGCTCTTTTGATGGAGAAGAAGAAGGACCAGAAACCTGTGGGTTACATCAACCCGGGGAGAAGGCTTAAGGGACAGGTTACAGGAGTCAAGATTAGAATTCCGAAGGATTCAGAAGAAGAGACCGAGAATGATTCGGAAGATGAGAATCCTAATCTCGTCAATTCTGAGGACGACGATGAAGATTATGAACATGAACAGTACTCTCCGAAGGATGATAAGTACAAGTTGCTGGAAGAACGTATGCTAGCTATGGAGGGGCAGAAAGTGCCCGGTCTGGATTTCGAAAACTTGGGTCTGGTCTCTGATGTGGTCATTCCCCGCAAATTCAAGGTTCCCATTTTCACTAAGTATGATGGTGCCTCTTGTCCTCAGATGCATCTAAGGGCTTATGTGAGAAAGATTCAGCCGCACACTACTGATAAGAAACTGTGGATCCATTTCTTCCAAGAGAGTCTGTCTGGCACACAGTTAGAGTGGTATTATCAGCTTGAGAGCTCTAACATCCGCACATGGACTGATTTAGCAACAGCTTTCTACAAGCACTACCAGTATAATTCTGAGTTAGCGCCTACTCGGCTACAGCTACAAAATATGACTATGGGCTCTAAAGAAAGTTTCAAAGAATATGCTCAAAAGTGGAGAGATTTGGCTGGCAGAGTCAAACCCCCTATGACTGATCGAGAGTTAGTGGACATGTTCATGGGTACACTGACTGGCCCATTCTACAGCCATCTACTGGGAAGTTCCTCGTCAGGTTTCACTGAACTTATCTTGACAGGTGAACGGGTTGAAAGCGGCATTCGAAGTGGAAAGATACAGGCAGCTACTTCTGCAAGCATCAAAAAGTCCTATCAGGGAAAGAATGAATCAAATGCTGTGTACAGTGAGAGGAAGCATAACAAGAAGAATCGTGACCATACTGTTGGGGCAGTTACAATTGCCGCACCGCCATCTCAGAACTTCCAACACAGACAAGACAGGTCGAGAAGACAGTTTACCAAGATCAATATGACTTTAACCCAAGCACTGCAGAGTATGTTAAAGGCCAATTTGATTACCCTCAGAGGCCCTCCTGCGAATCCCAACACTACTTCTCCTCGTTATAATCCCAACGCCAGGTGTGCCTATCACTCCGATAGCCCCGGGCATGATACGAATGATTGCTGGTTGTTGAAGAACAAGATTCAGGATATGATCGACGCTGGAGAAATTGAATTTGATCCTCCGGCGACCCCCAATGTCATCACAGCACCTATGCCTAATCATGACCAGAATGTTAATGTTGTGGACGACAATTCTCACGTTACTGACGTTGCTGATTTAGCATCTCCTCTCCTGATCGTTAAGAAGAATTTATTGCAAGCTGGTTTATTTCCAGGTTGTGCTGAAGATTGCGATCTCTGTGTACTCCGACCCAATGATTGTTTGAAGTTGAAGAACGGCATTCAACGGCTGATGGATGATCGTACAATTCTATTTGAAAGGGTTCCTAAGGTGGACAACTCTATTGAAGAGGTATCTGTGATTGCTAGGTCCAAAGCTCCAGTGAAGATTACCGCTACTAGAGTGCCTATGAAGATTACCGCTGAGCCCAAAGTGGCTCCCCTGATTATTATCGCACCTGGCCCCGTGCCATATTCCTCCAGCAAAGCTATTCCGTGGAACTATGGAGGCGACGTTTACATCCATGGCATAAAGCAAGTTGGTAGTTCTGCTAATCCTAATGATATTGTGGGGACTAGTAAAGTTACTCGAAGTGGAAGGATCTACTCCCCAGAAATCTCACCTCCCGCTCCCGAAATTCGAGGAAAAAGACCAGTCAATCCTCCTCAGTCAGAGACATCGGTCGAAGTTACTTCTGAAGATGTTGCCAAACAGGAAATGGAAGAGATGCTGAAAATCATCCGTAAGAGCGATTTTGATGTAGTGGAACAATTGGGGCATACTCCGTCTAAAATCTCAATGTTGTCCTTGTTATTATCCTCTGAATCCCATGCCAATGCATTGATGAAATTCTTGAAGACCGCTCATGTGCCTCAAGAAACATCCGTCGATCAATTCGAACATTATGTTGCTAATTTGACTGTTGACAATGGCCTAGGCTTTTCCGATGCTGACCTGACACCAGCAGGAAAGAATCACAATAAAGCTCTGCATATCTCCATCGAGTGCGAGGGGATCACCTTGGCTCACGTGTTGATCGACAATGGCTCCTCCTTGAACGTACTCCCGAAAGCTGTGCTCGATAAATTTGACTATAAAAGCATTGAACTGAAACCTAGTGATGTTGTGGTGCGTGCTTACGATGGTGCGAAGAGTGTTGTCTATGGTGAAGTGGTTCTCCCTATCAAGATAGGACCTCAAGTCTTCAACACTACCTTTCACGTGATGGACATTCGTCCCGCCTACTCCTGCTTGTTGGGGCGCCCTTGGATCCATGGGGCAGGTGCGGTAGCTTCGTCGCTTCATCAAAAGCTGAAGTATCCAATAGCATGCATGGTTGTCACTGTATGTGGAGAAGAAGAGTATATTGTCAGTAGTGTGCAAGCCTTCAAATACGTTGAGATGGATGGTGAATTCTTTGAGACTCCTTCTCAGTCATTTGAAGTGGTTCCTCCACCCAGTCCTGTCCTTAAGCCAACTCCCCTTGTGCCCAAGGTTGTTCGTGCTCCCCCTGTCATGATCTCTCTGAAAGATGCTCAAGCCGCGATTGAAAATGGTGATCGTGCTGGTTGGGGTCAACTGATCAATGTACCGTACAAGTCTGATAAAGCTGGCCTGGGGTTTAACTCTGGAAAGATAGTCAAAAATCAAATTAATGCTATGGAAGATGCTGATAGTGATTGCGACTTGGATAGCTGGATTTTCCCAACAATTGGTGACGGACTCAACAATTGGAAGACTGAAGACATTATCCCGATTTCCTTTAGTCAGGAGTAATTGTTATTGTTTATTCTAGAATTGCAAATTTTAATTTTCTTTTACAATCAAACTTCTTAAAGCATTGTGTCTATGCCCGAGGCACAATAGCTAATTTGTTAAGGGTTTTGTCATTTTCATAAGCATATTTATATTCAATAGATCAATGGACTTTTTGCATTCAAATATTGCGCTCTTTATCTTTCCTGTCATTTTTCAAACAAGCTATGTTTCTTGCACACACTCACGTAACAATTTGCCGATCCATATCCACTCTGGATCCTGTTGGTAATGACTCTGCTACTGTTCATTATGACTTTGAAAATCCGATCTACCAAGCCGAGGATGGAAGCGAGGAAGATTGTGAAGTCCCTGGAGAACTTGCCCGACTACTGCAAGAAGAAAAGACTATACAGCCGCATGAGGAATCAATTGAAATTGTAAATCTGGGTACTGAAATAAACAAGAAAGAAGTCAGAGGTTTCTTGGGGCACTCGAATTACATTGCCCGATTCATTCCACACTTGACTGCTACCTGCAAACCCATCTTCAAATTACTGAGACAAAATCAAGAGATGGTATGGAATGATGAATGCCAAGAAGCTTATGACAAAATCAGGAAATATCGCCAAGAACCTCCAGTTCCGATGCCACCAGTTGAAGGAAGACCTTTAGTTACGTATTTGACCGTGTTAGAAAATTCAATGAGGTGTGTTGGGGCAACATGACGAGTCTGGTCGAAAAGAGCATGCCATATACTGCCTTAGCAAAAGGTACCGACTGTGAAACAAGATACTCACAGCCCGAGAAAGCTTGCTGTGCTTTGGCCTGGGCTGCTCGCCGACTAAGACAGTATATGTTGAATCATACCACCTTATTGACTTCTAAGATGGATTCTATCAAATACCTATTTGAGAAACCTGCTGTCTCCTGAAAGAGTTATCACTGACAATGGTACTAATTTGAACAACAAGATGATTACTGAACTCTGCACGCAATTCAAAATAAAACACCATAACTCTTCTCCGTACCGGCCAAAGATGAACGGCGCCGTGGGGACTGCTAACAATATCAAGAAGGTCATGCAAGAAATGACAGTAACATACAAAGACTGGCATGAGATGTTACCCTTTACTCTTTACGGTTATCGCACTTCAGTGCGCACTACGACAGGGGCAACTCCGTTCTCTTTAGTCTATGGAATGGAAGCCATCTTACTAGTGGAAGTTCAGATTCCCTCTCTAAGAATCATGAAAGAGGCGGGCTTAGATGAAGATGAATGGATTCAGACTCGACTCGATCAGATAAATCTGATTGATGAGAAGAGACTTGCGGTTGTTTGTCATGGGCAGATATATCAGAAATGCATGACCCAGGCATTTAACAAAAGAGTTAAGAGACAGGTGTACCAACTTGGCGACTTGGTGATCAAGCGTATCATTCTACCACAAGCTGACCCCAGAGGCAAATGGACTCCCACATACGAAGGGCCATTTGTAGTTAAGAAGGTATTCTCAGGTGGAGCCATGATACTCGCTACAATGGATGGTGAAGACTTCCCACATCCCGTGAACGCGGACATAGTTAAAAAATACTACGCATAAAAGAGACCCGCTAGATCGACGTATCTAGGCAAAAGTAAGGGCATCCCGGCGAACCAAAAGGGTTCGGGCAAAAATTAGGGATATATAAAAAAAAATGTACACCCGGCAAGTCGAAAACCTGAAAAGGCGGCTTGGGCAAAAAAGGGTATCCTGGTGGACTGAAAACCTGAAAAGGCGGTCCAGGCAAAAATTAGGGATTAAAGCGTATGACTATGTCCCGTTCTCAGTCAACTTTCATCCAAGTTCGAGGGACTGACCAAGCCAATCACTTCTATCCGACAGCAAGGGATGAGATGCTCGAAGACATAATGACAGTAGTAGGCTTAAAATCAATAGGACTTCTTCCACATAGCTTTCTCTTTGTTTTCGACAATTTCCTCTTACTAGGATTTCTGTCTCCTTGTACACAAATTGCCTGTTTATAGGCCTCCTTTCAAAATCAATACAACCCTCTTTCAAAAAAAAGATGCTTTTGTTTTTACTTTTCTGTTTTGGTTGCGTAAATGTCCATTGATTTAATTTGAATTAATATGTGCATTTGAATATGACTGATGTTTACCAAAAATACATGCATAGAATAGCAATAGCAATTACTACCCGACTTCAGGATCAAGGAAAAGGTCTAATCATGCTTCCAATGAATCCGCTACCAATTCTCTTCCCCAGCAAGCCTGTTTTTTTTTTCCCTCAGAAAATGGCAGTATCCCCAGGCACAGCCAGTTACTCCCCAACAGAGGTCGGCGTCACCAGACAGATTGATCATCTCATCCATCCCCAGCCAGGCTCTGTTGAATATTTCCACCATCAGACAGAAATCAAGCATCCCCAGCCGAGAAAGGGTCATCGACACAAATGTCTCAAATCAGTAGATGGGGATTTATTTTCCCCAGTAGAGTCCCCAAGCAGAACTTCTCATACGCATAACTCATTCATTACATCCTTTCACAGCATACGCATGCATACAACATTCACATTTATTTTAGCATAACACGAAACATCTCATGCATCATGACATAGCATGAAGCTAACTTTTTCTTTGCAGGTTAATTATCCTCCTGATATAGTCAAAGTAGAAGGTTCATTCAGACAGACACCTTTATCAATCACATTCAAGATTCAGATACATATTTCAAATACAGTTCATGGGAACATTCATTCTGACAACACTTCGATATCCTCCTAACGATGGCATCTCTAAGCCCATCCCAGACATTTATTGCAAGTACAACATATACAGGTTATCAGATACAGCCTAACGTACGGTTCATTCTGATTCAGCCCAACATATGACTTCTTCAGCAACTCCAATGCGGTCTAACGTACGACCCATTTGGACCTTCAAATCCTCAGATGCTGCCTAGCGTACGGTACATTCAGGGGTGTAGTCTAGCGTACGACTACTTTCTTTTTCAGATGCAGCCTAACGGACGGCTCATTCTACAACTCGGATACGATCTAACGTACGATCCATTCTGAACTTCAACAACCCCAACGCGGTCTAACGTACGACCCGTTTGGATCTTACAACCCTCAGATGCTATCTAACGTACGGTACATTTCTGAAGTGTAGTCTGGCGTACGACTACCGCTTTCATCATCAGATGCGGCCTAACAGACGACTCATTCTGCGACGGTCTAACGTACGACCCGTTCGGATGTCCATCCCCTCAGATGCTACCTAACATACGGTACATTTCTGAAGTGTAGTCTAACGTACGACTACCCCTTTCATCATCAGATCCTACCTAACATACGGTACATTTCTGAAGTGTAGTCTAACGTACGACTACCCCTTTCGTCATCAGATTCAGCCTAACGTACGGCTCATTCTGCAACTCAGATACGATCTAGCGTATGGTCCATTCTGATCCTTTATCCCCAACAGCATATGACACACTCCGACTCCCCAGCGAAGTCGGCAGCCTAATGGATGACTCATTATACGGTCTAACGTACGACCCAGTGTGGCACCCATGTCTTCAAATTGGCCTAATATACGGCGCGATCTGAAGCTTTCGTCATCAAACCTCCCGGATGGCATCTTTAAACCCATCTCCATCAAGACCAACTGTCGATTCTCAAGTGCAAATTTTTGGGGCATTCTAGTGTTCAATAATCTTCCACCTCCAGACCACGAATGGCATACACGCCATCCTAACTCTCTCGGTTCAAGAATATTGAACAGGGGCAGCTGTCATACCCCAAAAATTACCCATCATTTTTCCTAAAAAAAAAAAAAAAAAAAAAAAAAAAAAAAAAAAAAAAAAACGAAAAAAAAAACGAAAAAAAAAGAAAAAAAATTTAATTAATTAATTAACTAATTAATTAATTAATTAATTAATTAATTAAATAATTAAAATAAATAAATAAATAAAATATAACAAATTATTTTGGACTTGGGTCTCCCTCATTCCAAGCCCATTACCCACGAAATTAGTCTATAAATACTGAAGTTTCAGTAGGGGAGTTACACTTGGAGTTTACACTGGGAGATTTACTGGAGAAAGAAGGAAGAGAAGCAAAACACTCTGAGGTTTCCTTGGAACAAAACCTTGAGGAAAAAGAAAGAGAGAGAACAGAGAAGGACGGATAGAAACTTTGGCATAGGAACCCTGCCTACCCGGAGAATTCAGAGTAAAGAAACCCTGAAGGCAGCCCATCTGCACCGAAGCCATCGCCGTCCAATTCCCGCTGCCTAACTTATTCCGATACTACAAGTGGTCAATCCCTTCAACCTTGAATTGGCAAACAGGTTTGCGTATCTCTATTGTTTATACTTTCAATTGGCCATATCTACATATATAATGCATCATGATTAAATGTTGATATATAATTTGCTTTCGTATGGGAATTTAAATATGCCTGAATACCCTGAATGTTTGATCATGTTATTCCTGTGATAAAATGCCATAAAATTCAAAGTTCCTAACGTGGGACTGTTTTCAAATTCAAAATCCGTGGCCGCTCGCTAGCACCTCGCTATGCGAGCCTGGGGCGAATATTCGCCTGGCCTTCGCTAGGCGAGGCAGAGGCGAACGAGACAGTACCTGATTCTTCTAGTCTGTTTTTTTTTATGTTTTTATCATAGCCATGCATTATTTATCCTATCCTATTTATTGTTGTGATATTTCTCCGGTGTAATCTTCGATTGCACCCTGATTTGGTGTTCTGACATGTTTCTTTTTTTTGAGTTTCGTAAAGGTTCACATATCCCAGGAAAAGGTTATTGGCTAGGTATTCCACTTTATTTGTGGGATACCCTTGTGGAGTTTCACCCTAAATTAATTTTTTAATGTATTAATTTCTAATGTATTAATTTTTTAATATATTATTTTTAATAATTTTAATGTGGAGTTTCATCCTAATTATATAATTAATTGTAAAACTTTGCCTTTGAATAAGTGATCTTGGACCTCTCTTTGTCGCCTTACGATTACGATATTACGGTCATGTCCCGCGAACGTGGGGATACCCTTAGCAAAGACCCTTCGGTTAAATCATCATAAAATAAATTATAGTCCCTCGGATGTTGCCTTCGAATATACAACTTTGTCCCTCGATGACCCTCCGATGTTGCCTACGGTTAAATGATGATAGTCCCTTCGAATGCTAAGGTATCCTCATAACTGTTGCCTTCAATGACCAATCGATGACCCTACGATGACCCTTTTACATCCAAAGGATAAAACTACTTATTTCTCAATAATAAGGACAGTTTTACCCTCATAAGGATAGGAAATGCCCGTAAAGACCTTGGGTCGATATAACTCTTAATTGCTGGCTCACAACTTAAAACATTTTTTTTGCACCTCACACCTTTCAAAATGCCTTTAGAAAATCACCACTTGGTATACATTCATACTAGAATCATTACCGAGTTATATTTTTCTAAACAATTTTCAAAACTAAAACGGGATAACCACTTTGTATACATTCATACAAGAATCATTACAAAGTTAAATTCTCTTTTCAAAACAATTTTTCTAAACAATTCACCAACACTTTTTTTTTAGACAAAAATAATATAAGTGATCGAGCAATTAAGAGCCCATGGATAACCATGGATACAAAGGGTGCTAACACCTTCCCTTTGTATAATGTACCTCCCGAACCCAAAATCTAAATTAAGGTCTTTCCTGTTCTTTTCCACCTTTCCTTATTGGATAAAAGAAAAGTCGGTGGCGACTCTTGCTAACCGCGACATTGCGATAAAAAACACAAAAAGTCCAGTTCACCGTATGACAACTACCATTTGCATGCCTTGCCATGTCTTGCCCATAAAATGAACATGCCTAATGATTTTGATGTGAGACTTTTTGAGAGTTGTTCTTGATTGAATAAGAATGATTCATGTCAAGTTTGAGCTTCTGTTTTGGATTTTTGATCCTCTTTTGACCCCAAGCTTTGACCTAGTGGTTTGGACTTATCATTTGAATTGTGATTTCAGGTTCAAGAATACATCTCTATGGTTGATGAGGCTCCTTCCTTTGAGCTTGATTATTGGTTGTTGTGGACTAACATTTGTGTGTTTTGCAGGCATTGATGAGGGTTCACTTGTGTTTATGGCTCGCTCATTATTGTTTGATTGGCCTTGTCTATCTGTCTGACATTGACTGTTGTCTGTTTGTTTGAATGGTGTACTGATTGGTTGACTGTTTATACAGGTACTTTAGTAGCTTTAACTCGTTGCTTGAGTTGCCTAGCTTGGCTTGTGGTTTGCTTACCACCTAGGTATTGACCTCTGACTTCATGTAGTCTGGAAGACCTGTCCTGTTATGTGGGCAGGCACCTGTCTGAAGCCCTCCTTAAGAGGCAATGTTTGTGATTATTTAACTTTGTGCCCTGTACATTCAAAGTCCTCCTAAGTGAAGAGGCATTGGCAGACACAAGGGATGTGCAATCCATCCCCTGCTATTCAGTTGTGTCATTCATCCTGCTCACACCATTGTGTTGATGCACTTTGAATCAAAACCCAAGATCTTGTTGTGTCAGTCAGGTGGAGAAGAGTTCCCACATTCTGGACTCCCACACTTTCATTTGTCTGAAGCTCTCCCAGGCCAGGGATAAGAGCTGTGAGGAATGAATGTCACGACATTCAGCTTGACATCAAGGATCATATGCTGAGTCTGTTTTTCCAGAAAACAGACTGTACAATTTTGCTGACCTGTACATGACCAAAATGATCATACTACACTAACAGCTTACATTAATAAATGTCAAAGTATCCAATTTGACATTTACACATTTGGCCTTAAGTTAGTTCTGTTATCCTCTTGGAGAACAACCTAAGAAACATACTGAAGTGTAGCAGAACACCACTCTGTCTATTATTCAGTATATACTGTCCATGATGAATGTCATAACATCCAGTTTGACATTCATACAGTAGGCCTTATGCCAGGTCTGGTTTTTCCTTGATAACCAGACTGCAAATGAATACTGAGCTCTAACAGAACACCAACTGTTTTATTCCTCAGTATCTGCTGACAGGGATGAATGTCACAGTATCCAGTTTGACATTCAATAAATCCTGTATTAGCTAATCCTGCAGTAACTACTCAAGTGTGTCATGACATCAGTCAAGACATCAAAGTACAGTTAGATATTCTAACCTACAATGCAGTCATACATACACACCATGTCATGACATCAGTCAAGACATTAGAATCCAGCTAGTGTTTTACCATATAATGCAGCCAATTAAACACCTACAGTAGTCCCCCTAGTAGTCTGTTATCTCCCTTTGTCTCTGGTTAGGTTAGAAGTTCTTTCCCTGTTTAGGGGAACTACGTCGCCCTGATCCTCATACCAGATGAGGTACGTAGGCAGGAGATGAGCTGATCTCTCCAGGCGCCCTTTTTCTTTTTCAACCCCTTTGTGTGTGTTTGGAATCTGACGTAAGTCCAGCGATTGGCAGTTGGTTTCCTGTGTCTAGTTTGCTTGTTGGAGTCTGACATAAGTCCAGCGATTAGCAGTTGGTTTCCTGTGTCTTGTTTGCTTGTTGGAGTCTGACATAAGTCCAGCGATTGGCAGTCGGTTTCCTGTGTGTGTGTTTGTTGGTTCGGAGTCTGATGTAAGTTCAGCGATTGGCGTTCGGTTTCCATGTTTGCCTATTTGTGTGGAGTCTGACGTAAGTCCAGCGATTGGCAGTCGGTTTCCTGTGTGGGTTTTGTTGGCGTGCGTTAGCCGAGCTACGAGTGCTCTGATTCTTCTCTGGTTAGAGAAGATACGAATGCATAGGATGCGACATCCTAGCGAGCACGTTTCCCCGGTCCCGAACTACGTCGACTCTGATATCTGTGCCTGACAGACTACGTAGGTCCAGGATGCGATATCCTGCCGAGTCCCGTTTCTCCCGTCTTTCATCTGTGTTTGTTTCCAGCGTGTGTGCAGTGTGTGAGCAGTTTTAGCAACCTTTCTTCTATTCTTTTGTGCGTGGATCCCGTCGAGTACGACGGATGCGTAGGGGTGCTAATACCTTCCCTTCGCATAACCGACTCCCGATCCCATCTTCCTCTGGTCGCGAGACCATGTCTTTTCCAGGTTTACTTCGAGCGTTTCCTTTCCCTCTTTTGGGATAAATAACGCACGGTGGCGACTCTGTTGTTTCGTTTTCCCGCCGGTTTTTCGCGTAATGCGACACTTGTGTTTCTGTTTTTGATTGTTGTGAACCAAATGCAAGGAAATGGACTTAGTTTCTAGGACTTTCCCTATGCAAAGAAATGGAGAATTGGACTTAGATTCTAGGACTTTCCTTATGCAAAATTGGAGTAAATGGATCTTAATGATGAAGATGGATTAGAAGGCCCAAATCTCTAAACCCACTCTTGTCCATTCTTGTTTTACTTCATGGAACTTTTGATGTGTGTGCGTTTGTGACTAGGGACTCTATGAGCTTAATTGGAGGATCATTACCATGTTCATCCAAATGGAAGATACAAGATACATTGAGGATCTCTTATGAGACTTGTTTGATTGCTTATGCTTTGTGCTTACTTATTCCAAAGGGTGGGAGCTACTTGGATCATCAATATGATCTCAAGAGAGGAACTCCATTGTGGTTTTAATTCTTCATCCCTTCTCTTTTTGTTTTACTTAGGACTTAGCCTTTCTTCATCTTCTCTCCACTCTAACCCAAGCCAAAACCTTTTGTGCAAACATTTAACCATTGTTTTCAAACATTAGAAACCTAAGCCTTATGCTTTTGATTTTCAAACCTTCTTTACGTAACACTTATTTTGAATTGAATCTTTAAGTCAACTTTGACCATTTTTGTATATACTTCTAATTGGTAAATATAACCCATTCAAATTTCTTTTTTGTGGTTTCAATGGCCACTTTCTTAATCAAATTTTCCATAACCTTTAGTTAATAGGTTTGAGTTATCTTGGTGGTAGATGTAATACTCACCTATATCCTTAGTGATGGACAATGAGTCTTCCGTGCTTATTATAGGGTTAACCCCTCACTAGCATGTTGAAGCTATCCTCACATGGTGGATTTGTGGTTTGGTTGAGTTTTCTCCCTTTGATAACAAAAGACCTTAAGGCTTTTGGACCAATCAATTCACCAATCCTTTTGAGATTTTTACCCCGAACTACGAGATTTTGATCATAATCTTTTTATAAGATGGTACGTAGGCAATGGGTTTATCCATCCAAACACCAAAATGTAAATAACTTGTACATTCTCTTCTCATCTCTTCAATCTTGTTTGCACAAACAAAATTTCACAAAACAACAACCTTTGCAACAAATATGAAAAGGGCTCCCTAGGAGTACCTAGGATGTTTTGGGTGCCTAACACCTTCCCATTGCATAACCAACCCCCTTACCCAGATCTATGTTCTCTTTTACTAGTTTTTGTTAAAACTATTAGGTTTTTGTTTGCTTTCTAACCATTCCTTTGGATAAATAGAAGTGCGGTGGCGACTCGACTTGTATGATTTACCTTGGATTTAGTCAATATCTCTAATGGTAACGAATACCCCGCTACAGTTATACTCGTACGGCAGGACTGAGACTATGTTGCAATTCATATTAACAGAAGACACTCTGTCGGACTCGAAATCGTCTATGAGCATTTCCTCTTCTCTTACTTGTTCCTTCTGAACCTTCTGAGTTATGTTTTCATCTGGAAATAACTTTCTTCCTACGGGTGGTATGGTCGAATCCATGATATTTGGGGGAATCTTGACGCTGATGGATTCTCCAGTCTCTTTTAGATTCATTTCTCTTTCTGATTTCCTCATCCTTTGATGTCTTCTCCATTGGGATCTTGACATAGGGTTCTTTCCTTTGTAATTTTCTAGCTTGATAGCCTCTCTTTTGGACGCTTGAAATTATTTTCTGTACGCCCACGAGGTTCTTCCTCCATCTTCAAAACTCCTCCACTTTCCTTTCTTTGGTCCCGCCTGAGTCCACCTGTCCTTAGGGACTTTTGTTGGCAATTTAAACATGACTCTCTTCGCCCTTGGGTGAGGGCTATCTGGCCTCCTAGGTGCTCCCCTCTTGTCAAAGTTATACATGTTTGGATTACCTCCAGGTCCGTTCCAACCTTGGTCATATGGGATTCTTTCGAATGCTTCGACTAATTCTCTGTTGTACACTACCCCAC